>NC_134361.1:5187434-5546492 GCF_048569485.1 Anomaloglossus baeobatrachus
GCATTTACTTCTCCCGAGAACCCTAGGCCCTCATGATGTGTGCGGACATTACACAGACCAGATGAGGATCAATGTAACTTTCCCATCTTCTTCTTTCCCATCCTTGTAACTTAGGTAGTTATTATTATGCATTAACAATGTATCCCAAAAGAGAGGTGATGCCACAGCTTTCAAGGGTCCGTACCATGAACAACATATATATATAGATATATATATATATACACAGCTCTGGCAAAAATTAAGAGTCCTCTGCACAATTGTCAGTTTTTCTGATTTTTCTCTTTCTATTTTTGAGTAAAATGTAATTGTTCTTTTTTTCTATAATCTACTGACGACGACTCCGAATCTCCAAGCAATACATTTTGTATTTATTTTATGGAAATGAGAAATGGTGAAAATAACAGAACAATGCACGGCTTTCACCCCAAATAATGCAAAGAAAACAAGTCCATCATCATTTACACACAACAATATAATAATGTTTTACTTCCGGAAGATTCAGAAATCAATATTCTGTGGAATAACCATGATTATTAATCCCACTGCTTTTGGGTAACCTTATACCACTCTTCGTGCAGAAATGTAAGCAGTTGTTCTTTGTTTGATGGCTTGTGACTATCCATCTTGCTCTTGATTACATTCCAGAGGTTTTCAATGGGGTTCAGGTCTGGAGATTGGGCTGGCCATGACAGGGTTCTGATGTGGTGGACCTTTCATTGACCTAGCTGTGTGGCATGGTGCATTGTCCTACTGGAAAAACCAGTCCTCAGAGTTGGGGAACATTGCTGAGCAATGCCTGAGCTAAGGGGTACTTTGCACGCTACGACATCGCAGTTGCAGTGTCGGTGGGGTCAAATCGAAAGGGATGCACATCCGGCGTCGCTGTCGATATCGGAGTGTGTAAATTGTTTTCGAGACAATTAACGAGCGCAAAAGCGTCTAAATCGTATCATTGGTGTAGCGTCAGTCATTTCCATAATTTCGGAAAGACCGATGTTACGATGTTGTTCCTCGTTCCTGCGGCAGCACACATCGTATGTATGAAGCCGCAAGAGCGAGGAACATCTTCTACCTGCGTCCTGCGGCTCACGCCGGCTATGCGGAAGGAAGGAGGTGGGCGAGATGTTTACGTCCCGCTCATCTCCGCCACTCCGCTTCTATTGGACGCCTGCTGTGTGACGTCGCTGTGACGCCGCACGACCCGCCCCTTAGGAAGGAGGCGGATCGCCGGCCAGAGCGATGTCGCAGGGCAGGTGAGTGCGTGCGAAGCTGCCGTAGCGGTAATGTTCGCTACGGCAGCTATCACAAGAGATCGCTGCTGCGACGGGGCGGGGACTATCGCGCTCGGCATCGCAAGCATCGGCTTGCAATGTCGTAGTGTGCAAAGTACCCCTTAGTCCTGTATATGAAGCCCCTCGCTCCATGGTGCAGCCCCTCATTGTGACCTCTGCACTTCCGCAGCATCTCTGGCAGCCACAGCACACACTGAACACTGATCAGCTCCGTGCGGAAGGAGGAAGCCCCACCTTTTCCAGTGACATCATCACTTCACGGGAGCAACTACATTCTAGCCACAGAGAATGGATTCCTGCGGCTCCGCTGTCTATACTGCGCAGCAGGATCACTCCGACCCAGTGTACTGCTTAACATAGATGAGGGCAATCTGGTCATGGGCCGCCCCGGAGCCCCGGGGCTCTGAACAACTGGCCAGATTGCCCTCATTACTAGCTGCCGTGCATGGGCCCCCTTCACCTCTGGGCCCCGGTGGAGTTCCACTGGCTGCACCGGCGGTATGTCCACCACTATCAGGATAAATCCATAACCAAGAATCTACGATTTATTTTCTACACGTTTCTAAGGGTTCAAGGGTTAAAGCAGAAACGTCCATGATACATATGCTTTAACCTTTGACCTTATATATTTGATGCTGCGTCAGTTTTGCCGCTTTTTTCAGATTCTGATCATTTACCTGTTACTATGTTACTAGTGTGGTTTGTAATGAAGAAGAAGCTGGTGTTAGCTGTGAAATGTGTAGAAAATAAACCACAGACACTATTAACCTTCTTAATGGTGGATTTATCCTGATTATATCAGAAGGGCAGCGCCAGAAAGGTCCATATAACGCTTCTCTTTCCTGACACTTCTCTGGATCTGCAGCGGCCGTGCATTATATGTGTCACTCTCAGCAGGGAGCAAACTCCTCTTTTCTTATACCACCGGATAAGACTCTATGGGCTCTACATAACCCCCAGCCTCCTATTGATTAGGGAATGGGAGAGAACTGGTTGTAATTTGTAGTACACAGGAAAAAAAGGAGCAAAACAGTAACAATGCAGTGACATGACAAGAATCTGCAGAACTAATCATATGATAAATATCTGCAGTCACATTTATGTATGAGAAGCCGAGACAATTGTCTATAACATCAAGGTCATCTTACGCTCAGAGCTGTAGAGGACGGAGAGATCTGGAGCCGGAACGTCACAAGTGAAAAACATTGTTACCCTATTGCTCATCAGTATGTATAAATGTATATATATACAGGGCCGTATTTGCCATTAGGCACTTGAGGGCACGTGCCTAGGGCGGCGCCTTCCAAGGGGGCGGCGCCCAGACCAAAACTTTATTTATTTATTTTTTTTTTAAATCTCCCTTCCTCCTCCAAACTCTTTATTAAATCCGGCGCCTTTTTGGAGGAGGGAGGGGGCGCCGCAGTCATTTATAGTCGCGTCTATAACACGCGACTATAAATGAAACTGTGAGCGTGCCGGCACTTACTTCCGGGGTCAGAGGAGCTGGAATCAGCTCCCCGCCCTGACGTGCTGCCGTCGTGCGCTCACTGTGCAGAGGTCACAGCAGCGTGAGGCCGCGCAGAGGAGGACGGGAGCCGCCGCCGGAGATGGAACCGCCGCCGAGCAAGATGTCAGATGCCGCCGCCACCGAGCCGCCGCCACCGCTCCACCGTGGAGAGACGGAAGATGCAGCCTGGAGCAGGTAAGCGCTTTACAGCCGAAGACAGCGCCGAACAAGCAACCCGGGGGGGGGGGGGCGCAACATGGAGGATGGGGGGATGGAACATGATATGGGGGCGCAACATGGAGGATGGGGAGGATGGAACATGATATGGGGCCGCAACATGGAGGATGGAACATGATATGGGGGCGCAACATGGAGGATAGGGGGGATGGAACATGATATGGGGGGGCGCAACATGGAGGATGGGGGGGGGATAGAACATATGGGGGGCGCAACATGGAGGATGGGGGGGATGGAACATATGGGGGCGCAACATGGAGGATGGGGGGGGATGAAAGGAGGATGGGGGGGGGATGAAGGAGGATGGGGGGGATGAAGGAGGATGGGGGGGGATGAAGGAGGATGGGGGGGATGAAGGAGGATGGGGGGGGATGAAGGAGGATGGGGGGGGATGAAGGAGGATGGGGGGATGAAGGAGGATGGGGGGGGATGAAGGAGGATGGGGGGGATGAAGGAGGATGGGGGGGATGAAGGAGGATGGGGGGATGAAGGAGGATTGGGGGGGGATGAATCATGATGTGGGGGCGCAACATGGAGGATGGGGGGAAGAAGCATGATGTGGGGGGCGCAACATGGAGGATGGGGGATGAAGCATGATGTGGGGGGCGCAACATGGAGGATGGGGGGGGATGAAGCATGATGTGGGGGCACAACATGGAGGATGGGGGGGATGAAGCATGATGTGGGGGGCACAACATGGAGGATGGGGGGGATGAAGCATGATGTGGGGGCACAACATGGAGGATGGGGGATGAAGCATGATGTGGGGGCACAACATGGAGGATGGGGGGGATGCAGCATGATGTGGGGGCACAACATGGAGGATGGGGGGGGATGAAGCATGATGTGGGGGCACAACATGGAGGATGGGGGGGATGGAACATGATATGGGGGGCGCACCATGGAGGATGGGGGGGGATGGAACATATGGGGGGCGCAACATGGAGGATGGGGGGGATGATGGAGGATGGGGGGGATGAAGGAGGATGGGGGGGATGGAGGATGGGGGGGGATGGAGGATGGGGGGGATGAAGGAGGATGGGGGGGGATGAATCATGATGTGGGGGCGCAACATGGAGGATGGGGGATGAAGCATGATGTAAGGGCGCAACATGGAGGATGGGGGGATGAAGCATGATGTGGGGGCGCAACATGGAGGATGGGGGGAATGAAGCATGATGTGAAGGGCGCAACATGGAGGATGGGGGATGAAGCATGATGTGGGGGGCGCAACATGGAGGATGGGGGGGGGATGAAGCATGATGTGGGGGCACAACATGGAGGATGGGGGGGATGAAGCATGATGTGGGGGCACAACATGGAGGATGGGGGGGATGAAGCATGATGTGGGGGCACAACATGGAGGATGGGGGGGATGAAGCATGATGTGGGGGCACAACATGGAGGATGGGGGGGATGAAGCATGATGTGGGGGCACAACATGGAGGATGGGGGGGATGAAGCATGATGTGGGGGCACAACATGGAGGATGGGGGGGATGAAGCATGATGTGGGGGCACAACATGGAGGATGGGGGGGGATGAAGTATGATGTGGGGGCACAACATGGAGGATGGGGGGGGGAAGAAGTATGATGTGGGGGCACAACATGGAGGATGGGGGGGATGAAGTATGATGTGGGGGCACAACATGGAGGATGGGGGGGATGAAGCATGATGTGGGGGCACAACATGGAGGATGGGGGGGATGAAGCATGATGTGGGGGCACAACATGGAGGATGGGGGGGGATGAAGCATGATGTGGGGGCACAACATGGAGGATGGGGGGGATGAAGCATGATGTGGGGGCACAACATGGAGGATGGGGGGGATGAAGCATGATGTGGGGGCACAACATGGAGGATGGGGGGGGATGAAGCATGATGTGGGGGCACAACATGGAGGATGGGGGGGGATGAAGCATGATGTGGGGGCACAACATGGAGGATGGGGGGGATGAAGCATGATGTGGGGGCACAACATGGAGGATGGGGGGGATGAAGCATGATGTGGGGGCACAACATGGAGGATGGGGGGGGATGAAGCATGATGTGGGGGCACAACATGGAGGATGGGGGGGATGAAGCATGATGTGGGGGCACAACATGGAGGATGGGGGGGGGATGAAACATGATGTGGGGGCACAACATGGAGGATGGGGGGGGATGAAGCATGATGTGGGGGCACAACATGGAGGATGGGGGGGGATGAAGCATGATGTGAGGGCACAACGTGGAGGATGGAGCATGATGTGGGGGCACAACGTGGAGGATGGAGCAGAATGGGAAAATGGGGGGGGCGAGGGAAAATGAGGGTGGTGGACAGTATAGCGAATGGGAGTTGCAGTATGGAGAATGGGAGGCATGGTATAGAGAATGGGGTAGCATGGGGGGAGGCATGGTATGGAGAATGGGGTAGCATGGGGGGAGGCATGGTATGGAGAATGGGGTAGCATGGGGGGAGGCATGGTATGGAGAATGGGGTAGCATGGGGGGAGGCATGGTATAGAGAATGGGGTAGCATGGGGGGAGGCATGGTATGGAGAATGGGGTAGCATGGGGGGAGGCATGGTATGGAGAATGGGGTAGCATGGGGGGAGGCATGGTATGGAGAATGGGGTAGCATGGGGGGAGCCATGGTATGGAGAATGGGGTAGCATGGGGGGAGGCATGGTATGGAGAATGGGGTAGCATGGGGGGAGGCATAGTATGGAGAATGGGGGTAGCATGGGGGGAGGCATGGTATGGAGAATGGGCTAGCATGGGGGGAGGCATGGTATGGAGAATGGGGTAGCATGGGGGGAGGCATGGTATGGAGAATGGGGTAGAATGGGGGGAGGCATGGTATGGAGAATGGAGTAGCATGGGGGGAGGCATGGTATGGAGAATGGGGTAGCATGGGGGGAGCCATGGTATGGAGAATGGGGTAGCATGGGGGGAGCCATGGTATGGAGAATGGGGGTAGCATGGGGGGAGCCATGGTATGGAGAATGGGGTAGCATGGGGGGAGGCATGGTATGGAGAATGGGGTAGCATGGGGGGAGGCATGGTATGGAGAATGGGGTAGCATGGGGGGAGCCATGGTATGGAGAATGGGGTAGCATGGGGGGAGCCATGGTATGGAGAATGGGGTAGCATGGGGGGAGCCATGGTATGGAGAATGGGGTAGCATGGGGGGAGGCATGGTATGGAGAATGGGGTAGCATGGGGGGAGGCATGGTATGGAGAATGGGGTAGCATGGGGGGAGGCATGGTATGGAGAATGGGGTAGCATGGGGGGAGCCATGGTATGGAGAATGGGGGTAGCATGGGGGGAGCCATGGTATGGAGAATGGGGTAGCATGGGGGGAGGCATGGTATGGAGAATGGGGTAGCATGGGGGGAGGCATGGTATGGAGAATGGGGTAGCATGGGGGGAGCCATGATATGGAGAATGGGGAAGCATGGGGGGAGGCATGGTATGGAGAATGGGGTAGCATGGGGGGAGGCATGGTATGGAGAATGGGGGTAGCATGGGGGGAGGCATGGTATGGAGAATGGGGTAGCATGGGGGGAGGCATGGTATGGAGAATGGGGTAGCATGAGGAGAGGCATGGTATGGAGAATGGGGTAGCATGGGGGGAGGCATGGTATGGAGAATGGGGTAGCATGGGGGGAGCCATGGTATGGAGAATGGGGTAGCATGGGGGGAGCCATGGTATGGAGAATGGGGTAGCATGGGGGGAGCCATGGTATGGAGAATGGGGTAGCATGGGGGGAGGCATGGTATGGAGAATGGGGTAGCAGGGGGGGAGGCATGGTATGGAGAATGGGGTAGCATGGGGGGGAGCCATGGTATGGAGAATGGGGTAGCATGGGGGGAGGCATGGTATGGAGAATGGGGTAGCATGGGGGGAGGCATGGTATGGAGAATGGGGTAGCATGGGGGGAGCCATGGTATGGAGAATGGGGTAGCATGGGGGGAGGCATGGTATGGAGAATGGGGTAGCATGGGGGGAGGCATAGTATGGAGAATGGGGTAGCATGGGGGGAGGCATGGTATGGAGAATGGG
This sequence comes from Anomaloglossus baeobatrachus, assembly GCF_048569485.1. Classification (NCBI taxonomy): domain Eukaryota; kingdom Metazoa; phylum Chordata; class Amphibia; order Anura; family Aromobatidae; genus Anomaloglossus; species Anomaloglossus baeobatrachus. Next base: position 5,194,521 of record NC_134361.1, read on the forward strand.
CTAGCATGGGGGGAGGCATGGTATGGAGAATGGGGTAGCATGGGGGGAGGCATGGTATGGAGAATGGGGTAGAATGGGGGGAGGCATGGTATGGAGAATGGGGTAGCATGGGGGGAGGCATGGTATGGAGAATGGGGTAGCATGGGGGGAGCCATGGTATGGAGAATGGGGTAGCATGGGGGGAGCCATGGTATGGAGAATGGGGTAGCATGGGGGGAGCCATGGTATGGAGAATGGGGTAGCATGGGGGGAGGCATGGTATGGAGAATGGGGTAGCATGGGGGGAGGCATGGTATGGAGAATGGGGTAGCATGGGGGGAGCCATGGTATGGAGAATGGGGGTAGCATGGGGGGAGCCATGGTATGGAGAATGGGGTAGCATGGGGGGAGCCATGGTATGGAGAATGGGGTAGCATGGGGGGAGGCATGGTATGGAGAATGGGGTAGCATGGGGGGAGGCATGGTATGGAGAATGGGGTAGCATGGGGGGAGGCATGGTATGGAGAATGGGGTAGCATGGGGGGAGCCATGGTATGGAGAATGGGGTAGCATGGGGGGAGCCATGGTATGGAGAATGGGGTAGCATGGGGGGAGGCATGGTATGGAGAATGGGGTAGCATGGGGGGAGGCATGGTATGGAGAATGGGGTAGCATGGGGGGAGCCATGATATGGAGAATGGGGAAGCATGGGGGGAGGCATGGTATGGAGAATGGGGTAGCATGAGGAGAGGCATGGTATGGAGAATGGGGTAGCATGGGGGGAGGCATGGTATGGAGAATGGGGTAGCATGGGGGGAGCCATGGTATGGAGAATGGGGTAGCATGGGGGGAGCCATGGTATGGAGAATGGGGGTAGCATGGGGGGAGCCATGGTATGGAGAATGGGGTAGCATGGGGGGAGGCATGGTATGGAGAATGGGGTAGCAGGGGGGGAGGCATGGTATGGAGAATGGGGTAGCATGGGGGGAGCCATGGTATGGAGAATGGGGTAGCATGGGGGGAGCCATGGTATGGAGAATGGGGTAGCATGGGGGGAGGCATGGTATGGAGAATGGGGTAGCATGGGGGGAGCCATGGTATGGAGAATGGGGTAGCATGGGGGAGGCATGGTATGGAGAATGGGGTAGCAGGGGGGGAGGCATGGTATGGAGAATGGGGTAGCATGGGGGGAGGCATGGTATGGAGAATGGGGTAGCATGGGGGGAGGCATGGTATGGAGAATGGGGTAGCATGGGGGGAGGCATGGTATGGAGAATGGGGTAGCATGGGGGGAGCCATGGTATGGAGAATGGGGTAGCATGGGGGGAGCCATGGTATGGAGAATGGGGTAGCATGGGGGGAGCCATGGTATGGAGAATGGGGTAGCATGGGGGGAGCCATGGTATGGAGAATGGGGTAGCATGGGGGGAGGCATGGTATGGAGAATGGGGTAGCATGGGGGGAGGCATGGTATGGAGAATGGGGTAGCATGGGGGGAGCCATGGTATGGAGAATGGGGTAGCATGGGGGGAGCCATGGTATGGAGAATGGGGTAGCATGGGGGGAGCCATGGTATGGAGAATGGGGTAGCATGGGGGGAGCCATGGTATGGAGAATGGGGTAGCATGGGGGGAGGCATGGTATGGAGAATGGGGAAGCATGGGGGGAGGCATGGTATGGAGAATGGGGTAGCATGGGGGGAGCCATGGTATGGAGAATGGGGTAGCATGGGGGAAGCCATGGTATGGAGAATGGGGTAGCATGGGGGGAGGCATGGTATGGAGAATGGGGAAGCATGGGGGGAGGCATGGTATGGAGAATGGGGAAGCATGGGGGTGCTCGGTATGGAGGGGGCTTGATATGGAGAAGGGGTAGCATGGGGGGAGCCATGGTATGGAGAATGGGGTAGCATGGGGGGAGCCATGGTATGGAGAATGGGGAAGCATGGGGGGAGGCATGGTATGGAGAATGGGGTAGCACGGGGGGAGGCATGGTATGGAGAATGGGGTAGCACGGGGGGAGGGATGGTATGGAGAATGGGGTAGCACGGGGGGAGGCATGGTATGGAGAATGGGGTAGCATGGGGGGAGGCATGGTATGGAGAATGGGGTAGCATGGGGGGAGGCATGGTATGGAGAATGGGGTAGCATGGGGGGAGGCATGGTATGGAGAATGGGGTAGCATGGGGGGGGCATGGTATGGAGAATGGGGTAGCATGGGGGGAGGCATGGTATGGAGAATGGGGTAGCACGGGGGGAGGCATGGTATGGAGAATGGGGTAGCATGGGGGGAGGCATGGTATGGAGAATGGGGTAGCATGGGGGGAGGCATGGTATGGAGAATGGGGTAGCACGGGGGGAGGCATGGTATGGAGAATGGGGTAGCATGGGGGGAGGCATGGTATGGAGAATGGGGTAGCACGGGGGGAGGCATGGTATGGAGAATGGGGTAGCATGGGGGGGGCATGGTATGGAGAATGGGGTAGCATGGGGGGAGGCATGGTATGGAGAATGGGGTAGCACGGGGGGAGGCATGGTATGGAGAATGGGGTAGCATGGGGGGAGGCATGGTATGGAGAATGGGGTAGCATGGGGGGAGGCATGGTATGGAGAATGGGGTAGCACGGGGGGAGGCATGGTATGGAGAATGGGGTAGCATGGGGGGAGGCATGGTATGGAGAATGGGGTAGCACGGGGGGAGGCATGGTATGGAGAATGGGGTAGCATGGGGGGAGGCATGGTATGGAGAATGGGGTAGCACGGGGGGGGGCATGGTATGGAGAATGGGGTAGCACGGGGGGAGGCATGGTATGGAGAATGGGGTAGCACGGGGGGAGGCATGGTATGGAGAATGGGGTAGCATGGGGGGAGGCATGGTATGGAGAATGGGGTAGCATGGGGGGAGGCATGGTATGGAGAATGGGGTAGCACGGGGGGAGGCATGGTATGGAGAATGGGGTAGCATGGGGGGAGGCATGGTATGGAGAATGGGGTAGCACGGGGGGAGGCATGGTATGGAGAATGGGGTAGCACGGGGGGGGCATGGTATGGAGAATGGGGTAGCACGGGGGGGGGGCATGGTATGGAGAATGGGGTAGCATGGGGGGAGGCATGGTATGGAGAATGGGGTAGCATGGGGGGAGGCATGGTATGGAGAATGGGGTAGCATGGGGGGAGGCATGGTATGGAGAATGGGGTAGCACGGGGGGAGGCATGGTATGGAGAATGGGGAACCATGGTGCGCTTGGTATGGAGGGGGCTTGATATGGAGACGGGGCAGCATGGGGAGCGCTCAGTTTAGGAGCCTGGGAGGGCTGGGTATACAGAATGCGAAGCATAAGGCTCATTATAGAGTGGGGACAGCATGAGGGGTGCAGAGAAGTGGGGGCTGCATGGAGAGGTGGGGGCAGTGGGGGTCATAGTTCATAAGTGAGGAAGGTCTGGAGGGTATAATTCAGTGGGGAGGACAGTGGGGTTTCATGTGAGGGGGCAGTGTAGTGGAAATGTTATAGGAGAGAATGTGGGGGATGTATACTGTAAGTGACACGGTGTGGGGTCATTCTTTGTGCTGTGAGCTCAGTGATGGGCAGTTACTTATTCTTGGGCACAGCCTTGGGCTTACTTAGGGTGGTTACTCTTTAGTGAGGAGAATTATGAGTCTCACAAGGTTTTTGCCACCTAATTTGAGAGCAGCATAATGTAGGGGCAGAGATCCTGATTCCAGTGTTGTCACTTACTGGGCTGCTCAGTGTAGTTTTGATAAAATCACTGTTTAATCAGCAGTAGTTATCATTTCAGGACTGCTTTGTGTGCTGCAGAAATAAGGAGAAACAGAAGTCTTTAAATTTGCCTAAGTATCTGTATATCCCATGGTCAATAATTAGCGATTATAAACGCTATAGTGCACATAAAAAGTTTTATCTTAATTAACCCGATGTGTACTGTAGCTAGGAGTGCAGGGAGCCAGCGCTAAGCAGTGTGCGCGGCTCTCTGCACATGTAGCGACGTTATGATCGCTGCTGCGTCGCTGTGCTTGACAGCTAAGCAGCGATCATAACAGCGACTTACCAGGTCGCTGTTACGTCACAGAAAATGGTGACGTAACAGCGACGTCGCTGTCGCTATGTGTGAAGCACCCCTAAAGCCCCCATACACTATAGTCTGATTTTCAGGCCGGCAGCTATCTTGCTCAGCTCTCCCATATACAGGAGCACTCATTCTGCCAAGTGTTTGTGTTCATTAGAGCCGCTGCTGGACATCTCCAGCAGCAGCTTATCATTTAGAGGATAAGGCTATGTGCGCACAGTGCGTTTTTCGCAGCGTTTTTGCACATTTTTCGGGTGCGTTTTTGGCTTCAAAACTGCAGGACTTTTCTTCCCCAGCAAAGTCTATGAGTTTTCATTTTTGCTGTCCGCACACAACTGTTTTTTTACCTGCGTTTTTAAGTTAAAAAAAAAATGGACATGTCAGTTCTTTCCTGCGTTTTTCTGCGTTTCCCCCCCATGCAATGCATTGGAAAAACGCAGCAAAACGCAGAGATCAAAAACGCAGCAAAACGCAGCCAAAAACGCACCAAATCGCGGCAAAAACGCATGTGTTTTTTGATGCGTTTTTCGACGCAGGTGCGTTTTTGTGCGTTTTTAGCGGCCAAAAACGCACAAAAACGCAGCGTCAAAAAGACGCAGTGTGCGAACCTAGCCTAATAGGATCTACACTCTGTAATCGGACATGCTGGATCCTTATTCCCCCCCCAACAATCAGAATTGAGAGCCCCTATACACATTGGGCTGTCAGCAGAACCCGTCGATATTGGCGGGTTTAGACCACTTTAGGTTAATGTGTATGGAGGTCTTAACTACTATGTGAAGGCTCTGGGCTCTATCAGGGAATGTGCACACGTCTTATAGTGGTCTGTGAACCCCCGAATTATTCAGACAGAATACGCTTCAGGACAGTCATCATTTTATCCTGAAGCAAATATATATATATTTATTTTTTTTTTGCTGTGTCTTCTTGGTTGTTTTTTCCAACATCTTTTAGCTACTGGATTGTACTTATATTTTTTAAATGAAGTAGTAACCAGCATCCAAGCAGCAGCCGCCATATAATGGCCGGTCACAACTAGTAAGCGGCATCCAAGCAGCAGGCGCCATATAATGGACCGGTCACAACTAGTAACCAGCATCCAAGCAGCAGGCGCCATATAATGGACCGGTCACAACTAGTAAGCGGCATCCAAGCAGCAGGCGCCATATAATGGACCGGTCACAACTAGTAAGCGGCATCCAAGCAGCAGCCGCCATATAATGCACCGGTCACAACTAGTAACCAGCATCCAAGCAGCAGCCGCCATATAATGGACCGGTCACAACTAGTAACCAGCATCCAAGCAGCAGCCGCCATATAATGGACCGGTCACAACTAGTAACCAGCATCCAAGCAGCAGCCGCCATATAATGGACCGGTCACAACTAGTAAGCGGCATCCAAGCAGCAGGCGCCATATAATGGACCGGTCACAACTAGTAAGCGGCATCCAAGCAGCAGGCGCCATATAATGGACCGGTCACAACTAGTAAGCGGCATCCAAGCAGCAGGCGCCATATAATGGACCGGTCACAACAAGTAAGCGGCATCCAAGCAGAAGCCGCCATATAATGGACCGGTCACAACTAGTAAGCGGCATCCAAGCAGCAGCCGCCATATAATGCACCGGTCACAACTAGTAACCAGCATCCAAGCAGCAGGCGCCATATAATGGACCGGTCACAACTAGTAAGCGGCATCCAAGCAGCAGGCGCCATATAATGGACCGGTCACAACTAGTAACCAGCATCCAAGCAGCAGCCGCCATATAATGACCGGTCACAACTAGTAAGCGGCATCCAAGCAGAAGCCGCCATATAATGGACCGGTCACAACTAGTAACCAGCATCCAAGCAGCAGCCGCCATATAATGACCGGTCACAACTAGTAAGCGGCATCCAAGCAGCAGCCGCCATATAATGGCCGGTCACAACTAGTAACCAGCATCCAAGCAGCAGCCGCCATATAATGGCCGGTCACAACTAGTAAGCGGCATCCAAGCAGCAGCCGCCATATAATGCACCGGTCACAACTAGTAACCAGCATCCAAGCAGCAGGCGCCATATAATGGACCGGTCACAACTAGTAAGCGGCATCCAAGCAGCAGGCGCCATATAATGGACCGGTCACAACTAGTAAGCGGCATCCAAGCAGAAGCCGCCATATAATGGACCGGTCACAACTAGTAAGCGGCATCCAAGCAGCAGCCGCCATATAATGCACCGGTCACAACTAGTAACCAGCATCCAAGCAGCAGGCGCCATATAATGGCCGGTCACAACTAGTAAGCGGCATCCAAGCAGCAGCCGCCATATAATGGCCGGTCACAACTAGTAACCAGCATCCAAGCAGCAGGCGCCATATAATGGACCGGTCACAACTAGTAAGCGGCATCCAAGCAGCAGCCGCCATATAATGCACCGGTCACAACTAGTAAGCGGCATCCAAGCAGCAGCCGCCATATAATGCACCGGTCACAACTAGTAACCAGCATCCAAGCAGCAGGCGCCATATAATGGACCGGTCACAACTAGTAACCAGCATCCAAGCAGAAGCCGCCATATAATGGACCGGTCACAACTAGTAAGCGGCATCCAAGCAGCAGCCGCCATATAATGCACCGGTCACAACTAGTAACCAGCATCCAAGCAGCAGGCGCCATATAATGGACCGGTCACAACTAGTAAGCGGCATCCAAGCAGCAGGCGCCATATAATGGACCGGTCACAACTAGTAAGCGGCATCCAAGCAGAAGCCGCCATATAATGGACCGGTCACAACTAGTAAGCGGCATCCAAGCAGCAGCCGCCATATAATGCACCGGTCACAACTAGTAACCAGCATCCAAGCAGCAGGCGCCATATAATGGACCGGTCACAACTAGTAAGCGGCATCCAAGCAGCAGGCGCCATATAATGGACCGGTCACAACTAGTAAGCGGCATCCAAGCAGAAGCCGCCATATAATGGACCGGTCACAACTAGTAAGCGGCATCCAAGCAGCAGCCGCCATATAATGCACCGGTCACAACTAGTAACCAGCATCCAAGCAGCAGGCGCCATATAATGGACCGGTCACAACTAGTAAGCGGCATCCAAGCAGAAGCCGCCATATAATGGCCGGTCACAACTAGTAAGCGGCATCCAAGCAGCAGCCGCCATATAATGCACCGGTCACAACTAGTAAGCGGCATCCAAGCAGCAGCCGCCATATAATGGACCGGTCACAACTAGTAAGCGGCATCCAAGCAGAAGCCGCCATATAATGGACCGGTCACAACTAGTAAGCGGCATCCAAGCAGCAGCCGCCATATAATGCACCGGTCACAACTAGTAACCAGCATCCAAGCAGCAGGCGCCATATAATGGACCGGTCACAACTAGTAAGCGGCATCCAAGCAGCAGGCGCCATATAATGGACCGGTCACAACTAGTAAGCGGCATCCAAGCAGAAGCCGCCATATAATGGACCGGTCACAACTAGTAAGCGGCATCCAAGCAGCAGCCGCCATATAATGCACCGGTCACAACTAGTAAGCGGCATCCAAGCAGCAGCCGCCATATAATGCACCGGTCACAACTAGTAACCAGCATCCAAGCAGCAGGCGCCATATAATGGACCGGTCACAACTAGTAAGCGGCATCCAAGCAGCAGGCGCCATATAATGGACCGGTCACAACTAGTAAGCGGCATCCAAGCAGAAGCCGCCATATAATGGACCGGTCACAACTAGTAAGCGGCATCCAAGCAGCAGCCGCCATATAATGCACCGGTCACAACTAGTAACCAGCATCCAAGCAGCAGGCGCCATATAATGGACCGGTCACAACTAGTAAGCGGCATCCAAGCAGCAGGCGCCATATAATGGCCGGTCACAACTAGTAAGCGGCGTCCAAGCAGCAGGCGCCATATAATGGCCGGTCACAACTAGTAAGCGGCATCCAAGCAGCAGGCGCCATATAATGGACCGGTCACAACTAGTAAGCGGCGTCCAAGCAGAAGCCGCCATATAATGGACCGGTCACAACTAGTAAGCGGCATCCAAGCAGCAGGCGCCATATAATGGACCGGTCACAACTAGTAAGCGGCGTCCAAGCAGCAGGCGCCATATAATGGCCGGTCACAACTAGTAAGCGGCATCCAAGCAGCAGGCGCCATATAATGGACCGGTCACAACTAGTAAGAGGCATCCAAGCAGAAGCCGCCATATAATGCACCGGTCACAACTAGTAAGCGGCGTCCAAGCAGAAGCCGCCATATAATGGACCGGTCACAACTAGTAAGCGGCGTCCAAGCAGCAGGCGCCATATAATGGCCGGTCACAACTAGTAAGCGGCATCCAAGCAGCAGGCGCCATATAATGGACCGGTCACAACTAGTAAGCGGCGTCCAAGCAGCAGGCGCCATATAATGGACCGGTCACAACTAGTAAGCGGCATCCAAGCAGCAGGCGCCATATAATGGACCGGTCACAACTAGTAAGCGGCATCCAAGCAGCAGGCGCCATATAATGGACCGGTCACAACTAGTAAGCGGCATCCAAGCAGCAGGCGCCATATAATGGCCGGTCACAACTAGTAACCAGCATCCAAGCAGCAGGCGCCATATAATGGACCGGTCACAACTAGTAACCAGCATCCAAGCAGCAGGCGCCATATAATGGACCGGTCACAACTAGTAAGCGGCATCCAAGCAGCAGGCGCCATATAATGGACCGGTCACAACTAGTAACCAGCATCCAAGCAGCAGCCGCCATATAATGCACTGGTCACAACTAGTAAGCGGCGTCCAAGCAGCAGCCGCCATATAATGGCCGGTCACAACTAGTAAGCGGCATCCAAGCAGCAGCCGCCATATAATGCACCGGTCACAACTAGTAAGCGGCATCCAAGCAGCAGCCGCCATATAATGGCCGGTCACAACTAGTAACCAGCATCCAAGCAGCAGCCGCCATATAATGGCCGGTCACAACTAGTAAGCGGCATCCAAGCAGCAGGCGCCATATAATGCACCGGTCACAACTAGTAAGCGGCATCCAAGCAGCAGCCGCCATATAATGCACCGGTCACAACTAGTAAGCGGCATCCAAGCAGCAGGCGCCATATAATGGCCGGTCACAACTAGTAAGCGGCATCCAAGCAGCAGGCGCCATATAATGGCCGGTCACAACTAGTAAGCGGCATCCAAGCAGCAGGCGCCATAAAATGGCCGGTCACAACTAGTAAGCGGCATCCAAGCAGCAGGCGCCATATAATGGCCGGTCACAACTAGTAAGTGGCATCCAAGCAGCAGGCGCCATATAATGGCCGGTCACAACTAGTAAGCGGCATCCAAGCAGCAGGCGCCATATAATGGACCGGTCACAACTAGTAAGCGGCATCCAAGCAGCAGGCGCCATATAATGGACCGGTCACAACTAGTAAGCGGCATCCAAGCAGCAGGCGCCATATAATGGCCGGTCACAACTAGTAAGCGGCATCCAAGCAGAAGCCGCCATATAATGGACCGGTCACAACTAGTAACCGGCATCCAAGCAGCAGGCGCCATATAATGGCCGGTCACAACTAGTAAGCGGCATCCAAGCAGCAGGCGCCATATAATGGACCGGTCACAACTAGTAAGCGGCATCCAAGCAGCAGGCGCCATATAATGGACCGGTCACAACTAGTAACCAGCATCCAAGCAGAAGCCGCCATATAATGGACCGGTCACAACTAGTAAGCGGCATCCAAGCAGCAGGCGCCATATAATGGACCGGTCACAACTAGTAAGCGGCATCCAAGCAGCAGGCGCCATATAATGGACCGGTCACAACTAGTAACCAGCATCCAAGCAGAAGCCGCCATATAATGGACCGGTCACAACTAGTAAGCGGCATCCAAGCAGCAGGCGCCATATAATGGACCGGTCACAACTAGTAACCAGCATCCAAGCAGAAGCCGCCATATAATGGACCGGTCACAACTAGTAAGTGGCATCCAAGCAGCAGGCGCCATATAATGGACCGGTCACAACTAGTAACCAGCATCCAAGCAGAAGCCGCCATATAATGGACCGGTCACAACTAGTAAGCGGCATCCAAGCAGCAGGCGCCATATAATGGACCGGTCACAACTAGTAAGCAGCATCCAAGCAGCAGGCGCCATATAATGGCCGGTCACAACTAGTAAGCGGCATCCAAGCAGCAGCCGCCATATAATTCACCGGTCACAACTAGTAAGCGGCATCCAAGCAGCAGCCGCCATATAATGGACCGGTCACAACTAGTAAGCAGCATCCAAGCAGCAGGCGCCATATAATGGCCGGTCACAACTAGTAAGCGGCATCCAAGCAGCAGCCGCCATATAATGGCCGGTCACAACTAGTAAGCGGCATCCAAGCAGCAGCCGCCATATAATTCACCGGTCACAACTAGTAACCGGCATCCAAGCAGCAGGCGCCATATAATGGCCGGTCACAACTAGTAACCAGCATCCAAGCAGCAGGCGCCATATAATGGACCGGTCACAACTAGTAAGCGGCATCCAAGCAGCAGGCGCCATATAATGGCCGGTCACAACTAGTAAGCGGCATCCAAGCAGCAGGCGCCATATAATGGCCGGTCACAACTAGTAACCAGCATCCAAGCAGCAGGCGCCATATAATGGACCGGTCACAACTAGTAAGCGGCATCCAAGCAGCAGGCGCCATATAATGGCCGGTCACAACTAGTAACCAGCATCCAAGCAGCAGCCGCCATATAATGGACCGGTCACAACTAGTAACCAGCATCCAAGCAGCAGGCGCCATATAATGGACCGGTCACAACTAGTAACCAGCATCCAAGCAGCAGCCGCCATATAATGGACCGGTCACAACTAGTAAGCGGCATCCAAGCAGCAGGCGCCATATAATGGACCGGTCACAACTAGTAAGCGGCGTCCAAGCAGCAGCCGCCATATAATGCACCGGTCACAACTAGTAAGCGGCATCCAAGCAGCAGGCGCCATATAATGGCCGGTCACAACTAGTAAGCGGCATCCAAGCAGCAGGCGCCATATAATGGACCGGTCACAACTAGTAAGCGGCATCCAAGCAGCAGGCGCCATATAATGGACCGGTCACAACTAGTAAGCGGCATCCAAGCAGCAGGCGCCATATAATGGACCGGTCACAACTAGTAAGCGGCATCCAAGCAGCAGGCGCCATATAATGGCCGGTCACAACTAGTAACCAGCATCCAAGCAGCAGGCGCCATATAATGGCCGGTCACATCTAGTAACCAGCATGCAAGCAGCAGGCGCCATATAATGGACCGGTCACAACTAGTAAGCGGCATCCAAGCAGCAGGCGCCATATAATGGCCGGTCACAACTAGTAACCAGCATCCAAGCAGCAGGCGCCATATAATGGACCGGTCACAACTAGTAACCAGCATGCAAGCAGCAGGCGCCATATAATGGACCGGTCACAACTAGTAAGCGGCATCCAAGCAGCAGGCGCCATATAATGGACCGGTCACAACTAGTAACCAGCATCCAAGCAGCAGCCGCCATATAATGCACCGGTCACAACTAGTAAGCGGCATCCAAGCAGCAGGCGCCATATAATGGACCGGTCACAACTAGTAACCAGCATCCAAGCAGCAGCCGCCATATAATGCACCGGTCACAACTAGTAAGCGGCATCCAAGCAGCAGCCGCCATATAATGCACCGGTCACAACTAGTAAGCGGCATCCAAGCAGCAGGCGCCATATAATGGCCGGTCACAACTAGTAAGCGGCATCCAAGCAGCAGGCGCCATATAATGGCCGGTCACAACTAGTAACCAGCATCCAAGCAGCAGGCGCCATATAATGGCCGGTCACAACTAGTAAGCGGCATCCAAGCAGCAGGCGCCATATAATGGACCGGTCACAACTAGTAAGCGGCATCCAAGCAGCAGGCGCCATATAATGGACCGGTCACAACTAGTAAGCGGCATCCAAGCAGCAGGCGCCATATAATGGACCGGTCACAACTAGTAAGCGGCATCCAAGCAGCAGGCGCCATATAATGACCGGTCACAACTAGTAACCAGCATCCAAGCAGCAGGCGCCATATAATGGCCGGTCACATCTAGTAACCAGCATGCAAGCAGCAGGCGCCATATAATGGACCGGTCACAACTAGTAAGCGGCATCCAAGCAGCAGCCGCCATATAATGCACCGGTCACAACTAGTAACCGGCATCCAAGCAGCAGGCGCCATATAATGGACCGGTCACAACTAGTAAGCGGCATCCAAGCAGCAGGCGCCATATAATGGACCGGTCACAACTAGTAAGCGGCATCCAAGCAGCAGGCGCCATATAATGGACCGGTCACAACTAGTAAGCGGCATCCAAGCAGCAGGCGCCATATAATGGCCGGTCACAACTAGTAAGCGGCATCCAAGCAGCAGCCGCCATATAATGCACCGGTCACAACTAGTAACCGGCATCCAAGCAGCAGGCGCCATATAATGGCCGGTCACAACTAGTAACCAGCATCCAAGCAGCAGGCGCCATATAATGGACCGGTCACAACTAGTAAGCGGCATCCAAGCAGCAGGCGCCATATAATGGCCGGTCACAACTAGTAACCAGCATCCAAGCAGCAGGCGCCATATAATGGACCGGTCACAACTAGTAAGCGGCATCCAAGCAGCAGGCGCCATATAATGTACCGGTCACAACTAGTAAGTGGCATCCAAGCAGCAGCCGCCATATAATGCACCGGTCACAACTAGTAACCAGCATCCAAGCAGCAGCCGCCATATAATGCACCGGTCACAACTAGTAACCAGCATCCAAGCAGCAGCCGCCATATAATGCACCGGTCACAACTAGTAAGCGGCATCCAAGCAGCAGCCGCCATATAATGCACCGGTCACAACTAGTAACCAGCATCCAAGCAGCAGGCGCCATATAATGGACCGGTCACAACTAGTAAGCGGCATCTAAGCAGCAGGCGCCATATAATGGCCGGTCACAACTAGTAACCAGCATCCAAGCAGCAGGCGCCATATAATGGCCGGTCACAACTAGTAACCAGCATCCAAGCAGCAGGCGCCATATAATGCACCGGTCACAACTAGTAACCAGCATCCAAGCAGCAGGCGCCATATAATGGACCGGTCACAACTAGTAACCAGCATCCAAGCAGCAGGCGCCATATAATGGACCGGTCACAACTAGTAAGCGGCATCCAAGCAGCAGGCGCCATATAATGGACCGGTCAAAACTAGTAACCAGCATCCAAGCAGCAGCCGCCATATAATGCACCGGTCACAACTAGTAACCAGCATCCAAGCAGCAGGCGCCATATAATGGACCGGTCACAACTAGTAAGCGGCATCCAAGCAGCAGGCGCCATATAATGGACCGGTCACAACTAGTAAGCGGCATCCAAGCAGCAGCCGCCATATAATGGACCGGTCACAACTAGTAAGCGGCATCCAAGCAGCAGCCGCCATATAATGGCCGGTCACAACTAGTAAGCGGCATCCAAGCAGCAGCCGCCATATAATGGCCGGTCACAACTAGTAACCAGCATCCAAGCAGCAGGCGCCATATAATGGACCGGTCACTGTCAGCCGCTTCATGTCTGAGGAAACCTGACGCGCTTAAAAAACTCCAAAGACTGAACATATGGACAGCGAGTCGTTTACACTGCAGTGTATGAGTTCATTTCTTTTAATATTTAGAGTTTGGGGTTTTTGGGCGGGTTACAGCGCGGATCTGTCTGAAGACAAAATGCTGTGTGCACATACCCTTAATCTGACTGATCAGAAGGGGGCGCCACCTCTGACAGTGCCTAGGGCAGCATGAGCCGCAAATACGGCCCTGTATATATATATATATATATATATATAATATTTATTTAACGACTCCTATTCACGTAAAGTCCCCGGCATTTCTGTGCACATCATACATCGCACCAATTATCTCCTACAATATAAGCTCCTTATTCTCCGGTCTTGGTTCTCGGCAGCTGAGATGGGCGCTGTCAATATCTCACCAGTATTTTTGGCTTTTTAGTGCATGTTGCTCTATACTGGTATCATTAGGGAACTGTTCTTGTCAAAGATGATAGTGTTTGGCAGCGCATTATAAAATGGGAAACTTTGTCCGGTGGACTACACAAATTGACTGGAGAGGCTAAAAAATCAATTCTCAAATTGATTTCTTCTTTCTTCATGTTCACTTTCATTGATGTCTGTAAAACAAACACTTATTTAAGAAACATAATTCTGCAAGACTCAATAAAAAAATAAGAAAAACATAACAAACCTTGACTATGTGGCACAGTGCATGTGCTCACCGGCGTGGTGCGCCCATTACAATACACTGACGAGCAAAAGGGTAACAATGTTCTGCACTTGTGACTTTCAGGCTCCATAACTCACTGTCCTCTACAGCTCTGAGCGTGAGACGAACTTCATCTTATAGACAGTCATCTCGGCTTCAGTCATGTGACTTGTAATTATTTAGCAGATTATTTGTTCTGCAGTTTCTCGTCGCTGCATTGTTACTGTTTTGCTCCTTTTCTTCCTTTATACTACAAATCACAACCTGTTCTCACATTCCTAATAGCTCAGTGTGTTATTAGGTTGGTTCCCAAGTGAAAGTCACTGGTTCAAATCGAGGAGAAGCCATGAATATTTCCCAAGAAAAAGAGACACAGCCTCATCCAGCTCATTGATTGCGGTCTATCAGCCATGAGAGTTAGAACAATATGAATTTAAGTCCGTCCATCCATTCAAAAGCCAAGAGGTGACGTCCAGGTAAAATATCAGAGTCATTAAGTCGCCTCATCACAAGGTCCATCAGTTCTGGTGACAACTACAGTGTTATGCCTCTGCATTTGATCTGGCAATCCTCTGGGCTGTGATCTGTTTCCCTCTCCACTGAGCCACAATCAGGTTTGGTTTCTGTCCAGGTTCTGATCCTCTTTGTTTGGTGTTCGGTCCTTTCTGGCAGCAGGTGTTTCCATGCTGTAATTCAGTCTGTCCTATCGCCTGACGGGCGTAACAATTTTAGCTTCCCCTGGCTTGTCTTTCCCGCTGGTGATATTCTGAAGTGGACCCTGTTGTGCCTTTCTGGCAGATTGCTATCTATTTTGGTTTTACATATTTTTTACGCTGCACCTTTCCCCGGATTCCTTGGCTGATTAGTAAGCTAAGATGTGAGCTGTCGTCTTAGGGGTACTTTGCACACTACAACATCGCAGGTGCGATGTCGGTGGGGTCAAATTGAAAGTGACGCACATCCGGCATCGCATGCGACATCGTAGTGTGTAAAGCCTAGATGATACGATTAATGAGCGCAAAAGCGTTGTAATCGTATCATCGCTGCAGCGTCGGTCATTTCCATAATTACGCTGACACGATGGTCCAATGTTGTTCCGCGCTCCTGCGGCAGCACACATTGCTGTGTGTGAAGCCGCAGGAGCAAGGAACATCTCCTACCGGCGTCACCGCGGCTTCCGTAGGAAATGCGGAAGGAAGGAGGTGGGTGGGATGTTACATCCCGCTCATCTCCGCCCCTCCGCTGCTATTGGCTGCCTGCCGTGTAACGTCGCAATGACGCTGCACGACCCGCCCCCTTAATAAGGAGGCGGGTCGCCGGCCGGAGCGACGTCCCAGGACAGGTGAGTCCATGTGAAGCTGCCGTAGCGATAATGTTCGCTATGGCAGCTATCACAAGGATATCGCAGCTGCGACGGGGGCGGGGACTATCGCGCTCGGCATCGCAGCATCGGCTTGCGATATCGTAATGTGCAAAGTACCCCTTAGTCATCCAGTTAATGTTGTTTCAGTCTGCACAGGGTCCTTTAGGCACTGCACAGCTGGGTCCTCTAGTCTGTGCAATAACGGGGTGGTTCAGCTGCAGTTGTACTGAGTGAGATCTTATTTTATTTGTCCATTTGTGCAATATTACGCATATAACACCCGGCAGTGGAGGCGGCTCGTTTACTCTATAATAGAGAGATCACAGACGTCCATGAAGCACCGAGCAACGCGCGTTACACAAGCCTGGAATGGTGGCCCGAAAAAAGGGAAGAAGCCGCGACTACAATATCCTCATAAGAAGCTTCAGCTCGAGACTACAAAGAAGAACGAAAGGTGGAAGATTAGAAATAGGAGATCTGCAGCGATGAGATGAAGGTCAATAGACGGCTCTGATGGGGGAAATGGGAAGAAACAAGGGGAAAAGGGCGAACAGATTGAGAAATGGAAGGAGCTGCCCAAGTTTGGTGGAGGAAGCCTGATGATATGGGTGTGTTTACAGTGTTGGATACTTCACCAGGATCCATGGTGATCTAAATACTGAGCTATATGTGAATGTCCAACAAGACAGGTTACTTCTTACACTCGAGGACTATGGGTATGACAAGGACGAGATAGTGTCCAGCAGGAGAACGACCCGAAGCATACGGCGAGATTGGAGAAGAAATGGCTCAATGACAATGAAGTAGAGAAGCTGGATTGTCCCCACAGACCCCAGACCTCAACCCAATCCAACACTTGTGGGGGAAGAAAAAGCTGTATATGTGCCACCCCTGCAGCGGTCGAACCGCTCGGATGCGGGGGTCGCTGTGGCTCGAGGGTCTCCAGACCTGGGGACTTACGGACACTTCAAATGTAAAGGGGGTATTTACAGGGGATAAGAGTTCGTGGCGCCACCCTTAGTTCGCGGTAATGGGAGTACCGCCACTGCCGTTAGGAGTACCCGGGGGAGATGGAGTGGGGCAGCCAGATGACGGGTAGGGGAGGCCCCGGGACTCTGGATGATGGAGTTGCAGGGGAGCGTGGTGCAGATTGGAAACAGGGGAGGACAGAGTACTCACTCAGGCAGTGTTGGTAGTGATGCAACCACAAAGCAGACTCTGACACAGAGGTAAACCAAGTCTCTAGGTGCCGCTGCCGCTTCAGGGGAGCTCGTCCGGGAGTCTGCTCCTGTTGGTATTGCTGATGATCTGTAACCTGCCTCCATGCACTGATTTTTAGATGTTTCTGAGTGACCCCTCAGCCTGTAGCTTTCGGGGTCCCGATCCCTACTGTTAGTTAGAGGAGCTGTGCTCTCGATGGCTGACACTTGGGATTTCAGTGGGCCGCATAAGCTTGAAAGCCCTACCACCTCATTGTGTTGGTGTCTTCGATCTCTGAGCTCTTGAGGAAAGATCATAAAGAGACTATCCTCCACAGCTTAATTATCAGGTTGCGTGAAGCTACTCCCTGATCTAGGGTCCAGTACCCCACCGTGCTCGGTACTGGTTCGGTTACCAGGTACTCCGGTGCCGACTGTTCCCCAAAACTAAGCCTGACACCTTTCTCCAATACCCTGCGACCGGGTCCCCGACTCCTTCGGTCCCAGACCACCATCTGCGACCTAGCCAACGTCTCCCAGGGAGCTCCAACTCCCCCTAACTCCTCACTCTCTGTGGGCTACCACTCTTCTGACTATGTCCCTTCCACCAGTCTGCCTGACCTCTAGGTGGGTGGCCCTGTTCCAGCTAGACCACCGACTGGTGTGCCTGACAGGGTGTGGTGTGAGGTGTGACTAGAATATTCATGCTGATGGAGCAATACCAAAAGTTAGTACCCCAGAACCATGGAGGGTTGAGTCCTGCACCAGACAAGAAAGACGTGCAGTACCCTGTGACACCCTGACTAGTTCAGGGGCACCATATATACATCCCCAAGAGAGCAACCAGTATACACCAACACTGGGAACATGGAGAAGAGACCTGACCAGCATACAGCAACACTGGAAACGTGGAGAAGAACCTGACCAGTATACACCAACACTGGGAATGTGGAGAAGAACCTGACCAGTATACACCAACACTGGGAACATGGAGAAGAGACCTGACCAGTATACACCAACACTGGGAACATGGAGAAGAAACCTGACCAGTATACATCAACACTGGGAATGTGGAGAAGAGACCTGACCAGTATACACCAACACTGGGAACGCGGAGAAGAGACCTGACCAGTATACACCAACACTGGGAACGCGGAGAAGAGACCTGACCAGTATACACCAACACTGGGAACGTGGAGAAGAGACCTCACCAGTATATACTAACACTGGGAACGCGGAGAAGAGACCTGACCAGTATACACCAACACTGGGAACTTGGAGAAGAGACCTGACCAGTATACACCAATACTGGGAACGTGGAGAAGAGACCTCACCAGTATATACTAACACTGGGAACGCGGAGAAGAGACCTGACCAGTATACACCAACACTGGGAACTTGGAGAAGAGACCTGACCAGTATACACCAACACTGGGAACATGGAGAAGAGACCTGACCAGTATACATCAACACTGGGAACATGGAGAAGAGACCTGACCAGTATACACCAACACTGGGAACATGTAGAAGAGACCTGACCAGTATACACCAACACTGGGAACATGGAGAAGAGACCTGACCAGTATACACCAACACTGGGAACGTGGAGAAGAGACCTGACCAGTATACACCAACAATGGGAACGTGGAGAAGAGACCTGACCAGTATACACCAACACTGGGAACGTGGAGAAGAGACCTGACCAGTATACACCAACACTGGGAACGTGGAGAAGAGACCTGACCAGTATACACCAACACTGGGAACGTGGAGAAGAGACCTGACCAGTATACACCAACACTGGGAACGTGGAAAAGAGACCTGACCAGTATACACCAACACTGGGAACGTGGAGAAGAGACCTGACCAGTATACACCAACACTGGGAACGTGGAGAAGAGACCTGACCAGTATACACCAACACTGGGAACATGGAGAAGAGACCTGACCAGTATACACCGACACTGGGAACGTGGAGAAGAGACCTGACCAGTATACACCAACACTGGGAACGTGGAGAAGAGACCTGACCAGTATACACCAACACTGGGAACGTGGAAAAGAGACCTGACCAGTATACACCAACACTGGGAACGTGGAGAAGAGACCTGACCAGTATACACCAACACTGGGACCGTGGAGAAGAGACCGGACCAGTATACACCAACACTGGGAACGTGGAGAAGAGACCTGACCAGTATACACCAACACTGGGAACGTGAAGAAGAGACCTGACCAGTATACACCAACACTGGGAACCTGGAGAAGAGACCTGACCAGTATACACCAACACTGGGAACATGGAGAAGAGACCTGACCAGTATACACCAACACTGGGAACATGGAGAAGAGACCTGACCAGTATACACCGACACTGGGAACGTGTAGAAGAGACCTGACCAGTATACACCAACACTGGAAACATGGAGAAGAGACCTGACCAGTATACACCAACACTGGGAACATGGAGAAGAGACCTGACCAGTATACACCAACATTGGAAACATGGAGAAGAGACCTGACCAGTATACACCAACACTGGGAACATGGAGAAGAGACCTGACCAGTATACACCAACACTGGGAACGTGGAGAAGAACCTGACCAGTATACACCAACACTGGGAACATGGAGAAGAGACCTGACCAGTATACACCAACACTGGGAACGTGGAGAAGAGACCTGACCAGTATACACCAACACTGGGAGTGTGGAGAAGAGACCTGATCAGTATACACCAACACTGGGAACATGGAGAAGAGACCTGACCAGTATACACCAACACTGGGAACGTGGAGAAGAGACCTGACCAGTATACACCAACACTGGGAGTGTGGAGAAGAGACCTGACCAGTATACACCAACACTGGGAACGTGGAGAAGAGACCTGACCAGTATATACCAACACTGGGAATGTGGAGAAGAGACCTGACCAGTATATACCAACACTGGGAACGTGGAGAAGAGACCTGACCAGTATATACCAACACTGGGAATGTGGAGAAGAGACCTGACCAGTATACACCAACACTGGGAACCTGGAGAAGAGACCTGACCAGTATACACCAACACTGGGAATGTGGAGAAGAGACCTGACCAGTATACACCAACACTGGGAACATGGAGAAGAGACCTGACCAGTATACACCAACACTGGGAACGTGGAGAAGAGACCTGACCAGTATACACCAACACTGCGAACAAGGAGAACAATCCTGACCAGTATACACCAACACTGGGAACATGGAGAAGAGACCTGACCAGTATACACCAACACTGGGAACGTGGAGAAGAGACCTGACCAGTATACACCAACACTGGGAACATGGAGAAGAGACCTGACCAGTATACACCAACACTGGGAACATGGAGAAGAGACCTGACCAGTATACACCAACACTGGGAACATGGAGAAGAGACCTGACCAGTATACACCAACACTGGGAACGTGGAGAAAAGACCTGACCAGTATACACCAACACTGGGAACGTGGAGAAGAGACCTGACCAGTATACACCAACACTGGGAACATGGAGAAGAGACCTGACCAGTATACACCAACACTGGGAACATGGAGAAGAGACCTGACCAGTATACACCAACACTGGGAACAAGGAGAAGAGACCTGACCAGTATACACCAACACTAGGAACGTGGAGAGGAGACGTGACCAGTATACACCAACACTGGGAACGTGGAGAAGAGACCTGACCAGTATATACCAACACTGGGAACGTGGAGAAGAGACCTGACCAGTATACACCAACACTGGGAACGTGGAGAAGAGACCTGACCAGTCTACACCAACACTGGGAACGTGGAGAAGACACCTGACCAGTATACACCAACACTAGGAACGTGGAGAGGAGACGTGACCAGTATACACCAACACTGGGAACGTGGAGAAGAGACCTGACCAGTATACACCAACACTGGGAACATGGAGAAGAGACCTGACCAGTATACACCGACACTGGGAACGTGTAGAAGAGACCTGACCAGTATACACCAACACTGGAAACATGGAGAAGAGACCTGACCAGTATACACCAACACTGGGAACATGGAGAAGAGACCTGACCAGTATACACCAACACTGGAAACATGGAGAAGAGACCTGACCAGTATACACCAACACTGGAAACATGGAGAAGAGACCTGACCAGTATACACCAACACTGGGAACATGGAGAAGAGACCTGACCAGTATACACCAACACTGGGAACGTGGAGAAGAACCTGACCAGTATACACCAACACTGGGAACATGGAGAAGAGACCTGACCAGTATACACCAACACTGGGAACGTGGAGAAGAGACCTGACCAGTATACACCAACACTGGGAGTGTGGAGAAGAGACCTGATCAGTATACACCAACACTGGGAACATGGAGAAGAGACCTGACCAGTATACACCAACACTGGGAACGTGGAGAAGAGACCTGACCAGTATACACCAACACTGGGAGTGTGGAGAAGAGACCTGACCAGTATACACCAACACTGGGAACGTGGAGAAGAGACCTGACCAGTATATACCAACACTGGGAACGTGGAGAAGAGACCTGACCAGTATATACCAACACTGGGAATGTGGAGAAGAGACCTGACCAGTATACACCAACACTGGGAACCTGGAGAAGAGACCTGACCAGTATACACCAACACTGGGAATGTGGAGAAGAGACCTGACCAGTATACACCAACACTGGGAACGTGGAGAAGAGACCTGACCAGTATACACCAACACTGCGAACAAGGAGAACAATCCTGACCAGTATACACCAACACTGGGAACATGGAGAAGAGACCTGACCAGTATACACCAACACTGGGAACGTGGAGAAGAGACCTGACCAGTATACACCAACACTGGGAACATGGAGAAGAGACCTGACCAGTATACACCAACACTGGGAACATGGAGAAGAGACCTGACCAGTATACACCAACACTGGGAACATGGAGAAGAGACCTGACCAGTATACACCAACACTGGGAACGTGGAGAAGAGACCTGACCAGTATACACCAACACTGGGAACGTGGAGAAGAGACCTGACCAGTATACACCAACACTGGGAACATGGAGAAGAGACCTGACCAGTATACACCAACACTGGGAACATGGAGAAGAGACCTGACCAGTATACACCAACACTGGGAACAAGGAGAAGAGACCTGACCAGTATACACCAACACTAGGAACGTGGAGAGGAGACGTGACCAGTATACACCAACACTGGGAACGTGGAGAAGAGACCTGACCAGTATATACCAACACTGGGAACGTGGAGAAGAGACCTGACCAGTATACACCAACACTGGGAACATGGAGAAGAGACCTGACCAGTATACACCAACACTGGGAACGTGGAGAAGAGACCTGACCAGTATACACCAACACTGGGAACGTGGAGAAGAGACCTGACCAGTATATACCAACACTGGGAACATGGAGAAGAGACCTGACCAGTATACACCAACACTGGGAACGTGGAGAAGAGACCTGACCAGTCTACACCAACACTGGGAACGTGGAGAAGACACCTGACCAGTATACACCAACACTAGGAACGTGGAGAGGAGACGTGACCAGTATACACCAACACTGGGAACGTGGAGAAGAGACCTGACCAGTATACACCAACACTGGGAACGTGGAGAAGAGACCTGACCAGTATACACCAACACTGGGAACGTGGAGAAGAGACCTGACCAGTATACACCAACACTAGGAACGTGGAGAGGAGACGTGACCAGTATACACCAACACTGGGAACATGGAGAAGAGACCTGGGAGCAGATATCGGTGGAGACATGCTGGAATGTGGTTGAATTTACAAAATACTAACAAAAAAAATAAATTTAATTTAGATTTTTAGAAGCAAAACAGTAACAATGCAGTGACATGACAAGAATCTACATAACAAATCATATGCTAAATAGCTGCAAGCCACATTTATGTATGAGAAGGCAAGATGATTGTCTATAAAATGAAAGTTGTCTCACGCTGAAAGCTAAAATACTCATGTGGTAGCTCCTCTGCATTATACAGTATATACTCTTCCATGGTGTACACTCTCAGGATTAATGCTCTCCTATTATGCTGTAGATTTGCATACATGGTTTATCATTTTACATTATATACTCTCTTCAAGGGAATCCGTCAGGTGATTTTCAAGTACAATACTAATGTTATCTTTAAATGGGGCTTAACCCCTTCAGCCCCAAGCCTATTTTGACCCTAAAGACCAGGCCATTTTTTGCAATTCTGACCAGTGTCATTTTATGAGATTATAACTCTGGAACGCTTCAGCGGATCCCGGTGATTCTGAGATTGTTTTTTCGTGACATATTGGGCTTCATGTTAGTGGTAAATTTAGGCCGATATTTTTTGCGTTTCTTTGTGAAAAAAACGGAAATTTCGCGAAAATTTTGAAAATTTTGTAATTTTCAAGCTTTGAATTTTTATGCTCTAAAACCAACGAGACATATGACACAAAATAATTAATAAATAGCATTTCTCACATGTCTACTTTACATCAGAACAATTTTGGGAAAAAAAAAAAATTTAAGGAAGTTATAGGGGTTCAAAGTTTATGAGCAATTTCTCATTTTTACAACAAAATTTACAAAGCCACTTTTTTTAGGGACCACATCACATTTGAAGCGATTTTGAAAGGTCTACATGACACAAAACACCCAAAAGTGACACCATTCCAAAAACGGCACCCCTCAGGCTACTCAAAACCACAGTCAAGAAGGTTATTAACCCTTCAAGTGCTTCACAGTAACTAAAGCAATGTGGAAGGAAAAAATGAACATTTTACTTTTTGCAACAAAAATGTTAATTTAGCCTCAAATATTGCATATTCACAAGGGTAGCAGGATTAAATGAATCCCCAAAATTTGTTGGGCAATTTCTACTGAGAACGCAGATACCTCATATGTGGCGAAAAACCACTGTTTGGGCGCACGGCAGAACTCGGAAGGGAAGGAGCGCCATTTGACTTTTTTGAACAGAAAATTAGCTGGAATCGTTAGCCGCACCATGTTGCGTTTGGAGAGCCCCTGAGGTGCCGAAACAGTGGAGCTCCCCCACATGTGACCCCATTTTGGAAACTAGACCCCTAATGGAATTTATCTAGATGTTTATTGAGCACTTTGAGCCTCTGGGGGCTTCACAAAAGTTAATAGAGTTGAGCCGTGAAAATAAAAAAAAAAAATTTTACCACAAAATTGTTACTTCAACCAGGTAGCTTTTTTTTTCACAAGGGTATCAGGAAAAATTGCACCATAAAATGTATTGTGCAATTTCTCCTGAGTACACAGACACCTCATATGTGGTGAAAATAAAATGTTTGGGCGCACAGCAGGGCTCGGAAGGCAAGGAGCGTCATTTGACGTTTCAAATGCAAAATTGTCTGGGATAATTAGCGTATTCCATGTTGCGTTTGGAGACCCCCTGAGGTGCCGAAACAGTGGAGCTCCCCCACATGTGACCCCATTTTGGAAACTAGACCCCCATGGCATAGAAAAAAAACGTTGGCAGATGGCGGGGAAGGGGGGGGGGCAGCAGATGGGGCGGCGGCAGATGGATGGCAGCGGCATATAAAGGGAGCATCTGTGATTGTGAGACAGCGGCTGGAATAGGGTGGGGGCGGATGGGAGAGGGCGCAGTGGATGCAGGAGCGGCAGAGGATGGGGGGAGGGGGGGATGGAAGGGATGGGTGGGAAGGGGAGTGGGAGGTGAGATTGGGGATAGTTACCCTACAGGATGGATCTAGGCAGCTGGATCACAGGAGATGAAGGAGGCAGCAGATCGGGGAGGGTGAGAGGTGGGGGAGGGAGCGCAGCGCAGATCACGGAGGAGACAGGTGAGCAGAGCACAGATCACGGGGGTGAGAGGTGAGGGAGAGCGGACAGCAGATCACGGGGGTGACAGGTGAGGGAGCACAGATCATGGGGGTGACAGGGGAGGGAGCGCACATCACGGCGGTGACAGGTGAGGGAGCGCACATCATGGCGGTGACAGGTGAGGGAGCGCACATCACGGGGGTGACAGGGGAGGGAGCGCACATCACGGGGGTGACAGGGGAGGGGGCGAGTAGCC
The DNA here is from genome assembly GCF_048569485.1 of Anomaloglossus baeobatrachus. NCBI lineage: Eukaryota > Metazoa > Chordata > Amphibia > Anura > Aromobatidae > Anomaloglossus > Anomaloglossus baeobatrachus. The sequence continues at coordinate 5,219,572 of NC_134361.1, forward strand.
GATCACGGGGGTGAGAGGTGGGGGGGAGCGGGCAGCATATAACGGAGGAAAGGGGGCGGGGCCGGGCAGCACATAATGGAGAGGGGGCGGGGCCGGGCAGCACATAACGGAGGAGGAAGCGGGCAGCCGATCTCGAGTGGAGGGGGCTGGCAGCACATCACGGAGGTGAGGGGACGAGCAGCCGATCACGAGGGAAAGGGGCCGGGCAGCAGATCGGGGGGGACCGGTGGCACTGTGGCAGATGGAGGGCGGCGGCGGCGGATCGGGAGGTGTGGGGGTGAGGGTGCGGGCAGCAGATATGAGGGGTGGGGGTGCGGGCAGCAGATCGGGTGGCAGATCACGGAGGGCAGCGGCGGATCGGGAGGTGTGGGGGTGAGGGTGCGGGCAGCAGATACGAGGGGTGGGGGTGCGGGCAGCAGATCGGGTGGCAGATCGCGGAGAGCAGCGGCGGATCAGGAGGTGTGGGGGTGAGGGTGCGGGCAGCAGATACAAGGGGTGGGGATGCGGGTGGCAGATCGCGGAGGGCAGCGGCGGCGGATCGGGAGGCCGGTTTCATACAGTGCAATGGCAGCGCGGCAACTTCCGGGTCCCATGCTCCGGTCACATAACAGCATGGGACCGGAGCTTGTCGCCCTGCCATTGCACTGTGTACACTCACTGTGCTGGCGTGCTGCAGGGCCGATAAGTGAAGCTGATGGGGCGGTCACCGGCAACAGGTCCACTGTGATTGGAGACAGCGGTCACAAGGCCGATCTCTCCAATCAGAGCTACTGGAGCTGGGGGAGGGTGATCCAGTGAGGTCACCCAGCTCCAGCCAATGGCCAGTGCTATAGCTGCACTGGCCAGGGCTGGATTTCAATGTTTCAGTCACTTTAAATGGCTGGAACATTACAGTGGCTGTGATTGGTTGAGCGGCGTTCGTCAGCCAATCACAGCCTCCGTAGGTCCGGGGAGGAGGCACCACCCCTCCTGAGGTCAGGTACAGGTCCCCTCCTCCCCGAATCTGCGGTTTATGCTAACTTTTCGCAGTCGCCGGAGGCTCCGGTGCCGCGATTACGCCATGACGGAAAGATCCGTCCTTGGTCGTTAAGGCCCAGGGCACCATGACGGATCTTTCCATCCATGGTCGTGAAGGGGTTAAGCAGACCTTTTAGGATCAGTAAGTTTTGTTTCTGTAGCTTCTCCTGTTATCTTGCTGTACCCTCTTCTGATGGCTAGATAAGTGTATGTAAGTACTATATGCATATTCACTGCCCCCCATCCCCCTTCCAGTGCATTCACTATCACTGCTGGGAGGTGGGGGCAGATTTACCATCTCTGATGTCAGCACTGAGAGATGGGAGCAGTGGTGAATATGCAGATTGTATTTCCATATGCTTTACTAGTTAATATGTCCCTCTGAATTCTCTGAAGCTTACAACAAGGTAACAGGAGAAGGTGCAGCAATAGAACTGCCTGATGCTGTTACAGCTGCTTAAGTCCTATATAAAGATGACATTAATATTGCACTAGAAAATGATCTGACAGATTCTGTTTAAAATATGTCGTTTGATAAATAAAATACTCTTTTCCAGGAATATGTCCTTGTTCACAAGGTGAAGCCTTTTTCATCATATACTGTATTAAATGATGAAATTGAAACGTACGTACGTACGTACATTGAAACGTACGTCGGGGTAGAGGGAAGATACAGCATACATTTAGGTAATTACCATTGTTTTGTAGCATGTTAGCACCTTGCTATCCCTTGGCAGCCGCTTGCTTGTCTTTCAAATTGCCGTCTTTTCCTTGCACAGCACATGCACTTTGGTCTGATTCAACTTTTCTTGCACACTGCACCTTATTATATGAAAGACTGTGCGACTTCTTTCCGTCTTTTTTTATCTGTGCTCTTTCTTATATATACGATTTTTAGTTATCAGTTTCTCACACAGTCAGTATATAATCTTTTTGAGCCAGACATCCAGTTATTGTAAGTTCTTTTCTGGTTACTCTTGATGATATCTGGGAGATTTTTTCCAAACCAGCACTATGCACTTTAAATACACGTGTTTTCTATAAAACACTTTAATATAGTTGGGTTCTCTGCAGCTTGGTCTTAGGTTTATGCCTTTCCAGCCAAATGTTCACTATCCAGTAGTGTGTATTTTTGAGTTAATTGTTTTTACACCAGTCACCAGGAGTGTTCTTTCTACAATTTTTTTCACTGATTTTTGGCATTTTTTTGACCACTGTGTATATATTTTTATATTTTATCTCTTAGATCATATTGACTTGTTCTAACAATTGGCTGGTGGATCTCCTATTTAATTGATACATATTTTTAATTATAATATCAATTTTTGATTTTAACTATCACAATATCCCCTTCTCACTACACTTAATTTTAATTTTAATTTTTCTTTTTCACTATTACTACTACAAACAAGTTGGCTCCATAGTAACTCTGTGCACTAATTATTGCTATTATACTGCTCATATATCGTCCCTCATGTTTTGAAGTACTATTACTATTATTAATTTTATGAATTTTGATATGTACATTTTAAAATAATTAATTAATAAACTAATTGTATTATATCGAAATCACTGTTTTTCTTGTTGAGTATTTATTTACTCCACAAACGTTGTTATTAAATGATGGTGGGCTATCAGATTATATACCCTCTTATATTATATACCCTATTACATTGTGGGCTGTTAGATTGTATATGGACACACATTCAGCTGAAATGGATTGCGATATTGGTCACGAGTGGTGACACAAGGAATGTGACACTTGTAGCCCATGTCCTGGATACGTCTGTGTGCGGTGGCTCTAGAAGCACTGACTCCAGCAGCAATTTCCACTCCTTGTGAATTTCCCCCACATTTTTGAGTGGCCTTTTCTTAACAATCCTATCAAGGCTGCGGTTCCCAGTTGATTGTGCACCTTTTCTACCACACTTTTTCCTTCCACTCAACTTTCCATTATTATGCTCGGATCCAGCACTCTGTGAGCAGACAGCTTCTTTAGCAATGACCTTTTGTGGCTTAACCTCCTTATAGAGTGTGTCAGTGACTGACTTCTGGACATCTGTCAAGTCAGTAGTCTTCCCCATGATTGTGTAGCCTACTGAACCAGACTAAGGGACCATTTTAAACACTTAAGAAGTCTTTGCAGATGTTTTGTGGTAACTATTCAAATTTTTTGAGATAATGACTTTTGGGTTTTCTTTGGCTGTAAGCCATAATCATCAACATTAACAGAAATAAACACAGGTTTAAAGGGATCAGCTGGAGCCCGCTTGTTGAAGTACTGTTCTTGCTGTTCCCGGCTCCGACACAGGTTCCTTTCTACGTACTCCTGGACCTGTCGGTACTGCGCTCTCTGCCGAGTGTCCCATCCAGCAGTCAAAGGGAGGGCCTTTGGAGCTTCCAAGTCCATTTCTAGGTCCACCGGAAACCGTCCCGGCCGGGCTCTCATCAAATACGCTGGTGTACATTTGATAGAGCTAGAGGGAATATTATTGTACATGTCGACCAGGTCAGGCAGCATTTCTGGCCACAGGTTCCGCTCTTCTAACGGTAGCGTCTTAAGGAGACCCAGGACCAGATGGTTCATCTTCTCACACATGCCATTAGTCTGGGCATGGTAAGGTGTGGTCCGAATCTTCTTGCAGCCGTATAGCTGGCAGAATTCTTGAAACACCTCCGCTTCAAAAGCCGGGCCCCGATCGGTAAGCACCCTCTCCGGGTACCCGTGCGGTCGGTAAAAGTAGGCCTGGAATGCTCTAGCGGCAGTACGGCCGGTCAGGTCTTTGACTGGGACAACCACCATGAATCTCGAATAGTGGTCTACGATGGTCAGGGCGTAGGTGTACCCACTTCGGCTAGGGGTGAGTTTGACGTGGTCCAGGGCGACCAACTCCAGCGGCTGATGGGTGATGATTGGGCGTAGAGGGGCCTTCTGGCTGGCCTCGTCTCTTCTTCTCAGTGTACAGGGACCACACTCTCGGCACCAGGCCTCCACAGACTCTCGCATCCCACTCCAATAGAACCGCTCTCTCAACAGCATCCCCAGCTTCTTCCACTCAAAGTGCCCGGCACCAGCATGGTAAGCCCGTAGAACTGTGGGCACACTAGCCTGAGGAACCACCAGCTGACAAACCTTCTTATGAGTCTTCGGGTTGATCAGTTTCCGATACAGTTTCCCCTGGTCCAGATGCAGCCGGGCTCGTTCCTTCCACAGCCGTTGGGCCTCGGGAGGAGCAGCAGGGTCCATTCTAGCAGAACCTTGTTCAATCATGGTCTTGACCACTTGGACGGCAGGCACTTGGTCTTGGGCTTCTTGCCATCCCTGACTGGGTAGCGGGTCCAGGTTCGCCTGTTTGACATTCAACTTCTCGACCGGTGGCCGGTGAAATGCGGGTAACTCGATTTCTTCAAGATCATCGCCTTCCGACCCCTCATCCGGTAGGTGGGGCATCTGGGATAGCGCGTCCGCGTTGGTGTTCTTGCGACCCCCTCGGTACTTGATCGTGAAGTCATAATTAGACAGCCTGGCCACCCACCGCTGCTCCAACGCACTAAGCTTGGCCGTGTCCAGATGGGTTAATGGATTATTGTCCATATAGGCTGTGAACTTAGCTGCTGCGAGGTAATGGCGGAATCGCTCGGTAATGGCCCACACCAGGGCTAGGAACTCAAGCTTGAAGGAGCTGTAATTCTCAGGGTTCCTTTCCATGGGCCAGAGTTTTCTGCTGGCATAGGCGATCACTTTTTCCCTTCTGTTCTGGACCTGGGACAGGACAGCTCCCAAGCCTACATTACTGGCATCGGTGTGGAGGATGAATGGGAGACTGTAGTCGGGGTGCGCCAGGATTTCTTCCCCGGTAAAGGCCGTCTACAGCTGGCGGAAGGACTCTTCATGCTTTTCTTCCCACGCCAACGGGGTTCCAGGGGACCTGCCACCCTTGTTCTGTCCCATGATGAGGTCTTGCATGGGGGCGGCCATCTTCGTGTATCCCTTAATGAAGCGGCGATAGTAGCCCACCAGGCCCAGGAACTGTCTCACCTCTCTCACCGTGGTCGGCCTCGGCCAGTCCTGAATGGCAGTGATCTTTTTGTGATCTGGGGCGACGCCTTCCGCGCCCACCACATGTCTGAGGTACTGCACCCTGGGTTTCAGTAGGTGGCACTTAGAGGGCTTCAACTTCATCCCATATTTGGCTAGGGACGCGAACACTTCAGCCAGATGTTCCAGATGGGCCTCGTATGTCTGGGAATACACGATCACATCGTCCAGGTACAGTAGGACCGTTTCGAAATTGAGATGTCCCAGGCAGCACTCCATGAGCCTTTGGAAGGTTCCAGGGGCATTGCACAGCCCGAACGGCATGCTGTTAAACTCGCAGAGTCCCATGGGAGTGGCGAATGCCGTCTTCTCACGGTCCTCTGGTGTGACCGCTACCTGCCAGTACCCGCTAGTAAGGTCAAGGGTAGAGAAGAAGTTAGCAGTTCTCAGCGCAGCTAGCGACTCTTCGATACGGGGGAGAGGATAGGCATCTTTATGCGTGATCTGGTTGATCTTCCGGTAATCCACACACATTCTCATGGTGCCGTCCTTCTTCTTTACCAGCACCAGTGGGGATGCCCAGGGACTACAACTATCCCGAATGACCCCTGCCTCTTTCATGTTCCTCAACATGTCTTTGCACATTGATAGTGTGCTGGCGGAATGGGCCTATACCTCTCTTTGATGGGTGGGTGTAGGCCTGTAGGGATATGGTGTTGAACCCCCTTAATCCTCCCGAAATCTAATGGGTGCTTGCTGAAAACCTGTTCATACTCTTGCACTACCCTGTATACCCCCTCTTTGTGATGCGTGGGTGTGGTTTCAGTACCTACGTGTAGTTCCTGGCACCACTCCTCTAACTGTTCAGAGGGTGTATGGTTACTAGCAGGGGATGCTGAGGTAGGAGGGACGGCTTCGTGAATGGTGTGAGGGTCTAGGGTGAGCAACTTGGTGAGGGTAGCGTAACGGGGGAGCCTGACTTCCTCTTCTCCACAATTCAGCACTCTGACAGGCACTCTCCCCTTTTTAACGTCAACCACCCCTCTGGCCACCATCAACGTGGGCCAGTGTTCAGAAGGCGTGGGTTCCACCATCGCCGGGTAGTCGCGCCCCTGGGGGCCTACTGCTGCCCTGCACCAAATCATCATCTCACTTCGGGGTGGCACTACCAAGGGGGCCACATCCATCACCCTTACTCCACCAATCTCTTCACCAGTTGAGTTAATTTGCTGCCGATACAGAAGGGCCCGGATCTCACGCTGCACAGCCCTCTGTTGGCCTACTCCTGCTGTGGCGGTCAACTGCCACAACAGACTCAGCACCTCACTCATACAATGCTCCATCACATTGGTCCCTAGAATTACTTTTGGGTTATGGTCACTGGGTTCATTCATCACTACAATCATCCCTTGGTCCTTTAACTCCGCACGTCCCACGGTCAGGGTCACTTGTTTGTATCCCACTTGGGTTAGAGGGAGTCCATTGGCTGCGACCAGAATCAGGCTATCATCAGAGGGGGCAAGTTCGTCAGTACCCCAATACCGCTGGTACAGTGTATATGGTACAGTGGTTACCTGTGATGCTGTGTCCAAGAGGGTCATGAGCGGGATGCCATCCACTGCCAAAGGGATGATGGGGAGAGCTCCGACGTACCGGTCTCGCCAATCGGGGGGCCGTTGGTGTCTACTCCTGAGGATTGGCCCTTGGCCCCAGGGGTTGCTCGTTTTAACGGGCACCGCCTAGAGTAGTGGCCAGGCTTGCTGCACCTGTAACAGATAGGAGGCCCATACCGTGAGTCATTGGTCCTTCTCCGCTGCATCCAGGGGACGTCCTCCAGGCTGTCGGAGAGCTGGATCCCTCCTGGGGGCTTGACTCTCGACGGCAGCTGGAGTGCGGCGAGGATCTTGGCTAGGTCTCCATCCATGCGGCGGACCTGGGCAGCTAGCTCCTCCATCATCCCGACGGGCACTGCAGGGGCCGGTAGAGCCGGGAGAGGAGGTGCCACCGTGATAGGAGCGGTTTCAGCCGGCCATGAAGCCGCCTCAGGAGCGTCGGGCGTTGGGGCCTGCAGGGCCTTGATGGCTCGCTCTTTCAATACTGCAAAGTCCAGATTGGGGTGTTCGAGTGCCCACAGCCGTAGCTGCTTGCGGTCCTCCGCAGACGCCAGCCCTTGCAGGAATTGTTCCACTAGCATCTTATTGCTATCCGCAACATTAATAGTGTCCACCCGCTTCAGCGTATGGAGGGCTGATTGCAGGCGGAGGGCATAGTCTCTTACATTGTCCGCAGGCCGTTGTCGGCACTGATAATACTGCATCCGCAGCTCCGCCTCCGTGCGGTTCTCAAAAGCGATTTGTAGCTTCTCGAAAATGGTAGTCACTGAGGCCCGGTCCGCATCGGTCCAGGTCTCCGTCTCCTGCTCAGCTGCGCCGGTTAGCTGCCCTAGCACCACCGCTGCCCATTGCATATCAGTCAAGGGATATAAATCAAGAACCGGGCTAATCTTTTTCCGGAACACCTGCAAAGCATCAGGCTTCCCATCGTACTGCGGTAGCCAGGTAGCACCGGGCACATAGGGCAAGGAGAACGGCATCACCTGGGCGACCGCTGGGCCCGCGGCCTCCCCCGCTCCTGTGGCCGGAGCGTGGGCTATCCCGTTTCCATCTATGGATGCGGCGGCGGCTGCGGCCGCCACTCCTCCGACAGCTCCGTCGGGCGCAGACATCTTCTTCCCGTCCCCCCTTGGTTCTCTTCAGCACTTTCGCTTGTTGCTTGGAGAAGACGCTCGAGCGGGAGATTTTCGCGCCAAAGATGGCGGCGCTTCAAAATTTTCGTCCGGACACCGCCGGTGGAGATCACAAGGCGCACTTCTACTGGTAAGTAGAAGGGTTCTATCCTGTTCATGACGCCAAGTTGTCGCGGGCGGGGAGGACGCCGCCGCTGCACTCGCTAACGCTCGGGTCCGGCGCTGCTGCGGCTGCTGCTGCTCGGTGGCTCGAGCGGTGGGCCGGATCTGGGGACTCGAGCGGCGCTCTTCGCCCGTGAGTGAAAGGGGGGGTTGGTTTGGGGGATTTAGTCCGTGACGCCACCCACGGGTTGTGGTGAAGTTAGGCACCACCGCTGCTGGTGACGGGGATCCCGGGAGCGATGGTATGGAGCAGCTGGGATGTTGTTTTCCCCCTCCGTGGGTAGGGGTCAGTGGTCCCGGGGCCCGGTGGTGTGACGGGGAGGCAGGGTTGGTGAGGTGCAGGGTTGCAGGGACGGCGCGGTGCCGGATGGCACGGGTGTACTCACCGCTTGGCTCCGCCCCACCTGGTGTGGACATCAGACCCTGGAGGGAGGCAACAAGGGTTTTGTGTTTGGCTAATGTTACTGTCTAGTGGGGGTGGGGGGGTGTGAGTGTTACCTGTGACGACCTGGCTAGTCCAGGGCGCCACATTATGACTGTATATAATATATAATAAACACGTGAAATAGATCCCTCTGTGTGTAATGACTTTATATAATAAACATGAGAAATAGATCCCTCTGTGTGTAATGACTCCATATAATATATAATAAACACATGAAATAGATCCCTCTGTGTGTAATGACTCTATATAATATATAATAAACACATGAAATAGATCCCTCTGTGTGTAATGACTCTATATAATATATAATACACACATGAAATAGATCCCTCTGTGTGTAATGACTCCATATAATATATAATAAACACATTAAATTGATCAATCTGCATGTAATGACTCTATATAATATATAATACACACATAAAATAGATCCCTCTGTGTGTAATGACTCTATATAATATATAATACACACATAAAATAGATCCCTCTGTGTGTAATGACTCTATATAATGTATAATACACACATGAAATAGATCCCTCTGTGTGTAATGACTCTATATAATGTATAATATACATGTGAAATAGATCCCTCTGTGTGTAATGACTCTATATAATATATAATACACACATGAAATAGATCCCTCTGTGTGTAATGACTCTATATAATGTATAATATACATGTGAAATAGATCCCTCTGTGTGTAATGACTCCATATAATATATAATAAACACATGAAATAGATTCCTCTGTGTGTAATGACTTTATATAATAAACATGTGAAATAGATCCCTCTGTGTGTAATGACTCCATATAATATATAATAAACACATGAAATAGATCCCTCTGTGTGTAATGACTCCATATAATATATAATAAACACATGAAATAGATCCCTCTGTGTGTAATGACTCCATATAATATATAATAAACACATGAAATAGATTCCTCTGTGTGTAATGACTTTATATAATAAACATGTGAAATAGATCCCTCTGTGTGTAATGACTCCATATAATATATAATAAACACATGAAATAGATCCCTCTGTGTGTAATGACTCTATATAATATATAATAAACACATGAAATAGATCCCTCTGTGTGTAATGACTCTATATAATATATAATACACACATGAAATAGATCCCTCTGTGTGTAATGACTCCATATAATATATAATAAACACATTAAATTGATCCCTCTGCATGTAATGACTCTATATAATATATAATACACACATAAAATAGATCCCTCTGTGTGTAATGACTCTATATAATATATAATACACACATAAAATAGATCCCTCTGTGTGTAATGACTCTATATAATGTATAATACACACATGAAATAGATCCCTCTGTGTGTAATGACTCTATATAATGTATAATATACATGTGAAATAGATCCCTCTGTGTGTAATGACTCTATATAATATATAATACACACATGAAATAGATCCCTCTGTGTGTAATGACTCTATATAATGTATAATATACATGTGAAATAGATCCCTCTGTGTGTAATGACTCTATATAATGTATAATACACACATGAAATAGATCCCTCTGTGTGTAATGACTCTATATAATATATAATACACACATGAAATAGATCCCTCTGTGTGTAATGACTCCATATAATATATAATAAACACATTAAATTGATCCCTCTGCATGTAATGACTCTATATAATATATAATACACACATAAAATAGATCCCTCTGTGTGTAATGACTCTATATAATGTATAATACACACATGAAATAGATCCCTCTGTGTGTAATGACTCTATATAATGTATAATATACATGTGAAATAGATCCCTCTGTGTGCAATGACTCTATATAATGTATAATACACACATGAAATAGATCCCTCTGTGTGTAATGAGTCTATATAATATATAATACACACATGAAATAGATCCCTCTGTGTATAATGACTCTATATAATATATAATACACACATGAAATAGATCCCTCTGTGTGTAATGACTCTATATAATGTATAATATACATGTGAAATAGATCCCTCTGTGTGTAATGACTCTATATAATATATAATACACACATGAAATAGATCCCTCTGTGTGTAATGACTCTATATAATGTATAATATACATGTGAAATAGATCCCTCTGTGTGTAATGACTCTATATAATGTATAATACACACATGAAATAGATCCCTCTGTGTGTAATGACTCTATATAATGTATAATACACACATGAAATAGATCCCTCTGTGTGTAATGACTCTATATAATATATATGAGTTTCCCTTTTTGTATTGAATTAGTGAAATAAATTAACTTTTTAATGCTATTCTAATTTATTCAGATGCACTTGTAGATAGATAATACCTGTTGGACTCTTCTTGCTGATTCTTCGGACTCTCATGTTATTTGCCGTCGTTGCGTCCTCGGGGAATTCAGTAACGTTTGCAACTTTGCGTTTTGTATCCGGTGAGAGATACAAGGTCAAAAATGGCTGAAGTGATAGAAGAAGAGCGTGTAAAGTGCTTTGATGGCGAGGTTACACAAGCGTGCCCGGCGCGCCACACTCCTCGCCGGTGACACTCGGGGCTTTGATGTCGGATTTAATAGCCAAACCTTGGAACTCTACAAACCTTTTTTTTTTTGTAGATCGTGAAACAAAATATCAGATTTGAAGAGCACTTACATATCTGGGACAAAGTGATCCGTCTGAGCTATAAAATGGAAAGTGTATTAAGCAGGTGATGGTTTGTGAATTATTTCCAGCACCATTGCAGATTGTCATTATCTGGTGACGGCCTCAGATGAGCGGAAGCTTCTGGATGGTGCTTACTTTCTCCGCACCGGTCGTGGCACAGTCATGTTCAAATGAGGAAAGAGTGTTGACAGTGCCGACATTCTTTCCTCATTGGAACATGACTAAGACTATGTGTCGAAACGCGTAGTTCGATGGGGTCCTAACTTATACCTATTCTATCTGCTGACCGCTATGCATTTTTTATGGAATTACCCTAATAAACGTTGGATTTTTTATTATCTGAGGACTGTGCTGGACGTTCTTCTTCTCTTCATTTCTGAATATTGGCAGCCAAGCCTTCCGTGCGCTGGGTCCAGGCAGAGAGCGGTGATCAGCAGGATCGGAGAGCTGAACTTTTTCTCTTTAATCAGATTAACGGGTTTGCCAGACTGGCTTGGTGTGATATTGTAGTCCAGCAATGATAAGGATCCTGCTGCTTAAACAAACATAGCAAATAAACAACAGATCCGACTGTAACAAGACAGGCATCCCTGAATTCCCTATGTTAACCCTTGCAGCATGTTGTCTTCAGCTTACATAGCAAAACCCTGCTGAGAGATTCCCTTTAATCATGCTCTATTTACTTGGTGCATATAATATCCAAATCTTCATGCTTAATTTATTTTTATTATTTTCAAAATAGAAAGTGTAACATTGTAACAAAATAACAGTATCAGCTACATCCATGAAAACAAAGATCTGAGCTTCTGTCAGTTCATTTTCTGATATTTTAGAGAAACAATGCCTTTGCTACTTGTTTTCTTGCTCAGCGTCTGCGGCTGACAGTCTTCATACGTGGATGAATTCCAGCCTAGTAGGATGGTGTCGGCACGGTTTTGGCGAGGTGTTAGCCATCTTTGCGATTCGGCGGCAGCACCTCCTGCTGCTTCAGTGTCTGCACAGAGGTCGCTGGTGATTTTACATTACAATACATGGATAAAAAAAGATGGAAAAAGCGCAGAACTGTAATATGATAAGGGAGGAAACCGTCCGCGTCTGAATAAGATGATGCATCAGGTGAACGGCGGCACATGGAACATTTCACAGATTCCCTAAGTGCGATTCATTTCTTTTTAGCAGTCGCAGAGGCAGATGATGAATAATCTTCTAATTAATCCTGTAGGTCACTATGGTAAGATACTATGTGTCACTTCTGTAGAATTGACCATTTCTTTTCTAAATTAAACATTGTAGCAACTAAAAGATGCTGCGAGGGGAGATGAAGCTGCAGAATCTCCGCTTATATTCTCCCTTCCGTGTGACAAGTCCCGGTCCTGGCTGTTTTCTTCTGGGATGACACTGACCCATTTCATTGAGACTTAAGGCCCCGTTACACGCAGCGATATCGCTGCCGATCGCACCTGTCGTTTGTGCGTCACGGGCAAATCGCTGCCCATGGCGCACAATATCGGTAATCCCCGTCACACGAACTTACCTGCCTAGCGACGTCGCTGTGGCCGGCGAAAAGCCTCCTTTCTAAAAGGCGGTTCGTGCGGCGTCACAGCGGCGTCACTAAGCGGCCGCCCAATAGCAGAGGAGGGGCGGAGATGAGCGGCCATAACATCCCGCCCACCTGCTTCCTTCCTCATTGCCGGCGGCCGCAGGTAGGCTGTAGTACGTCATTCCCGAGGTGTCACACGTAGCGATGTGTGCTGCCGCAGGAACGACGACTGCGTCCTCTACAATCAACGATTTTTTGAGAAGGAACGACGTGTCAACAATGGACGATAAAGCGAGTATTTTCCATCGTTAACGGTCGTTCGTTGGTGTCACACGCAACGACGTCGCTAACGAGGCCGGATGTGCGTCACAGAAGCCGTGACCCCGGTGATATATCGTTAGATACATCTAACACACATCAGATTTAATAACAGATCCAAGTCAAACGCAGCCATTATAAATCTGTGAAATCCAGGAGACGCGGATGATGCTCGGGTCACGGGCCGTGTACGTCACTGACTACACACAGTTTATATCAATTTCATAGAAAATAAAGCGATGAGACAATAAACTCATACAACGAGGAAGCAGCTGGGGCGATCCCTGGGACACGCGGGTGCATTTCTCTAGGACGGTAACACACGGATGTGAAACGCGAGGAAGAATAACAGCAAATATATGATGGGGTCAGAGCACAAAGACCAAAAATCAGCAGCCACACGTCATTGACTACATCTAACAAGATGCATCCAGTTCTGCGAGGTTCTGAAGAGGCAAGAGACGGACCGGATCCAGAATTCTGGTATCTCCATGTTACATTGTTACCATCATACTCGCATCAGTCGCACTTTTCTGGTTGCGTTGGGTTAATCAGCTGCCAACACAAAACACATCTTTTTCCTTGTTACTTTTGAATGGCTTTTTTAATTACTCACATAGGGACTGCTGATTATTACTGCCAGAGCCGGCATCATCCACTCCGTGCTTCACTCTGGATACTGCAGTTTTTGCAGTCATTTATAATTAAGCGGTTGGGAATCAAATCCAAAGATTGTTTTCATCTTGTTCCTATTTTTATTTATTTTTTATTAAGACGGACTCTGTCTTCATCTAGGAGTGAATGCATGTGCTGTAATGTATCTGTAAGAAGGTTGTTTGAGGATTTCAGCTCTAACTCATTAATCATAATTTATCATAATTCTATTAATCGCTATTGTAGACAGTTAATTTATGGTCTATTAAAGGAGAGACAAGTTCACCCGGGGCAGACCGAGCAGTTATGGACCCTGTGTGTACCCGGGGAAGAGGCAGACCATGCAGTTATGGACCCTGTGTGTACCCGGGGCAGAGGCAGACTATGCAGTTATGGACCCTGTGTGTACCCGGGGAAGAGGCAGACCATGCAGTTATGGACCCTGTGTGTACCCGGGGAAGAGGCAGACCATGCAGTTATGGACCCTGTGTGTACCCGGGGCAGAGGCAGACCGAGCAGTTATGGACCCTGTGTGTACCCGGGGCAGAGGCAGACCGAGCAGTTATGGACCCTGTGTGTACCCGGGGCAGAGGCAGACTGAGCAGTTATGGACCCTGTGTGTACCCGGGGCAGAGGCAGACCGAGCAGTTATGGACCCTGTGTGTACCTGGGGCAGAGGCAGACCATGCAGTTATGGACCCTGTGTGTACCCGGGGCAGAGGCAGACCGAGCAGTTATGGACCCTGTGTGTACCCGGGGCAGAGGCAGACCGAGCAGTTATGGACCCTGTGTGTACCCGGGGCAGAGGCAGACTGAGCAGTTATGGACCCTGTGTGTACCCGGGGCAGAGGCAGACCGAGCAGTTATGGACCCTGTGTGTACCCGGGGCAGAGGCAGACTGTGCAGTTATGGACCCTGTGTGCACCCAGGGCAGAGGCAGACCGAGCAGTTATGGACCCTGTGTGTACCCGGGGAAGAGGCAGACCGTGCAGTTATGGACCCTGTGTGCACCCAGGGCAGAGGCAGACTGTGCAGTTATGGACCCTGTGTGTACCCGAAGCAGAGGCAGACCGAGCAGTTATGGACCCTCTGTGTACCCGGGGAAGAGGCAGACTGTGCAGTTATGGACCCTGTGTGTACCGGGGCAGAAGCAGACCGAGCAGTTATGGACCCTGTGTATACCCGGGGCAGAGGCAGACCATGCAGTTATGGACCCTGTGTGCACTCGGGGCAGAGGCAGACCGTACAGTTATGGACCCTGTGTGCACCCGGGGCAGAGGCAGACCGTGCAGTTATGGACCCTGTGGGTACCCGGGGAAGAGGCAGACTATGTAGTTATGGACCCTGTGTGTACCCGGGGCAGAGGCAGACTGAGCAGTTATGGACCCTGTGTGTACCCGGGGAAGAGGCAGACCGAGCAGTTATAGACCCTGTGTGTACCCGGGGCAGAGGCAGACTGAGCAGTTATGGACCCTGTGTGTACCCAGGGCAGAGGCAGACCGTGCAGTTATGGACCCTGTGTGTACCCGGGGAAGAGGCAGACCATGCAGTTATGGATCCTGTGTGCACCCGGGGAAGAGGCAGACCATGCAGTTATGGATCCTGTGTGCACCCGGGGAAGAGGCAGACCGTGCAGTTATGGACCCTGTTTGCACCCATGGAAGAGGCAGACCTAGTAGTTATGGACCCTGTGTGCACGTGGGGCAGAGGCAGACTGTGCAGTTATGGACCCTGTGTGTGTGTGCACTTGGGGCAGAGGCAGACTGAGTAGTTATGGACCCTGTGTGCACCCAGAGCAGAGGCAGACCGTGCAGTTATGGATCCTGTGTGCTTCCAGGGCAGAGGCAGACCGAGCAGTTATGGACCATGTGTGTACCCAGAGTAGAGGCAGACCGTGCAGTTATAGATCCTGTGTGCTTCCAGGGCAGAGGCAGACCGAGCAATTATGGACTCTGTGTGCACCCAGAGGAGAGGCAGACCGTGCAGTTATGGATCCTGTGTGCTTCCAGGGCAGAGGCAGACCGTGCAGTTATGGATCCTGTGTGCTTCCAGGGCAGAGGCAGACCGTGCAGTTATGGATCCTGTGTGCACCCAGAGCAGAGGCAGACCGTGCAGTTATGGATCCTGTGTGCACCCAGAGCAGAGGCAGACCGAGCAGTTATGGATCCTGTGTGCTTCCAGGGCAGAGGCAGACCGAGCAGTTATGGACCCTGTGTGCACCCAGAGCAGAGGCAGACCGTGCAGTTATGGATCCTGTGTGCTTCCAGGACAGGGGCAGACTGAGCAGTTATATAAGGAGATGAGCGATCCTGATCAGCACAGAAAATGTTAAAATCGATCAATCTTTGTCCAGATTGGATTGGGAACGCATATCAGTAAAATACTGCAAAAGTCGTTGATCTTGCCAAGGATCGGTAAATGTTCAGATGGCAAAAACGATCCTCCCCCTGCCCATCACAGCCATGTCAAGGATTGGCATGGCTGTGATTGGCCACTGTAAAAAAAGGAAGCAAAAGGGTTAAACCAGTACATACTGAGTCTCCCCGAGGCTGCAGCGCTACTTCCGGGTTTGCTAATTATCCCTGTTTGACCACTTTATTAACCCCCAAAAGACCCACGTCCGACATAATCCACACTAGCGTGCGACAATAAAACATGTCACAGTGGGCCTGTGGTAATGAGTGGTGACAGCACTCCAGTTATTTGCGGTCACAGCTGGAGGTTCCCATGATTCTCCACCTGTGATCGCAGGTTACCTGAGCTAGTGCAGACATTTCAGCACCAAATTTGCACCCCCTGGAAGAAAACTGCACCAAAACTTTATCCAAATTGTTTTTGTGTATTTTTTTGCCAAGAGATGCAAATTTGGCGCTGAAATTGTTACACCATATTCCTGCACCCAATCTACACCTTCTGGCAAAAGAGATCACATCACTACCGCATCATACCGCTTGCAGTAGAGATGTATTTTTTTTTGCCAGGAGGTGTAGTTTGGGTGCAGAAATATGGTGTGAAAATTTTAGCACAAAATCTGCATCTCTTGGCAAAAAAAAAATGCAGTTTTCTGCCAGGAGATGCAGGTCTGTGAACTCAGTGAGAGTTAATTGAGGTCCACTTAGGTCAGGATAGTTGCGGTCACAGGTGGAGGACCGTGGGAATCTCCAGCTGTGACCGCAACTAACCTGAGTGACATCACTGCTCATCACGCTGCTCAGTCTCTTCCTGAAGCTCACAGCGTTCAGTCATGTGCTATGACCGCTCTCTGTATGTTCAGAGCTTGAATCGTCGTGGGACTTTGTAGTGTGGATTACGTTGGACTTAGTTGTTTTGGGGTTTAATATACTGATGAAAGAAGGCTTTTTTTATTTTTTAAATAAAGGATTTTTTTGTGTTTGTGTTTATTTCTATTTACTTTTAGGATTAGTGGTGGGGGGACTCATAGACCCCTACCCATCACTAAACCAGGACTTAGCGGCAGCGGTGAGCTATCATTAACCCCTTATTACTCTGATTGCCACCGCACCAGGGCAATCAGGAATAACCAGGTAAAGTGCTGAAGTTGTCACATTTAATGGATGCGATAATGCTGGGTGGCTGCAGGCTGATATTTTTAGACTGGATTGGCCTAATAAGCATGGGTTTCCCCAACCTTAGAATACCAGCCCCCTACTATCAGGTTTTCTCTTGTTTCATCTTTCATGTACAAAGATCTATTCCTGCATACAGGTACCACCCAAAATGGTCTGGTGAGCTGCATGAGCTACCGGCTGCATGAGGTTCTCGGCTGCACGAGACATTGGCTGCTTGAGGCACTGGCTGTTTGAGGTACTGGCTGCATGAGGTACCGGCTGCATGAGGTCCCTTCTGCATGAGATACTGGCTGAATGAGGTACTGGCTGCATGAGGTACTGGCTGCACGATGTATCAGCTGCATGAGGTACCAGCTGCATGAGGTACCGACTGCATGAGCAACTGACTGCATGAGGTACCAGCTGCATGATGTACCGGCTGCATGAGGTACTGACTGCATGAGTTACCAGCTGCATGGGATACTGGCTGCATGAGGTACTGGCTGCATGAGGTACTGGCTACACGATGTACCAGCTAGATGAGGTACTGGCTGTATGAGGTACCGGCTGCATGAGGTACTGGCTGCATGAGTTACCGGCTGCATGAGCTACCGGCAGTTTGAGGTACCGGCTGCATGAGGTACCGGCTGCATGAGGTACTGGCTGCATGAGGTACCGGCTGCATGAGCTTCTGGCTGCATGAGGTACCGGCTGCATGAGCTACTGGCTGCATGAGCTACTGGCTGCATGAGGTACTAGCTGCAGGTTATGCATCCCGGGTTTAAATTTATGAATCTGGCCAGCACTGCCGGTGCATCAATCTGCTGACATTGTTGTGTCTCTTGGCACAAAGCCTCCAAAGCTCCTCCCTGTTGTCAGGATTCAGCAGCTCCTCCCACTTGTATTTGACTATAGAGAGGAGATCAAAAAGAACGCTGTGGGAGACGTAATGTAGAGGTCGGCATAGGAGTGCGATAGAGCCTGTGAAGCTAGCACTGAACACTGCGGCTGAGGTGTAAAGAAAATGAAAAGGTGGAATCAAAAGACCTCAGCGAAGATTCAGGACATTGGGTCAAAAAAACACTTGGAAAAGCTCGAGAGCTAAAAACAACGAAAAATTCCACTCAAGAAGAAGAAAGCATATTTCCCACTGTTGAGAGCTAGTGTCATGATCCAGGCCGGCTTTTCCCTGCTTTTCCCTGCTGTGGTTACACCCAGCTCTGGCCTAGTATTGTCAGGGGTTAACTTCCCTTGCCTCGTTCTGGATCCCAGGACTCTATGTATTGCCTCTCTACCTATGGCTCAGTGCCAGTGATATTTCTGCCTTGCAGCTTGTATACAGGCTCTGGTGAGTGTTCCCGCTCTGTCCTGCCTCCCTGCTACTGGGTCCTGACCTGTACCCTCCCCCGTTCGTCTGCCCTGTCTGTCCCGGTCCCTGACTTCCCTGCTCCTGTCTGTTGTTTGTGTTTCCCTTTGCATACCTGATCTCCTGGCTTCCGACTCGGTTGTGTTTTCTGACTTGATTTTGATCCTCCCTTTGCAGTGACTTGACTTTCCTGGCTAGACCCTGACAGTTTGACTACTCTATTGCCCCTTGGTGGCTTGCCTGTTAACTGCCTGCTGAAGTTACTCTGCTGTACTTCAGCTGCCTTTCCATTACAGTGTTTCTTTGTCTCTCCTTCACTACTCTGCTGACACCTAGTGGGGAATACGCTGTACTACGTCTTACTAGCCTTTGTACAGCGTGACAGCTGGGCAAGCTGGTGAACCTCCAGCTAATGTTGACATTCGTTGTGTGCAGACATTTAAAAGAAAAAAAAACAAAAAAAAAAAAACAAAACAAACAATTGTAACAATTTAATGACAAATATTCTGGCTCCTTGTGAGCAAAACAGTGAGAAAACTGAATGGAAATGTTCGTGTGATTCCTCCAGATCTATCGGTTTTCTCACCCGTATGACGAGCAGCTTTTCAGCAGCCGCCTGGCACTGAGAGCAAAGTGTCTGCATCAATCTGCTAGAAATCATTTTCCTCTGAAGATTCCTCTGCAGGACGTGGTTCTGCTGAATCCTCGGAGGTTACATTGTCATATACCGTTCTGTTTCCCGGCCACATTCTCTTTTTATTCTCGGATGTTTTATGTCCGTATATAAATATTCTTGTGACGTTACTTTTATACTAATAGTAAAATATCTGCCATCATGTGAAGCTTATATTAACCTAGAACAAAGGGAATAAATCAGATTAGGGTGAATCTGTGATTGTGACACTGGATATATATTTCATGTATCGTCCTCCGCGAATCCTGTCAATTACAGACAAGTCTCCGGCCGTGGTGAAGCTGTCACCGCGCCGCGGCCATTGTGATCGCTCCTTCCACATTTACTGCTAATTACCAGATTTGTTGCAACTTACTTCCATTTCAACTGTTACAATGAGACTCTGCACAGAACGGCGACCGGCACCGGGAAAGATTCTACCAGAACTTAATTAAATCGCTAACAAGAGTGAATACAAATGTGGCGACCATGCCTCCTAATTACAGGAGCGAGCGCACTAATTGCCACAGAAAACTCTGCAAACTGGAAACATTCGAAGACGCCTGTGGAAAGCTGCGAGAGAAGCTTCTGGAAACGTCCGGCCTCATTGATGACAATGACATCTGTTACATTCGCCGGGTGCGTGCGTGTGAATGTCAGACGCGTCATTCTCATAAATCCAATCATTACTGATCCACGCACCTGAATCTAAACAAGTACAGGAAGACTTCATTAACGTCCCGTCGTCAGTGCGTTTAGATAAATTGATGGAAGGAGACGCTTCACTTTGTGGCGCGGTCAGAATCGCGTTGTTTTTCATCAAACATTAGTCGTTGATTGTTGTTTTATTGATTCTTTATAGAAGCCGCAGCGTCATTCATCTAAACCAGCAAAACCCAAGTACAGACGGAAGGATCAAAACTAAACCGGGGACTGTCTGCAGCCTCCACTTCAGGGATTGTCTCCAGTCCATTAGCTGCATCCTTATGGGGGACCCTCTGTGACGTACCCCGATAGGGAATATGAGCGCTCGATGTGGTCTCTCTAGGATACTTCTGGATTCAGTAACTTACCACAATGTAGTTATAATATAACATACCTACAAAATCCTCCAGAACATTCAGGGTCCTACAAGAAAAGGAGACAACTCCAGGAGGAATTGGCAGATCTCATGCAGCAGCTGAATCGCCCCGATGCACGTTTCGTAGAGCGAGCACGGACGAGGCAATGAGGGGAGCAGTCTGAGAAGGGGGATGATGTGGAGGAAAACAATCTACCATGTGTCCTGCCAGAAGAGCTTACTTCTAGGTTGGAGAATGACTATAATGGAATCTCACATGGATGTACTTATTTCTGTCTGCAGGATGGTCTTCATCATCTTCCTGAAGACTGACCCATCAAGCTGCTGCACTGGCCTGAATTGTGCGCTCCCTGGTAATCAGCTGCAGTTTTACCTTTGCAGCATTGGGAGTGACACTGGGCGCTGACGCTGATACTGCTGGGCATTGACCCTGAGAGTTTACCCTAAGCGCTGACGCTGGTCACTGATCCTGGGTATTGACAATAAGCAAGGAAGAGGTTAATCGCTGGTGTTTCTCACATTCACAAACCACACACAGTCAGGTGCCTTCCACAGGGGGGTGGCCATCACGAAGCATGGGACTTTCCCGGTCACTAGAGCAACCACCTGGGGAGCAGGCACCACTTGGGGTAAAGGAAGGAGCATCTTCACACACAGTCAGTTAGCCCCGGGCACAGCTTGGGGTGAGGAGCACAGTTGGGACTTCGGTCCAGGTATATTCTCTCTACCGCCACACTTCTGGGAGCACCACAGGATCCGGGGTTTGGAGCAGGCAGCTCAGCCCGGGTTCCTCACAGTCACAGGGGATTCCAGGATCTGCGGAGAGTGCAGGGAACACCCGCGGCCCGTTCCACATTCCATAATTGGGATTGGAGGGACCCCGACCAGAAAGGACACACAGTGACAACATCGGCGGTGACCTCGAATTATCCGGGATCGGCTGGGGCCCATCACAACGGAGACCGGTACCCTGAGGCTGCTCTTGAACTGTGAGTGAAAAGACCTGGACCCGCAGCAGTTGACTCAGCCTCTTATTGCCATCGCCGTCACCCCGCGCTTCGGCGCCAATGGCCGTTACATCCCCTCATCATCCTCCCTGGGGCTTGCTCCACCTGTGGGGAGCAGAACCACCCTTGCTGCGACACCATCAGTCCCGGAGGACAGCGACCGCAGCGGTGGCTAATACCTGGCCGCACCCCACAGGTGGAGTCACGAGACAAACTTCCATTCCATCATCTTCCTCCCTTTTATTGTACGCCTCGGGGCCACGAAGCCGGGCATGGTCACCATTGACATCCCCAGACCTGACATCACCGGCCCGGTGATGAGTAAAGTTAACCCCTTGCCCTGTGGGTGCTACACTGACCCTAAGTGCTGACGCTGGGCACTGTTTCTGGGCATTGACGCTAGGTGCTGACCCTAAGTGCTGACGCTAGGCGCTGATGATGGGTGCTGACCCTTGGCACTGACGCTGGGTGCTGACTCTAAGTGTTGACGTACGCACTGATGCTAGGTGCTGACCCTTGGCACTGATGCTGGGTCCTGATGTTAGGTCCTAATGCTGACGCAGGGCACTGATGCTGAACACTGACCCTGGGCACTAATGCTGTCCTTGGGTGCTGATGCTGACTCTGGGCACTGACGGTGGGCATAGACCCTAGGCGCTGGGTGTCGGCATTTGCCACTGATGATGGGGGATAACGCCGCGTGCTTGGCCATTGACGCTAAGGGCTGGCGCTGACCGTTTTGAGCTTCAGAGCAGCAAATGATGGCAGCTTCCAAACACGTGAGATCTAGACTTAGGGGTACTTTGCACACTACGACATCTCAGGTGCGATGTCGGTGGGGTCAAATTGAAAGTGACGCACATCCGGTGTCGTTGTCGACATCGCAGTGTGTGAATCCTTTTTATTACGATTAACGAGCGCAAAAGTGTCGTAATCGTATGATCGGTGTAGCGTTGGTCATTTCCATGAATTGGGAAGCACCGATGTTACGATGTTCCTTGTTCCTGCGCAGCGCACATCGCTGTGTATGAAGCCGCAGGAGCGAGGAACTTCTCCTTACCTGCGTCCCGCCCGCAATGAGGAAGGAAGGAGGTGAGCGGGATATTTACGTCCCACTCGTATCCGCCCCCCTGCTTCTATTGGCCGCCTGCTGTGTGATGTCGCTGTGACGCAGCACAACCGGCCCTGCTAGAAAGGAGGCGGTTCGATGGCCAGAGCAACGTCGCAGGGCAGGTAAGTGCGTGTGAAGCTGTCAAAGCTATCACAAGATATCGCAGCTGCGACGGGGGCGGGGACTATTGCACTCGGCATCACTAGCCGATGCTAGCGATGTTGCAACGTGCAAAGTACCCCTAAGAGGCCAGTCAGCCTGCGGTGGCCGGTGACCTAGGCAATGACCAGTAAAGTATAGAATGCACTGGATTTTGAACTTTTCAGTTTTATCCTTTAATAAAGATGAACGTGATGACCGGCCTCATGGCGTCAACATTTGCCGTAACGGACAGAGCCTTGTGAAGGCGGCGCACGTTGCGATGCACACGGTTTACGTCTCTCATTGCTGATTGCCGGCATTTATCTTATATTACAATGAATTAGTAATGTAATTATTTCAATTAAAAGAGAATAAGCAAAAATAAATGTCCTCTCGGCCGTTATTCAATCAAGTGAATGGAAATGAACTGGGCCGAGCTCTATCATCGCAGAAGCCATTATGATTTGACAGTTTAATATACTGGAGCCATCAAACCCATTTCAATATTACTCCACATTAAAGCACACATTTCTGCTTTAAGTTATGCGTGTCACTGCGTGGCATCCGTTCCATCCATTAATCTGGGCTGGCGCTCACCGCCGCTCGCTGCAGCCGCCGCCGCACATTACGGCTGATCTATGTTGTTGATTTGCAGGTACGAAGAGACAATTGTTTCATTTTTAATATATCTCCACAACATTGCAATAAAGGCATTAAAGGAGCTGATAAATCTCGGCCCTTGACTTCACGCAGCTGCAATTAGTCGGTTATTGAGACGTAGACGTCACGCGTAGACGCTGCGCCCGCCCGGCACAGGCGACTCGTGCAGCATGACGGTTGTCAGGATGGTATTTAGTGGTGGAGGGATCGTCAGAGAGTCATTGTGCGGAGACGGATGCGCCAGGATTTGCCTAATGATTTGCTGCAGTCGGCGGCTGTTAAACATAAGGGAAATCGGTGCTAGGAAAGGAACAACAACCACTTTCACAATTTACGGCGCTCGGTAGAGGTTGGAGCATTCGGGCTCGGAAAACATTTCCTGTAACAACTGTTTATTTCTCCCATATATCTCCTGGCGCATAATATTAATAAAGACGTTTGCAGGAAGCCGCGCCACTTATATTAATGCCAATATTTATCCCCTGATTTATACATCATGGCACGAAAAGAGGCAAGAAGGTCTGATACCTCGCCACATCCGGACGCTGCAATCTCCTCCGAGGCGGCGGCTACTGGAGCGTAATGTATATACGGATGCAACCTCAGAGAAAACACGTCTTATTAGCCCCATCTTGTAAGTGTCCTTCCCTCCTCTGTCCTCTCCGCTCCCTTCTTTCCTCTGTTTTATATCAGTATTTGGCTGGAGGAATTCTACATGAACAAGGCAAAAACCTGGATGAACCTCTGTGTAGACCGGGCTGCGACACATGTATAGGAGATAAGAGAAAAAAAGCCCAAAAAGCCAATACTGATAGCCGTGTGCACACCTGTATGAAGATACGCAACATTTATCAGAAATATACACGGACAAAATACTGCAAATTCTACCCAGCATGGCAGAAGATAGACGAGCGCGCCGCAAACACGGTGATGTACCGCTATAAGCCGGCTCAGATACACGCGCAAGACAGAAAACATCGCTGTGTAATGAGTGATACCATGTCTGACACATAAAAGACATAAACACGATATAATAGAAACAATAGGAGATGTACAGAAGCAACACCCGGGATAGTGAGATACAGGAGAGAATATAATCAATCCTAGAGTCGTGGAACACCGGGGACCTGAACCAGAAACGCACCAAAAATAATCTGTCAGGTATAAATAGTACAAAACCCAAAAAAGCACGTGTAAAACCTCTGGAAGAAAATCAAAAATAAACAGAAAGGGGCAAGACTGTAATGGCATCTATTACTCGCTTCATCCTTTACTCGCTTCATCCTTTACTCGCTTCACCCTTTACTCGCTTCATCCTTTACTCGCTTCATCCTTTACTCTCTTCATCCTTTACTCGCTTCATCCTTTACTCGCTTCATCCTTTACTCGCTTCATCCTTTACTCGCTTTATCCTTTACTCGCTTCATCCTTTACTCGCTTCATCCTTTACTCGCTTCATCCTTTACTCGCTTTATCCTTTACTCGCTTCATCCTTTACTCGCTTCATCCTTTACTCGCTTCACCCTTTACTCGCTTCATCCTTTACTCGCTTCATCCTTTACTCGCTTCATCCTTTACTCACTTCATCCTTTACTCGCTTCACCCTTTACTCGCTTCATCCTTTACTCTCTTCATCCTTTACTCGCTTCATCCTTTACTCGCTTCATCCTTTACTCGCTTTATCCTTTACTCGCTTCATCCTTTACTCGCTTCATCCTTTACTCGCTTCACCCTTTACTCGTTTCATCCTTTACTCGCTTCATCCTTTACTCTCTTCATCCTTTACTCGCTTCACCCTTTACTCGCTTCATCCTTTACTCTCTTCATCCTTTACTCGCTTCACCCTTTACTCGCTTCACCCTTTACTCGCTTCACCCTTTACTCGCTTCATCCTTTACTCTCTTCATCCTTTACTCGCTTCATCCTTTACTCGCTTTATCCTTTACTCACTTCATCCTTTACTCGCTTCATCCTTTACTCGCTTCACCCTTTACTCGCTTCATCCTTTACTCGCTTCATCCTTTACTCTCTTCATCCTTTACTCGCTTCATCCTTTACTCACTTCACCCTTTACTCGCTTCATCCTTTACTCGCTTCATCCTTTACTCTCTTCACCCATTACTTGCTTCATCCTTTACTCGATTCATCCTTTACTCGCTTCACCCTTTACTCGCTGCATCCTTTACTCGCTTCATCCTTTACTCTCTTCATCCTTTACTCTCTTCATCCTTTACTCGCTTCATCCTTTACTCGCTTCACCCTTTACTCGCTTCACCCTTTACTTGCTTCATCCTTTACTCGCTTCATCCTTTACTCGCTTCACCCTTTACTCACTTCACCCTTTACTCTCTTCATCCTTTACTCGCTTCATCCTTTACTCTCTTCATCCTTTACTCGCTTCATCCTTTACTCTCTTCATCCTTTACTCGCTTCATCCTTTACTCGCTTCATCCTTTACTCGATTCATCCTTTACTCACTTCACCCTTTACTAGCTTCACCCTTTACTCACTTCATCCTTTACTCTCTTCATCCTTTACTCTCTTCATCCTTTACTCTCTTCATCCTTTACTCGCTTCATCCTTTTCTCGCCTCATCCTTTACTCGCTTCATCCTTTACTCGCTTCATCCTTTACTCTCTTCATCCTTTACTCGCTTCACCCTTTACTCTCTTCATCCTTTACTCGCTTCATCCTTTACTCGCCTCATCCTTTACTCGCTTCATCCTTTACTCGCTTCATCCTTTACTCGCTTCATCCTTTACTCGCTTCACCCTTTACTCGCTTCACTCTTTACTCTCTTCATCCTTTACTCTCTTCATCCTTTACTCGCTTCATCCTTTACTCGCCTCATCCTTTACTCGCTTCACCCTTTATTCGCTTCATCCTTTACTCGCTTCACCCTTTACTCTCTTCATCCTTTACTCTCTTCATCCTTTACTCGCTTCATCCTTTACTCGCCTCATCCTTTACTCTCTTCATCCTTTACTCGCTTCATCCTTTACTCACTTCATCCTTTACTCTCTTCATCCTTTACTCGCTTCATCCTTTACTCGCTTCACCCTTTACTCTCTTCATCCTTTACTCTCTTCATCCTTTACTCGCTTCATCCTTTACTCTCTTCATCCTTTACTCGCTTCATCCTTTACTCTCTTCATCCTTTACTCGCTTCATCCTTTACTCTCTTCATCCTTTACTCGCTTCATCCTTTACTCGCTTCATCCTTTACTCGCTTCATCCTTTACTCGCTTCACCCTTTATTCGCTTCACCCTTTACTCGCTTCATCCTTTACTTGGTGCATTTTATTTTCTAAATAATTTCTTTTTATGTATATATACATGTATGTATATATATATACTGTGTTTCCAAGAAAATAAGACAGGGTCTTATATTATTTTTTTCTCCCATAGATGCACGAAGGGTTAGTGTGTATGTTATATGTCTTATATGAACAACAATCCACATTTGTTCTTGAAAAAACAAATGAACATTTATTTAAATCTAATCGTCTTCACATTCTGGAACATTCTGTGTTCCTCCTATTACTGACTCAGATGCACATTGTCTTCTCTGATCTGCTGTTCTCATGGTCCAGTACATACAGTGGGGGGCACAGACCATATTTATAAAGGGTTAAATTACCTGCTAAAATTTATTTTTCTCAATGTACTGCTAATCAGACGCCCCATAAAAGAATCACACTGACCAGACCTCAAGCAATTAGAGTTGGGAAGTGAATGGGCTCTCACACACAGATCTGCATCGCTCTTAGGTCCCTCTGCGTTCTAGCGTGATTAGCTCCCCCTGGTGACTGAAAGCAGTATCACTCGCACGGAGTGATACTGATACTCGATCTGTGTGTGAGAGCTGCAGTGCAAAGCAGCTGAAATGGCGAGGACCTGACAGCGACGCAGATCTCTGTGTGAGAGCCCATCCACCATCAGCATTTGCCAACTGTAATTGTTTGGGGCCTTATGAGTGTGATTTTTTTTTTCTTTTTTGGGTGGGCAGGGTGTGTCTGCTTTCTTTTGTGGGTGTCTGCTTTCTTTTGGGGTGTCTGCTTTCTTCTGGGGGTGTCTGCTTTCTTTTGTGGGTGTCTGCTTTCTTTTGGGGTGTCTGCTTTCTTCTGGGGGTGTCTGCTTTCTTCTGGGGGTGTCTGCTTTTTTTTGGGGTGTCTGCTTTCTTCTGGGGGTCTCTGCTTTCTTTTGGGGGTGTGTGCTTTCTTTTGGGGGGGGTGCTTTCTTCTGGGGGTGTCTGCTTTCTTTTGGGGTGTCTGCTTTCTTCTGAGGGTGTCTGCTTTCTTCTGGGGGTGTCTGCTTTCTTTTGGGGTGTTTGCTTTCTTCTGAGGGTGTCTGCTTTCTTCTGGGGGTGTCTGCTTCCTTTTGGGGTCTCTGCTTTCTTCTGGGGGTGTCTGCTTTCTTCTGGGGGTCTCTGCTTTCTTCTGGGGGTGTCTGCTTTCTTTTGGGGATGTTTTCTTTCTTTGATGAAGAGTCTTGAAAATGTCCTTATAGAAGTGCAGCCAGGGCTTATTTTTGGGGTAAATTTTAAGCATACTCCAAAAAGCCAAAAAGAATCCTACTAGGTCTTATTTTCGGGGTAACTGAATTTTTCCACATGCTTTGTATATGAAAATGTGTTTTCCTTCAGGGCCCCATCTCTGAATCCATATCACCATGGAGCAGTTGATGCATACACACTAATATATTTTATTTTCACATATATTATTACTCTATTTTTTCTTGTGGTACTGCTACGATTGCCCCGTGTCATGATTGCCCCTGTGTCACTATTCTCTCTGTGCCACAATTGCCCCTGTGTCATGATTGGCCCTGTGCCACGATTGCCCCCGTGTCATGATTGGCCCTGTGTCACGATTGCCCCTGTGCCACGATTGCCCCTGTGTCACGATTGCCCCTGTGCCACGATTGCCCCTGTGTCATGATTGGCCCTGTGCCACGATTGCCCCCATGTCATGATTGGCCCTGTGTCACGATTGCCCCTGTGCCACGATTGCCCCTGTGCCACGATTGCCCCTGTGCCATGATTGGCCCTGTGCCACGATTGCCCCCATGTCATGATTGGCCCTGTGTCACGATTGCCCCTGTGCCACGATTGCCCCTGTGCCACGATTGCCCCTGTGCCATGATTGCCCCTGTGTCATGATTGGCCCTGTGCCATGATTGGCCCTGTGCCACGATTTCCCCCGTGTCATGATTGCCGCTGTGCCACGATTTCCCCCGTGTCATGATTGCCCCTGTGTCACGATTGCCCCTGTGCCACGATTGCCCCTGTGTCACGATTGCCCCTGTGCCACGATTCTCTCTGTGCCACAATTGCCCCTGTGTCATGATTGGCCCTGTGCCACGATTGCCCCCGTGTCATGATTGGCCCTGTGTCACGATTGCCCCTGTGCCACGATTGCCCCTGTGTCATGATTGGCCCTGTGCCATGATTGCCCCTGTGCCACGATTTCCCCCGTGTCATGATTGCCCCTGTGCCACGATTTCCCCCGTGTCACGATTACCCCTGTGCCATGATTGCCCCTGTGCCACGATTGCCCCTGTGCCACGATTACCCCTGTGCCACGATTGCCCCTGTGCCACGATTGCCCCTGCTGTTACTCACCCTGATGCTGGTTTCTCGAGCTTTATTTTTTCTGATTGCATGTTTTGGATGTTTTACACTTGGAATTGCTGATTATGGCTGCTATTCCATATACTTCTGAGCCTTGTTACCTCTTTGTGGTCCTAGTTCTGCACCTGTCTAATGTGTTTGTTCCTGTTTACACATTTACAGCATATCCCAAAAGTGAGTACACCCCTGACACCGGCTGCCCGTCTTGTATTGGTTGCCTCTATGATATATACTGTGTGGACTTCTCGCGGTCTGCCCATCTTTCCGCTGATGGCGCTGCCGGCAGCCGCGATGCTCGTCAGGTCCGCTCTCACGCCTTTATAATCTCGCTTCTTGATGTTTGGTTTTTTTCCTAGAGGTTTTGGACGTCACATTTTCGGCTCTGTACACAATATTTGATATGCTTTTCTTTTGATCAGTTTGTTTCACTTTTATATGAGTATTATAGCATCCGGTCACCGGTAATGCACCGCGAAACATTATGGTTGTGTTTTTTCAATGGGTGGAAAATGTTCACAAAACGCAGAAAAGAAGTGACACGCTGTGGGGGGTTGGGGGGGGTTTAAGCAACGATTTTGGCAAATATTTCTCAAACAAAATGCTGCCAAAAAAAAGCAACGTGCGGATGGAAATTCTGATTTCTCATAGACTTTGCTGGGGAAGAACAACGCATGCATTTTATCATTGACAAAGTGTAGTTTAAAATGCAACCAAAACGTAAGAAGAAAAAGCAACGTGCGGACAGAGCCTTAATGATTCTTGTTATATTGTCCCCTACATCTCCCTCCGGATTACCCCGGATTAGCTCTGTACATTGCAGCTCCCATTGCTTATATTATATCATGTTTATGTCCTTTATGTGTCAGACATCGTATTAATCATTAAAAAAACAAAAAAGAAAATAATATAAACATATGCCCTGCTGTAACTAAATAGAAGCATAATGCATAGAAATGAACATAGGGTCTTTGTAAACACTGTTCTTGATCAAAAAAGTGTAAAACCGTCGCACCGCGACAAGGTGATCCCAACCGGGACGGTACCTACACTCCACACTCCAGCAGAGCGCGGCTGGGTCCAGATTGGGTACATGTGGTACAGGGTCTATATTCACATTATCTTGGTGTTTCTTTGCCTTATGGCCAGTGTGAACATGGATTTACAAGCTGCATTTATACCAGCCCATGCTCCGGACACTTTTTTGTTTTTTCTCATTAGATTAATCGTTACACAGCAATGTTTTCTGTATTGCGAATGTATCTAAGCCGGCTTATGGCGGTACATCACCGTTTTTGCATCTGAGCACTTATCTGTCTTCTGCCATGCTGGATAGATTTTGATTTCCAAATTTGAATTGTTTTATTGGTTGTCCAGTATTGTATCCATGTACATTTATATAGATTATTAATCTCTCCATACAGACGTGCGCCCGGTCAGGAGTATTGGCTATCATATGTGTATAGTTTATATTCCCTTTATACTTATAATTCGATATTTATATTGTGGTGCTTCCTTATGGGACAGTGAAACATCAGAGGTGTGCAGAAGAGATGTAGAAGAAGGGATCCTCTGCACCTTGTCTGCACATGAATTCCTTCTATTAAATAACAGAATATTAATAGTGACTAGACTCCGCCGACCCCCGATCCCGACTCTGATCCCGACCCTGATCCCGGCCCCTGATCCCGGCCCCTGATCCCGGCCCCTGATCCTGACCCCTGATCCCGGCCCCTGATCCCGGCCCCTGATCCTGACCCCTGATCCCGGCCCCTGATCCTGACCCCTGATCCCGGCCCCTGATCCCGACCCCTGATCCCGGCCCCGATCCCGACCCCCGATCGCGGCCCCCGATCCCGGCCCCTGATCCCGACCCCCGATCCCGGCCCCCGATCCCGGCCCCCGATCCCGGCCCCCGATCCCGGCCCCCGATCCCGACCCCTGATCCCGACCCCTGATCCTGGCCCCCAATCCCAGCCCCTGATCCCGGCCCCCGCTGTGTGCGATCGATGTCTAGTGCTCGATCCATGAAGCTTCTGCGTTGTGGAACATTTTGCCCGGGACCGTGTATAACATGGCTTGTTGAATTAGTTCCACTGAGATCTGAAAAAAAAAATCTTCCCATACGTTCTTTAGGTCTGAAAAGCACTTTCATACGTCCCCCAGGTCCCATCGCAGCAAGAAGAGAGTTCCTTAATGCGCCTCCCTAAAGTGCAGTTGCAATTTATTGATGCGGCTCTCGCGCAGCCGGGAATCCTTGGTGAATACGCCCATATGGCCGCGGTATTGTGTGATGCTCCGCGCTGTTTTTTGTAAATCTGATCCTAATATTCCTCAGAGAGTTCATTACTGGTTATAGTTCAGTTGTTCAAAGTTCTACTCCAGTAGGTTCTCTGCCGTCTCCACGCGCCCGGACACGTTTGTTCTGTAAATGAGGAAGCACAGATTTTACTCCGGTTATTGTATGTGTAACATGGATAATTAGTGCCAGGCAGGCGAGCCGTAATTAAAGCGTATAGACACTAAAAAAGTGTAGAAATGTGATGACGCCAGGATTCATAGCACAGGACTTCCTGCTGTCACTGTCCCTTATGAATATTATCTTTGGAGATGACCATTCAGGGGATAACTAACACGAAAGTGACAATCTGTGCACAGGAAAGTGTCTATGTAGCTGATGGATTTAGCTCCCACCGATGATTATGAGCCGCACACAAGGGAGCTCGATCTAGAGAACAGGGAAAGAGTTTAGTCAAATAAAATGACAAAGTTGCTTGTTGTAAACTCGCCCCATAATAAGGTGGGAACCGGCCGATAATATTGTCAAGAACTAAAAAAATCATTAAAAGCGATGATCTCAACCTACGTTTCACCCGTCCACACGACCAGTGATATCTGATGACGTCTGGGGGACACTGAAAGCTTCAGAGAACAGGGTCTGATCTGTACAGAGAATGGAGCATTGCCTGCAAATATCGGGCGCCTGAACCCTTCACTTCACAATTCCCTCTCTGTCTGAGGGAATGTGACCAACCTGCTGATTTTAAACAAGTATTCTGGGAACGTCCCTGATTAAAAACACTAGGAAGAGACATCATCAAAAAATGGCACCCCATCAGGGCATTACTGCCATAACCAGTGCTGTATATGCAGGGCCGCCATCAGGGCATTACCGCTGTGAGGAATATTATGGCGAATATGACATTCATACATGTCAGTAAGCTGTCACTGTCATTTACACACCCCCTGCCCTGCAGCAAGAATCCAACACCAAGAACTGGAAGCCAAATGACAAGGTGATAAAATCTAATCAAGACCAAGGACGCCAGAGCAGCCCCCCTGCTGTGAAGGGTATACGGCCAGAGAGATGGACAGGCAACTCAACTTTTATAAGTGGCGTCACACAAGAATCTCAGACTTTGAGGCTCCTGTGTAAGAGCTACAATATTGGGGAGCGCTTTGCTCCCACATATAGGGCAGGCATATTTCCGGCTTCACTACGGCAAGACACACATCACACATATTTTTCAATCATAGTGTGATGTGCGGCTCACCCTGTGTTTCCTATCCATAGATAGATCAAATCATAATTAGAAATATGATGGTCATATCTTCTGCGTGGGACACTCAGGGGTGGAGATATATGGAAAAAATGCCAATTTATATCTTTCTAGAAACTGAGGATGCATCCCATGTTCAGTCCAGTCTTAGGTCACAAGGTAGGATGGGGCATGAGAGGCAAGTAAATTCATAAAAATCAGAATGAATGTTTTGAGAGTGTTCTTCTCTGAGAGGTCATGTGCGATACATGTGTGAGGAATCCCAGGAAATCCCATGGCTCCACTGCGCATCCCCTGTGCTAGCCAACACCAGGCCTAGTCATAAGGAACAAGGAAACTGATCCATCTGTGTATCTGTTTGCAACCATTACTTATCTGTAACTGTATTTCTAACACAATATCTGTAAATCCCATCTTGTATATAGTGTATTATCTAGTGTGCCCTTAATTTAATCTTGGGCTGTTTCTTTTATCTCTATCCCCGAAACCCATTCTCATGAGCTCAGTTTATCACTAATCGCTAAATGGGCTGGTTTCTGGCCCAATATAGTCCTGTTAACACATCAGGCCTATATCTAATGAGGAACTGGTGGAAGACTACTGGACTGGACCGGCAGAATTCTGTTTCATTACAGCCAGTGGAAAAGTGGAGGTCGGCTTTCATATAAGCCCTATTGCCTGTAGATTACAGTATGCTGGCTCTCCGCTGACAGCTGTCTCCTATATGTGCCGGCCAGCTTTCATATAAGCCCAATTTCCCGTAGACTCTAGGCCGATGGCTCTCCGCTGACAGTTGTTTCTTATATGTGCCGGCCAGCTTCCATATAAGCCCTATTTCCCATAGACTCCAGGCTGATGGCTCTCCGCTGACAGTTGTCTTCTATATGTGCCGATGGACTTTCATTTGAGCCCTATTTTTCGTAGACTCCAGGCCGATGGCTCTCCACTGAAAGTTGTTACTTATATGTGCTGGCCGGCTTTCACATAAGCCCTATTTCCCGTAGACTCCAGGCCGATGGCTCTCTGCTGACAGCTGTCTCCTATATGTGCCGGCCAGCTTTCACATAAGTCCTATTTCCCGTAGACTCCAGGCCGATGGCTCTCTGCTGACAGCTGTCTTCTATATGTGCCGGCCAGCTTTCACATAAGCCCTATTTCCTGTAGACTCCAGGCCGATGACTCTCTGCAGACAGTTGTCTTCTATATGTGCCGGCCAGCTTCCATATAAGCCCTATTTTACGTAGACTCCAGGCCGATGGCTCTCCGTTGACAGTTGTCTCCTTCATGTGCCGGCCAGCTTTCACATAAGCCCTATATCCCGTAGATTCCAGGCCGAT
Source organism: Anomaloglossus baeobatrachus (assembly GCF_048569485.1). Taxonomy (NCBI): domain Eukaryota; kingdom Metazoa; phylum Chordata; class Amphibia; order Anura; family Aromobatidae; genus Anomaloglossus; species Anomaloglossus baeobatrachus. The sequence goes on from NC_134361.1 coordinate 5,253,319, forward strand.
GGCTCTCCGCTGACAGTTGTCTTCTATATGTGCCGGTGGGCTTTCACATAAGCCCTATTTCCCGTAGACTCCAGGCCGATGGCTCTCCGCTGACAGCTGTCTCCTATATGTGCTGGCTGGCTTTCACATAAGCCCTATTTCCCATAGACTCCAGGCCGATGGCTCTCCGCTGACAGCTGTCTCCTATATGTGCTGGCCAGCTTTCACATAAGCCCTATTTCCCGTAGACTCCAGGCCGATGGCTCTCCACTGACAGTTGTCTTCTATATGTGCCGGTGGACTTTCATTTGAGCCCTATTTCTTGTAGACTCCAGGCCGATGGCTCTCCGCTGACAGTTGTCTCCTTCATGTCCTGGCCGGCTTTCATATAAGCCCTATTTCCCGTAGACTCCAGACCGATGGCTCTCCGCTGACAGTTGTCTCCTTCATGTCCCGGCCAGCTTTCATATAAGCCCTATTTCCCGTAGACTCCAGACCGATGGCTCTCCGTTGACAGTTGTCTCCTTCATGTCCCGGCCGGCTTTCATATAAGCCCTATATCCCGTAGACTCCAGGCCGATGGCTCTCTGCGGACAGTTGTCTTCTATATGTGCCGGCCGGCTTTCACATAAGCCCTATTTCCCGTAGACTCCAGGCCAATGGCTCTCTGCGGACAGTTGTCTTCTTTATGTGCTGGCTGGCTTTCACATAAGTCCTATTTCCCGTAGACTCCAGGCCGATGGCTCTCTGCGGACAGTTGTCTTCTTTATGTGCCGGCCAGCTTTCATATAAGCCCTATTTCCCGTAGACTCCAGGCCGATGGCTCTCCGCAGACAGTTGTCTTCTATATGTGCCGGCCGGCTTTCACATAAGCCCTATTTCCCGTAGACTCCAGGCCAATGGCTCTCCGCTGACAGTTGTCTTCTATATGTGCTGGCTTGGTTTCACATAAGTCCTATTTCCAGTAGACTCCAGGCCGATGGCTCTCTGCGGACAGTTGTCTCCTATATGTGCTGGCTTTCATATAAGCCCTATTTCCCGTAGACTCCAGGCCGATGGCTCTCCGCTGACAGTTGTCTCCTTCATGTCCCGGCCAGCTTTCACATAAGTCCTATTTCCCGTAGACTCCAGGCCGATGGCTCTCTGCGGACAGTTGTCTCCTATATGTGCCGGCCAGCTTCCATATAAGCTCTATTTCCCGTAGACTCCAGTCCGATGGCTCTCCGCTGACAGTTGTCTCCTTCATGTCCCGGCCGGCTTTCACATAAGCCCTATTTCCCGTAGACTCCAGGCCGATGGCTCTCTGCGGACAGTTGTCTCCTATATGTGCTGGCCAGCTTCCATATAAGCCCTATTTCCCGTAGACTCCAGGCCAATGGCTCTCTGCGGACAGTTGTCTTCTATATGTGCCGGCCGGCTTTCACATAAGCCCTATTTCCCGTAGACTCCAGGCCGATGGCTCTCCGCTGACAGTTGTCTCATATATGTGCTGACCAGTTTTCATATAAGCCCTATTTCCCGTAGACTCCAGGCCAATGGCTCTCCGCTGACAGTTGTCTTCTATATGTGCTGCCTGGCTTTCACATAAGTCCTATTTTCCGTAGACTCCAGGCCGATGGCTCTCTGCGGACAGTTGTCTCCTATATGTACCGGCCAGCTTCCATATAAGCCCTATATCCCGTAGGCTCCAGGCCGATGGCTCTCTGCGGACAGTTGTCTCCTATATGTGCCGGCCAGCTTCCATATCAGCCCTATTTCCAGTAGACTCCTGGCCGATGGCTCTCTGCGGACAGTTGTCTCCTATATGTGCTGGCCAGCTTTCACATAAGCCCTATTTCCCGTAGGCTCCAGGCCGATGGCTCTCTGCGGACAGTTGTCTCCTATATGTGCTGGCCAGCTTTCATATAAGCCCTATATCCCGTAGGCTCCAGACCGATGGCTCTCTTCTGACTGTTGTCTTCTATATGTGCCGGCCAGCTTTCACATAAGCCCTATTTCCCGTAGGCTCCAGGCCGATGGCTCTCTGCGGACAGTTGTCTCCTATATGTGCTGGCCGGCTTTCACATAAGCCCTATTTCCCGTAGGCTCCAGGCCGATGGCTCTCTGCGGACAGTTGTCTTCTATATGTGCCGGCCGGCTTTCACATAAGCCCTATTTCCCGTAGACTCCAGACTGATGGCTCTCTGTGGACAGTTGTCTTCTATATGTGCTGGCCAGCTTTCACATAAGCCCTATTTCCCGTAGACTCCAGGCCGATGGCTCTCTGCGGACAGTTGTATTCTATATGTGCCGGTGGACTTTCATTTGAGCCCTATATCCCGTAGACTCCAGACTGATGGCTCTCTTCTGACAGTTGTCTTCTATATGTGCCGGCCGGCTTTCACATAAGCCCTATATCCCGTAGACTCCAGGCCGATGGCTCTCTGTGGACTGTTGTCTCCTATATGTGCTGGCCAGCTTTCACATAAGCCCTATTTCCCGTAGACTCTAGGCCGATGGCTCTCTGCGGACAGTTGTCTTCTATATGTGCTGGCCAGCTTTCACATAAGCCCTATTTCCCGTAGACTCCAGACTGATGGCTCTCTTCTGACAGTTGTCTTCTATATGTGCCGGCCAGCTTTCACATAAACCCTATTTCCCGTAGACTCCAGACTGATGGCTCTCTTCTGACAGTTGTCTTCTATATGTGCCGATGGACTTTCATTTGAGCTTTATTTCCCGTAGACTCTAGGCCCATCTCTCTCCGTGGTTACAAGTATCTGCACATCTCCGGCCTCACGCTGAATACCAACGAGCCGAGCAGCTTTTCTGGAAATAAGACTTTCCACATTTACAGATGGAGGGAACTTCTATACTTTGCAGTTTGTCATCTGATTTTCGCTTCTTTCGCGTTTGGATCTTACCCTTCAGCACTGATGCCATCATACAGAATGCAAAACCTCCAAATGATAGGATTTTTTCTTCAACACGATGGAGAAACATATATTTGATTACAAGTGTTAGAAAATGCAGCAGGCAACTGCACCCACCATGTAATCACCGCCAGCATCTAATGATAGGTCTGGCTGGGAAGAGACATAGCCTCAGCTGCAGAAAGGTTCAGTATTGCAGGAGCCGCCGGTGACAGCTCTATTTCTGAACCGGCAGAGTTAAATCCAATGAAATCTTTACATATAATGATGGAGAAAAAGAAATAAAATAACAAGGGAGATTTATTAACTCTTTCCTCAGTTTACTACTTGCTACAAAATGTAAGAACGGAAATGCTCATTGCTGCAATGAATCCGATATTGGTGAAAACTCGGGAATTGCAAGTCAGATACATGTATGAGCCAAGGACGTATGTAGCACAAAGATGGCGACTTCACCGAGCATGGGGCTCATGGCTGATAACCGGCCAGTTCAGTCCCGTCTTCACACAGTCGTAATGGTCTCCTGTATCTATACTGGGTTCTCATCTCCACCATAAGAGCAACTGGCAAAGAAGAGGGATAAAGCCAGTGACTCCGATCTACTGCACGAGTGGCGGGAACTGAGGAGGAAGACTCTGACCCGGGATGTCCCAGCGGCATGGAGCCAATGTGCAGCTCAACTAGCGCAATGAAATAAGGCACCATTCATGGAGCTCGCTGCAGAGAAAGAGGGTGGACTGGTATTATGCCAATGGAAAAAAATTTCATAATTACAAAGTAACTACTAAGAACAAGAAATTCTGCAGAAAAGATTCATTTGGATTTGACCACAAAATCAACAAATTTATTTATTTGTTTATTATCATCTGAGGTCTCTCCAGCACCCTCATAATAAACAGAGAGGATAGATAGTTAAAAAAATGCCCCCCCCCTCTATCCCAGACACACACACACATCCCCCCTCTCCGCCCCTGTCCTGGTCTCCATCTACTCATCCGCTCCCTCCTTTCAGCTCCCTCTTTCTGGTGGCTCCATCCCTCCGGCTCCCTCCCTCTGGCTGCCTCCTTCTGGCTCCCTCCCTCTGGCTGCCTCCTTCTGGCTCCCTCCCTCTGGCTGCCTCCTTCTGGCTCCCTCCCTCTGGCTGCCTCCTTCTGGCTCCCTCCCTCTGGCTGCCTCCTTCTGGCTCCCTCCCTCCTGTTCCCTCTTTCTGGCTCCCTCCCTCTGGCTCCCTCCTTCCGGTTCCCTCCCTCTGGCTCCCTATTTCTGGCTCACTCACTCCAGTTCTCGCTTTCTGGCTCCCTTCCTCCAGCTCTCTCCTTCCAGCTCCCTCCAGATCCCTCTTTTTGGCTCCCTCTCTCTGGCTCACTTTTTTTTGGCTCCTTCTTTCTGGCTCCCTCCTTCTGGCTCCCTCACTCCAGTTCCCTCTTTCTGGCTCCCTTCCTCCAGCTCTCTCCTTCCAGCTCTCTCCAGCTCTCTCCTTCCAGCTCCCTCCTGCTCTCTCTTTCTGGATCCCTCCCTCCGGCTCCCTCTTTTTGGCTCCCTTTCTCTGGCTCCCTCTCTCTGGCTCCCTTCCTCTGGCTCCCTCCTTCTGGCTCCCTCCCTCTGGCTCCCTCCTTCTGGCTCCCTCCCTCTGGCTCCCTCCCTCTGGCTCCCTCCCTCTGGCTCCCTCCTTCTGGCTCCCTCCTTCCGTCTTTCCGGTTCCCACCTTCTGGCTCCCTACCTATGGCTTCCTCTTTTCGGCTCCCTCCCTCTGGTTCCCTTCCTCCGGCTCTCTCCTCCCTGCTCTCTCCCTATGGCTCCCTCCTTCTGGCTCCCTCCTTCTGGCTCCCTCCCTCTGGCTCCCTCCTTCTGGCTCCCTCCCTCTGGCTCCCTCCTTCTGGCTCCCTCCTTCCGTCTTTCCGGTTCCCACCTTCTGGCTCCCTACCTATGGCTTCCTCTTTTCGGCTCCCTCCCTCTGGTTCCCTTCCTCCGGCTCTCTCCTCCCTGCTCTCTCCCTATGGCTCCCTCCTTCTGGCTCCCTCCTTCTGGCTCCATCCCTTCGGCTCCCTCCTTCTGGCTCCTGAATCAAGCACACTTTCCGCCAGACACCATTTTGCTGTATTTCTGGGAATCAGATTGCAAAGAAATTTTGGGCTTCAGGTAAATCTGAGTTTTTGCAAAACTTGAAGATAATTTGCTTCCCCTCAAACTGATTATCTCAGCTCCATCTCACAGAAGTGTCATGTCTCTGTGGAGCATTTCCTCTGTCTTAGGGAGCACTAATTTTCATAGTTTTACTCCCATGGAACATTTGCAAAGAAAGACTCAACTGAAGTGTTCTTGTGAATGAAAGCCATCTAATGAAGGCTGCGTCCAAGACGTCTCATTATCCCACCAAACCCTTCTCGGAATTCCTTACAATCTCTATTACTTTGTTATATTATCTCGGTTTTGGAAGCACAAACTCTCCAGCCCTTAGATTCAGTTTGTGGGGTTCAGATGTCACAATCCTTCCCATACACCGGAGCGCTGCGCAGATCCCAGCGCCTGCACCGTTCACATCGGTGGCCCCTCATGTATGTACAAGAGCTGCTGTGCAAATAGCAAAGGAGCTACAACGGGACTGAAAGAGATCAGTAAAGATGGCGCTGATCCCATCAGCTATCCTGGGGTGCGTGCTGTGCCTCCGCGGAGTATTAGGCTATGTGCGTGTGAAGCCCCATGGTGTTGTGTCGGTGCATTACCTTCAGGGACTTCACGTGGATGGAACAGTCTGGTCACAGGTAAGGAACCTTCTTTTAGGATTTTCGTGACGCCACTCTTGGTATTGCGGTCAGGGTGACCGCAACTGCAGATTAAGGGGTGCCTGGGGATGATGGTGGGTGCAGTCAGTTGTAGTGGCCTCCCGAGAGTGAGGCAAGCCCCAGGGCCCGGTGTAGGTGTGTGGAACCACAAGGCGCAGAATGACTCAAACACAGAAGCAGAATGTATTTCAGGGGTTTTACTCACATTAGGTGGCAGGGTGAGTAACCCGGGCGTAGCTGAGATGAACCAGGCTGGAACCAGGAATCCTTCCGGCTGGCTGATGACGGTGACTACCAACTCGCCTTCTTTAACCCTTGGTGTTTTTGTGGTGACCCCGACTTGAAGTCCCTACGGGGGTCACCCAGGGAAGTTGCTGCTGCCTGTTCTCCCCTCGTTTCGGCCCGTTTGCTTGTAGCCTGGACCAGGTCACTCCGGCTGCTTGCCTCCTGGGAACTATGGGCCCTCTCTTTGCTACGTGGCTGTGGACTCTGTGGTGTTGTCTTGGAGGTCTGAAATGCCCCCTCAGGCAGGTTTGGCAGAAGAAAGGTGAATCTATCTCTGCACTGGGACCTGTTACCCTTGCGGGCCTGGTACCTCCCTAGCAGTCCCCTTACTCTGCCACCCCTTTGTTCTCTCTAGCCTTGGGTGGATTTCGGGCGGCACTACCAGGTGACCGATCTCCCCCGTCAGTAGTCACTGCGCGTACGCTGTCAGCTTGTGACAGTCTCCATGGTCTGCTGCTGCATGCGACTTCTCTCCCTGAGCTGCACTCACTAATCGGCTCACTACTCCCTCCTCTCCTGTTCTACTAAGATATCCCACCATAAGGGTGCAATTTGTTGATTTAGCCACAATTTTGGTCATAATTTTGGAGTAAAACTGCGTGAAATATATGAAAATGTTTGCGCAAAATGAGAAAACTGTTGTCGCTTTTTCCGCCAGTCTCGGCCGGTATCAGGCGCGCGCCATTTAGAGAATTTGGGGCTGCAGCGCCTCCATCATTAACGACTTGTAAAACGCCAGTGCTGATACATTGGGATCACTCTGTATCCAGTATGGCCGTCGTCTCCTGCAATATTCATCACTGCGCCGCTTCCTCCATCCATAGCATTGTGCCCTGGGTGACTTCGCCCGTGTTTTTATTATTATTGTATGATAATTCGGAGATTTCCCCGCATTGAACTCTCTGCGGGATCAGTAATTGCCGGATTCTCATGCAAGTTTTAAAAAGTCTTCAAAAAGATTTCTTAACAAATGTCATCTGGAGTAAGAAGGATTGCTTTATCTGGATTTCTGCGCGGAGTTTTCCCTTGTTGGCCAATTAATTACAAGGTAAAGAAAAGTCTTTTTTTTAAAGTCCCTTAAAAAACTCTTAATAAGGAGGCGTTTCCGGGTGATTGTGGCGCGATGCCGCGGTGATAATGCATGGATGATAAAACACATTACAAAGTGAGGAGAGGATTTATAACAGACTTCACATTCTCCGCTAAATGTAAGGAATGATGGTTGAAGCCACCTATTGTCGCCGCGTCCACCTCCACAAGTGCACAAATACCCCAACATCCGCCATACGTTAACGATCTTACTCTGCTCCTGCTACATCAAATGCTACAACGCTTATATTTATAGCCATGGATGGCAAATAGCAGCGGATTATACATGAAGCCTTCATTCCCTCTCCGCTCACATTAACATCAGCGCACAGGTAAATTGCTCCGAGGAAATCGCTTCCATTGTAATTATGTTATAGAATTCCAATCACACTTCAGCGAGATCTCACAGTATTTACATGTGGAGGGGATTTATCCTGCGCTCAGCGACGACCCCCACCGAGAAACACATTCCACCAGAAATGACATCAGCTGCAAGGACTCACCCCCTATTTATCCCTAATCATATTATTACTAATGTGCACTCAGTGATAAACACACACAAAAGAGGCAGAGCCCTGCAAGCTCAGGGAAAAAGCATCCACCTATAATACTGCTCCCACATGCAAGAATATAACTGCAATAATACTGCTCCTATATACAAGAATATAACTGCAATAATACTGCCCCCTATATACAAGAATATAACTGCTATAATACTGCCCCCTATATACAAGAATATAACTGCTATAATACTGCCCCCTATCTACAGGAATATAACTACTATAATACTGTCCCTCTGTACAAGAATATAACTACTATAATACTGCCCCCTATATACAAGAATATAACTGCAATAATACTGCCCCCTATATACAAGAATATAACTGCTATAATTCTGCCCCCTATGTACAAGAATATAACTACTATAATACTGCCCCCTATATACAAGAATATAACTACTACAATACTGTCCCTCTGTACAAGAATATAACTACTATAATACTGCCCCCTATATACAAGAATATAACTGCTATAATACTGCCCCCTATATACAAGAATATAACTGCAATAATACTGCCCCCTATATACAAGAATATAACTGCTATAATTCTGCCCCCTATGTACAAGAATATAACTACTATAATACTGCCCCCTATATACAAGAATATAACTACTATAATACTGTCCCTCTGTACAAGAATATAACTACTATAATACTGCCCCCTATATACAAGAATATAACTGCTATAATACTGCCCCCTATATACAAGAATATAACTGCAATAATACTGCCCCCTATATACAAGAATATAACTGCTATAATTCTGCCCCCTATGTACAAGAATATAACTACTATAATACTGCCCCCTATATACAAGAATATAACTACTATAATACTGTCCCTCTGTACAAGAATATAACTACTATAATACTGCCCCCTATATACAAGAATATAACTGCTATAATACTGCCCCCTATATACAAGAATATAACTGCAATAATACTGCCCCCTATATACAAGAATATAACTGCTATAATTCTGCCCCCTATGTACAAGAATATAACTACTATAATACTGCCCCCTATGTACAAGAATATAACTACTATAATACTGCCCCCTATATACAAGAATATAACTGCAATAATACTGCCCCCTATATACAAGAATATAACTGCTATAATTCTGCCCCCTATGTACAAGAATATAACTACTATAATACTGCCCCCTATGTACAAGAATATAACTACTATAATACTGCCCCCTATATACAAGAATATAACTGCAATAATACTGCCCCCTATATACAAGAATATAACTGCTATAATACTGCCCCCTATATACAAGAATATAACTGCTATAATACTGCCCCCTATATACAAGAATATAACTGCTATAATACTGCCCCCTATATACAAGAATATAACTGCTATAATACTTCCCCCTATATACAAGAATATAACTGCTATAATACTGCCCCCTATATACAAGAATATAACTGCTATAATACTGCTCCTATGTACAAGAATATAACTGCTATAATACTGCCCCCTATATACAAGAATATAACTGCTATAATACTGCCCCCTATATACAAGAATATAACTGCTATAATACTGCCCTCTATATACAAGAATATAACTGCTATAATACTTCCCCCTATATACAAGAATATAACTACTATAATACTGCCCCCTATATACAAGAATATAACTGCAATAATACTGCTCCTATATACAAGAATATAACTACTATAATACTGCCCCCTATGTACAAGAATATAACTACTATAATACTGTCCCTCTGTACAAGAATATAACTACTATAATACTGCCCCCTATATACAAGAATATAACTGCTATAATACTGCCCCCTATATACAAGAATATAACTGCTATAATACTGCCCCCTATATACAAGAATATAACTGCTATAAGACTGCCCCATATATACAAGAATATAACTGCTATAATACTGCCCCCTATATACAAGAATATAACTGCTATAATACTGCCCCCTATATACAAGAATATAACTGCTATAATACTGCTCCTATGTACAAGAATATAACTGCTATAATACTGCCCCCTATATACAAGAATATAACTGCTATAATACTGCCCCTATATACAAGAATATAACTACTATAATACTGCCCCTATGTACAAGAATATAACTACTATAATACTGCCCCTATGTACAAGAATATAACTACTATAATACTGCCCCTATGAATAATAATATAACTGCTATAATACTGCCCCTATGTGCAAGAATATAACTGCTATAATACTGCCACTATGTACAAGAATATAACTACTATAATACTGCCCCCTATGTACAAGAATATAACTGCTATAATACTGCCCCCTATATACAAGAATATAACTACTATAATACTGCCCCCTATATACAAGAATATAACTGCAATAATACTGCTCCTATATACAAGAATATAACTGCTATAATACTGCCCCCTATGTACAAGAATATAACTACTATCATACTGTCCCTATGTACAAGAATATAACTACTATAATACTGCCCCTATATACAAGAATATAACTACTCTAATACTGCCCCTATATACAAGAATATAACTACTATAATACTGCCCCTATGTACAAGAATATAACTACTATAATACTGCCCCTATGTACAAGAATATAACTACTATAATACTGCCCCTATGAATAATAATATAACTGCTATAATACTGCCGCTATGTGCAAGAATATAACTGCTATAATACTGCCACTATGTACAAGAATATAACTACTATAATACTGCCCCCTATGTCCAAGAATATAACTGCTATAATACTGCCCATATGTACAAGAATATAACTACTATAATACTGCCCCCTATGTACAAGAATATAACTACTATAATACTGCCCCTATGTACAAGAATATAACTACTATAATACTGCCCCCTCTGTACAAGAATATAACTGCTATAATACTGCCCCTATATACAAGAGTATAACTACTATAATACTGCTCCTATGTACAAGAATATAACTGCTATGATACTGCCCCCTATATACAAGAATATAACTGCTATAATACTGCCCCCTATGTACAAGAATATAACTACTATAATACTGCCCCTATGTACAAGAATATAACTGCTATAATACTGCCCCTATGTACCGGAATATAACTGCTATAATACTGCCCCTATATACAAGAATATAACTACTATAATACTGCCCCTATGTACAAGAATATAACTACTATAATACTGCCCCTATGTACAAGAATATAACTACTATAATACTGCCCCTATGTACAAGAATATAACTACTATAATACTGCTCCTATATACAAGAATATAACTACTATAATACTGCTCCCTATGTACAAGAATATAACTCCTATAATACTGCCCCTATATACAAGAATACAACTACTATAATACTGCCCCTATGTACAAGAATATAACTACTATAATACGGCCCCTATATACAAGAATATAACTACTATAATACTGCTCCTATGTACAAGAATATAACTACTATAATACTGTTCCCTATGTACAAGAATATAACTACTATAATACTGCCCCCTATGTACAAGAATATAACTCCTATAATACTGCCCCCTATATACAAGAATATAACTACTATAATACTGTTCCCTATGTACAAGAATATAACTACTATAATACTGCCCCCATTGTACAAGAATATAACTCCTATAATACTGCCCCCTATATACAAGAATATAACTGCTATAATACTGCTCCTATATACAAGAATATAACTGCTATAATACTGCCCCCTATATACAAGAATATAACTACTATAATACTGCTCCCTATGTACAAGAATATAACTACTATAATACTGCCCCCTATGTACAAGAATATAACTCCTATAATACTGCCCCCTATATACAAGAATATAACTGCTATAATACTGCTCCTATATACAAGAATATACCTGCTATAATACTGCCCCTATATACAAGAATATAACTACTATAATACTGCCCCTATGTACAAGAATATAACTACTATAATACTGCCCCTATATACAAGAATATAACTACTATAATACTGCTCCTATGTACAAGAATATAACTACTATAATACTGCCCCTATATACAAGAATATAACTACTATAATACTGCTCCCTATGTACAAGAATATAACTACTATAATACTGCCCCCTATGTACAAGAATATAACTCCTATAATACTGCCCCCTATATACAAGAATATAACTGCTATAATACTGCTCCTATATACAAGAATATAACTGCTATAATACTGCCCCCTATATACAAGAATATAACTACTATAATACTGCTCCCTATGTACAAGAATATAACTACTATAATACTGCCCCCTATGTACAAGAATATAACTCCTATAATACTGCCCCCTATATACAAGAATATAACTGCTATAATACTGCTCCTATATACAAGAATATACCTGCTATAATACTGCCCCCTATGTACAAGAATATAACTACTATAATACTGCCCCCTATGTACAAGAATATAACTGCTATAATACTGCCCCTATATACAAGAATATAACTGCTATAATACTGCTCCTATATACAAGAATATAACTGCTATAATACTGTCCCCTATATACAAGAATATAACTACTATAATACTGCCCCCTATGTACAAGAATATAACTACTATATTACTGCCCCCTATGTACAAGAATATAACTCCTATAATACTGCCCCCTATATACAAGAATATAACTGCTATAATACTGCTCCTATATACAAGAATATAACTGCTATAATACTGCCCCCTATATACAAGAATATAACTACTATAATACTGCTCCCTATGTACAAGAATATAACTACTATAATACTGCCCCCTATGTACAAGAATATAACTCCTATAATACTGCCCCCTATATACAAGAATATAACTGCTATAATACTGCTCCTATATACAAGAATATAAGTGCTATAATACTGCCCCCTATATACAAGAATATAACTACTATAATACTGCCCCTATGTACAAGAATATAACTACTATAATACTGCCCCCTATGTACAAGAATATAACTCCTATAATACTGCCCCCTATGTACAAGAATATAACTACTATAATACTGCCCCCTATGTACAAGAGTATAACTGCTATAATACTGCCCCTATGTACAAGAATATAACTGCTATAATACTGCTGCTATATACAAGAATATAACTGCTATAATACTGCCCCCTATATACAAGAATATAACTACTATAATACTGCTCCTATGTACAAGAATATAACTACTATAATACTGCCCCTATGTACAAGAATATAACTACTATAATACTGCCCCTATGTACAAGAATATAACTACTATAATACTGCTCCTATGTACAAGAATATAACTACTATAATACTGCTCCCTATGTACAAGAATATAACTACTATAATACTGCCCCCTATGTACAAGAATATAATTCCTATAATACTGCCCCCTATATACAAGAATATAACTGCTATAATACTGCTCCTATATACAAGAATATACCTGCTATAATACTGCCCCCTATGTACAAGAATATAACTACTATAATACTGCCCCCTATGTACAGGAATATAACTACTATAATACTGCCCCCTATGTACAAGAATATAACTGCTATAATACTGCCCCCTATATACAAAAATATACCTGCTATAATACTGCCCCCTATGTACAAGAATATAACTACTATAATACTGCCCCCTATGTACAAGAATATAACTACTATAATACTGCCCCTATGTACAAGAATATAACTCCTATAATACTGCCCCCTATGTACAAGAATATAACTACTATAATACTGCCCCCTATGTACAAGAGTATAACTGCTATAATACTGCCCCTATGTACAAGAATATAACTGCTATAATACTGCTGCTATATACAAGAATATAACTGCTATAATACTGCCCCCTATATACAAGAATATAACTACTATAATACTGCTCCCTATGTACAAGAATATAACTACTATAATACTGCCCCCTATGTACAAGAATATAACTACTATAATACTGCCCCCTATGTACAAGAGTATAACTGCTATAATACTGCCCCTATGTACAAGAATATAACTGCTATAATACTGCTGCTATATACAAGAATATAACTGCTATAATACTGCTCCCTATGTACAAGAATATAACTACTATAATACTGCTCCCTATGTACAAGAATATAACTACTATAATACTGCCCCCTATGTACAAGAATATAACTACTATAATACTGCCCCCTATGTACAAGAGTATAACTGCTATAATACTGCCCCTATGTACAAGAATATAACTGCTATAATACTGCTGCTATATACAAGAATATAACTGCTATAATACTGCTCCCTATATACAAGAATATAACTACTATAATACTGCTCCCTATGTACAAGAATATAACTACTATAATACTGCCCCCTATGTACAAGAATATAATTCCTATAATACTGCCCCCTATATACAAGAATATAACTACTATAATACTGCCGCTATGTACAAGAATATAACTACTATAATACTGCCCCCTATATACAAGAATATAACTGCTATAATACTGCTCCTATGTACAAGAATATAACTACTATAATACTGCCGCTATGTACAAGAATATAACTACTATAATACTGTTCCTATATACAAGAATATACCTGCTATAATACTGCCCCCTATGTACAAGAATATAACTACTATAATACTGCCCCTATGTACAAGAATATAACTACTATAATACTGCCCCCTATATACAAGAATATAACTACTATAATACTGCCCCTATGTACAAGAATATAACTACTATAATACTGCCCTATGTACAAGAATATACCTGGTATAATACTGCCCCTATATACAAGAATATAACTACTATAATACTGCCCCCTATATACAAGAATATAATTCCTATAATACTGCCCCCTATGTACAAGAATATAACTACTATAATACTGCCCCCTATGTACAAGAGTATAACTGCTATAATACTGCCCCTATGTACAAGAATATAACTGCTATAATACTGCTGCTATATACAAGAATATAACTGCTATAATACTGCCCCCTATATACAAGAATATAACTACTATAATACTGCTCCCTATGTACAAGAATATAACTACTATAATACTGCCCCCTATGTACAAGAATATAACTACTATAATACTGCCCCCTATGTACAAGAGTATAACTGCTATAATACTGCCCCTATGTACAAGAATATAACTGCTATAATACTGCTGCTATATACAAGAATATAACTGCTATAATACTGCCCCCTATATACAAGAATATAACTACTATAATACTGCTCCCTATGTACAAGAATATAACTACTATAATACTGCCCCCTATGTACAAGAATATAATTCCTATAATACTGCCCCCTATATACAAGAATATAACTGCTATAATACTGCTCCTATGTACAAGAATATAACTACTATAATACTGCCGCTATGTACAAGAATATAACTACTATAATACTGTTCCTATATACAAGAATATACCTGCTATAATACTGCCCCCTATGTACAAGAATATAACTACTATAATACTGCCCCTATGTACAAGAATATAACTACTATAATACTGCCCCCTATATACAAGAATATAACTACTATAATACTGCCCCCTATATACAAGAATATAACTACTATAATACTGCCCCTATGTACAAGAATATAACTACTATAATACTGCCCTATGTACAAGAATATACCTGGTATAATACTGCCCCTATATACAAGAATATAACTACTATAATACTGCCCCTATATACAAGAATATAACTACTATAATACTGCCCCCTATATACAAGAATATAACTACTATAATACTGCCCCTATGTACAAGAATATAACTACTATAATACTGCCCTATATACAAGAATATAACTGCTATAATACTGCCCCTATGTACAAGAATATAGCTGCTATAATACTGCCCCTATGTACAAGAATATAACTACTATAATACTGCCCTCTATGTACAAGAATATAACTACTATAATACTGCCCCTATGTACAAGAATATAACTACTATAATACTGCTCCCTATGTACAAGAATATAACTGCTATAATACTGCCCCTATGTACAAGAATATAACTACTATAATACTGCCCCTATGTACAAGAATATAACTACTATAATACTGCCCCTATGTACAAGAATATACCTGCTATAATACTGCTCCTATGCATTATAATATGAGTGCTATAATATAAATATATAATAATCTTCTGTGCAGTCTGAGGATCCGTTCGTTTAATGTTCTTCTGCAGAATCCGCGCAGGGAAGAGTTTCCCTTGAAGTTGTGTGTTTAGTGCTGTAGACTGGATGAAAGATTGTTGAGTTTCTGGGATGAGATATCTTGCAGTAATGGATGATATTTTGCCGCTGTAGCGGGGGTATCTCCGGGCTCCGCGGGGCTGGACGTCAGTGTCATACATTACTGCGACCATCAAACTCATTTCATTTGTGTCAGAGCTGGAATCCGAGCGCTGCTCCAGAGCTGATGCCCTGGTTAATCCCAATCCTCTATATTGGCGGCTTTCCTTCCTATATCCTCCCCTCCTCGTGCGTCTTTCTGGCAGGGGCGAGTCCCCTCCGCACTGGATCATTTCATTTTCTTGGATCTGATAAATGGAACCCTGCAATATGATTACAATCCACCCCCGAGGACCCTGTGTGGCCGCGTGCACCGCGCCTCGTGTCCGGGCTCTTTATGGGGCCGGTGATTTTTCTGGATTGTTTATATGTTATAATATAAAATATATATATTCACATAGAGTAAAATGTTACATTATTTTTGAAGAGCCTCGGCCGGAGAAGATGCAGCTACATGAGCGGCCATAGGGATCACAACTAACGGAGATGAACCAGTGTCACCAGGAGCCGCAGCCGGCCCGGCAATTGTGCTTGGTGTATGCACGCGTGTCCCAGCTGAGCGTGTGTGAAGCCCCACAAGTGCAGTGTCGGTGCATTACCTTCAGGGACTCCACTCTGCTGGATCCTGTCACAGGTAGGAAATCTTCTATTTGTCGTGACGCCACTCTCAGAATTGCGGTCAGTGGGGACCGCCACTGCAGGTTGAGGGTCGCCTGGGGCTGATGGTGTGTGCAGTCAGTTGGGATAGCCTCCTGAGAGTGAGGCAAGCCCCAGGGTCCTGTGTAGGTGTGTAGAACCACAAGGCGCAGAATAACTCCACACAAGCAGGATGTCTTTCAGGGGTTTTACTCACTTCAGGTGGCAGGGTGAGTAACCCGGGCGTAGCTGGGATGAACCAGGCGGGAACCAGGTATCCTTCAGGCTGACTTATGATGGTGACTACCGACTCGCCTTCCTTAGCCCTTAGTGGTTTGGGGTAACCCCGACTTTTAGTCCCTATGGGGGTCACCCAGGGAAGTTGCTGAAGCCTCTCTCCCCTTCGTTTGCCGTTTGCTTGTCGCCTGGACCAGATCACTCCAGCTGCTTGCCTCCTGTGAACTATGGGCCCTAACTGTGGCTACGTGGCTGCGGCTTTTGTGGTGTTGTGGTGTGGGCTTTGAGGGCCCCACACCGGCAGGTTTAGCAAGGAAAGGTGGATCTATCCCCGCTCCGGGATCTGCCGCCCGTTTGGGCCTGGTACTCCCTAGCAGTCTCCTTACTTCCCACTCTGTGCTCTCTCTCTAGCTGGAGATGGGTTTCGGGTAGCACTCCTAGGTGACCGTTCTCCCCCGTCGGTAGCCACTGCGCGGGCGCTGTCAGACTGCAACAGCCCCAGGGGTAGGGGTCAGCTCCTCTCGGAGCTCCCTGGACTCTGCACTAAACCGGCTCACTGCTCCTCCTCTCCTGTTCTTGCCTACGCCACCTAGCAACCAGGCTCTCCACCACACCCCTTGAGAGGAGATGGAGGCTTTTGGCCCCCTGCACTATTCCAGTGGAGGTGAAGGCTTTTCCCCCTCCTGGGATCCCCAGGGGTCCTCTCATAGGTACATGTGTGAGACCTGATCACTATGCGCCTGTGTAGTCACACCTCGGTCAGCCTTCTGGATTACCTGTATTGTACTGTCCCCAGCATGGGTGCAGTACTCAGTGGTGCCTGACCAGGTCAGGGGCACCACACGTGCATATCTACAGGGCGCTCACAAACATAGTTGTGTCTGTACCAAGTGAATGTTCTCTGTAGATAATAGAATGTTCTAATCATAGAGATCAGTGCAGAGATCGATATGTGGCTGCTACATAAGGTCACACACTTGTATCTGGAGAATATAGTGCTTCAGGGTGTATATAGCTCCCGGCAAGGACAATGAGGCCCGGACTGAAAACCTGGGTCGCAGTGAAAATGTGCATAGTGGGCCACAGAGGCCGTGCTTGTGCAGCCGCCGGCTCTTTAAGACTGCGGTGCAGAGCTTTGTGTGGGCTGAGGCCGCCCTTATCTGTGGGTATGCACGTGTGGTGCCCCTGAGGCTTCAGTCGCCACAGGGTACTGCACCTCAGTTAAGGTGTTGTACTCATGGTTCGGAGGAGGTTGGTACCGGTTCCACATCCATTCATTCCATTCAATCAGTAGGTTGCCCTGCCCTCTGGGAACGGGCTAGGGTCAGGTCCAAACACTGGGGCTTCCACCCACTAGCGCCAGGGCCTTAGGGGAGGAGCGAAGTAGGAGGACATTGACATATATATAGACAGGGAGTTGGATTGAAGAAGCCGACAAGAGAGGAGCTGGTTTACCGGTAGCTCATGTGGGACATAGGAGAAAAGACGGTTGCTGAGGGGAGAGCTTCATTGCTCCCTCAGAACCGGTGCAGTGCAGGGTGCAGAACCCTAAGGTGGCGTAGACACCAGAATTTGCCGGACAGGGGGATTTCACGTCCCTCTGGCCACCACAAGATCTCGGAGCACAGTGGCAAATAGAGCCCAGAGTCACGATCATGGTCAGACCCCAAAAAGGACTTGCACTGCCTGCAAATGAGACGGGAACTAAATGACCACTACCAAGGACCCTGTGTAGCTTCATGCCGTGGGGACCCACACACACAGTACAAGGAGGAAGGGCTCACAGACTGCACCGGTTTTGACCTCCGACTTACACGGGATCGGTGGGGGCCCATCACGGCAGAAACCGGCACTCCATTGGCAGCTATTATACAGTGAGTAAAGACCTGGAACCACAACCACTGTGTCAGCTTATCCTTGCCGGTGCCGTCGCCCCGCGCTCCGGCACTAACGGCCACTCTTACCATCACCATCCTCCCTGGGGCCAGGCTCTGCCTGTGGGGAGCCGAATCATCCGAGCTGCGACATCATCCGCCCCAGAGGCCAGCACCCGCAGCGGCAGCTAATCCCTGGCTGCACACCACAGGTGGCGTCACGAGACAACTCTAACTCCCAATATCTCTAATCCTCTCATCCCATCATCCCTCCCCCATCTGTGGACACCTTGTGGCCATGAAACCGGGCAGGCCACTACGACATCCCTCTCCACCACCGGCCCGGTGATGAGTACAAAAGAAACCGCGGGCCTGTGGGCTGCTCCACATGCGCACAGGACTCTACACTGGAGGCTTAAAGGGCAAGTGGCCCCCTTTTTTCCGTTCATCGCCGCCGGCCCTTTAAGTGTTTGTATGCTCTTGCTCTGACATGGGCCGCAGTAGCACATGCACACAGACAAGAGCCGCAGCTTGCACTGGGCCAAAGCCAAAACTGGAGGCTGTCTATGCTATTTTTCTGGATATATTATACAACTTTTGGAAGGTTGTGGTAAGGCCTGGCAGCTAGTGTCTGCAATAGTGGTGCTATTCAAGAAAAGAAAAAAATGTATTTTTTATAGATAAATAGATAGATAAATACTGTGTTTCCCCAAGAATAAGTCAGGCTCTTATATTATTTTTTGCTCTGAGAGATGCGCTAGGGCTTATTATCAGGGGGTGTCTTATATTTTCTTATGAACAACAAACTACATTTATTCTTGAACAAAAATTGCACAATTATTCACATCTAATCATCATCAGATTCTGGAACATCAGCATTTTGTGTCCCTCCTATTACCGGTCAGATGCACATTGTCTTCTCTGATCTGCTGTCCTCATGCTCCAGTCCTATAGTGGGGGGCACATACCGTATTTACAAAGGGTTAAATTACCTGCTGAAATGTATTATTCTCTATGTACTGCTAAGTTTACCCCCAATAGAAATCATACACCCCCTAAAAAAATCGCACTCACCAGACCCCAAACAATTAAAGTTGGGAAGTGAATGGGCTCTCACATACAAATCAGCGTCACTGTCAGGTCCCCCTGCGTTCTACAGCGATTAGCTCCCCCTGGTGACTGAAAGCAGAATCACTCATGTGGATACTGGCATCCGATCTGTGTGTGAGAGCTGCAGTGCAAAACAGCTGGAATGGCGAGGACCTGACAGCGACACTGATCTCTGTGTGAGAGCCCATCCACCATCAGCACTGGCCAAATGTAACTGTTTGGGATCTGGTGCATGCAACATTTTATTTTTTTTTTATTTTGGGGGGAGGGATTTTGCTTTCTTTGATGAAGAGGCCTGCTGTATTGTTTAACTTATTTAGCTGCTTAGACATTTCTTTATGAAACTGCAACCAGGGCTTATTTTTAAGTAGGGCTTATAGGTTACGCCCTACTCCAAAAAGCCCAAGAATTCCTACTAGGACTTATTTTTGGGTAGATCTTATTTTCATAGAATAGATAATAGATAGATAATAGATAGATAATAGATAATAGATAATAGATAGATAATAGATAGATAATAGATAGGTAATAGATAGATACTAGATAGATAATAGATAATAGATAGATAATAGATAGATAATAGATAGATAATAGATAATAGATAGATAATAGATAGATAGATAATAGATAATAGATAGATAATATATAATAGATAATAGATAATAGATAATAGATAGATAATAGATAATAGATAGATAATAGATAGATAATAGATAATAGATAGATAATAGATAGGTAATAGATAGATAATAGATAGATAATAGATAATAGATAGATAATAGATAATAGATAGATAATAGATAATAGATAGTAACAGGCTGAAAAAGACTCAGATCCATTAAGTACACCATTCCTAGACTAATTGTATATTTTCTATCTGTAGATTATTATCCACAATGCTGATTGTTATACGTGGCTATATAGTGTCGGCCATTACCACCTCTTGTGCTTGTCTTTCCACAGTCTGACTGCTCTTACTGTAAAGAACCCTTCCTATTTGATGCTGTTCTCACCACATGTAATGAGTGATGTCATCACGGTGTAATATTACCGTTGATACATTGTTGTATCCTGTGGCGATACACTCAGTATTCCGGGTCCATGCACAGTGTTTGCGGCGTGGCCCTGAACGTGTTATTGGTATTGGATGCATTGTTTCCCGCCGTTCCGCTGGCTCCGCTGTTTCATTTGATACCTATAGATGTTTGCAGCAAGTTACAGAGAAAAGAAGGCGGCAGAAATGAGCTTTGAAGGCTTCAGTAATCTGCCCTTTTGCTTGTCTTTGCAGGAAGCAGTCGCTGTGTGTTTCTAATAAAAGGAATATTTTCTTTCTCTACATAAAAAAGAATTTATGTCTCTAAAAAGATATGAAAATGTCTTCTTTTTATACAAGGAGAAGGTGAAAGTTTATTGGTGAATTGTTTTCTCCAGTGATTTGCGATTGTTTTTTGTTGCTTCTCTGAGTCTGTGATTGTATTTGCACAATACACATTAATGCCAGTTTATCGCCCTTTGTACCTTGTGAGCGACATTCATCCCCGCGCCGCTGCTAGAAGCTATAATCACATTATAATTACACTGCAATGGAGCAAAAATGCCCAAAAAGTATCGGATCCCCACCGCCAGATCGGAGAGGAGTGACCGGGTGACGGTGTGCTACAGACAGGCGCAAGTTACTGTGGACTTGGGGTTATTGCATCCAATGCTGACACCGGCGGCTGCCCCTGGTGGAGAACCCCGGCACACGAGCTCCGGATCTCCAAACTGTGGGAACGAGATCCAAGGACAAAGCCCAAAACTATTCTCCAGCATTTCCCTCGGTGCTGCTCCAGGTTCCAATCTTTATGTGAAGAAGACTTTAATGATAAATGCCGCACGTTTCAGCCCTTACTGGATCTTCACCAGGATTGAAATGCGTTTCATGTAACAATGAAGGTCCTTCACATAAAGATTAGAACCTGGAGATTAAGCTGAGCTTTCACTGATTGCTGGAGCCTCAGAGCTCGGGGCCACGAGACGCTGCCCGAGGACGCCTAGATACAAAGCGTTACAGCGCTCAGCGACATGAAAAACGCTAAGGTCCCTTATACCCTCACCGGGGCTGGCACAGGGAGGAGTGCGGCTGCGGCAACCTGATCTGACCGGCTCCTGCAATGGGGTATTTACAGCTGGGGGAACTGTAAGAAGAGGTGCAGAGGAAGACACTGTGTTCTTCTAGGTAAAGAAAGCTATGAACCCAGATTTCAGGAGCCACGTTAATATTAGAAATATGAAAAGTATATTGCTGGAATCCTGGTGAAGCGGTGAACGCGGAGCACCGTTCTGCTTTACTCGGCAATCGCTGGTATCCCAACAAATAGGTATTGTCAAATAAAATCACGCCAGATGTGTCGTGTTTGGTATCTATGTGAAGGAAAAATCATGATATATAATATGACGCTGATATCCCTCATCTGTGTGTCCCGGGGCAAAGATATGCTAAAAACTAGAATTTCCTCATTTTCTGAAGCTCTTGGCAAAGCCCCCAACATGAGGTCATGGAGGGGAGGGTGACGTGAGGTCATAGGGGGGAGGGTGACGTGAGGTCATAGGGGGAGGGTGACGTGAGGTCATAGGGGGGAGGGTGACGTGAGGTCATAGGGGGAGGGTGACGTGAGGTCATAGGGGGGAGGGTGACGTGAGGTCATAGAGGGGAGGGTGACGTGAGGTCATAGAGGGGAGGGTGACGTGAGGTCATAGAGGGGAGGGTGACCTGAGGTCATAGAGGGGAGGGTGACG
Source organism: Anomaloglossus baeobatrachus (assembly GCF_048569485.1). Taxonomy (NCBI): domain Eukaryota; kingdom Metazoa; phylum Chordata; class Amphibia; order Anura; family Aromobatidae; genus Anomaloglossus; species Anomaloglossus baeobatrachus. Next base: position 5,275,886 of record NC_134361.1, read on the forward strand.
TGAGGTCATAGAGGGGAGGGTGACGTGAGGTCATAGAGGGGAGGGTGACGTAAGGTCATAGAGGGGAGGGTGACGTGAGGTCATAGAGGGGAGGGTGACGTGAGGTCATAGAGGGGAGGGTGACGTAAGGTCATAGAGGGGAGGGTGACGTGAGGTCATAGAGGGGAGGGTGACGTAAGGTCATAGAGGGGAGGGTGACGTGAGGTCATAGAGGGGAGGGTGACGTAAGGTCATAGAGGGGAGGGTGACGTGAGGTCATAGAGGGGAGGGTGACGTGAGGTCATAGAGGGGAGGGTGACGTGAGGTCATAGAGGGGAGGGTGACGTGAGGTCATAGAGGGGAGGGTGACGTGAGGTCATAGAGGGGAGGGTGACGTGAGGTCATAGAGGGGAGGGTGACGTAAGGTCATAGAGGGGAGGGTGACGTGAGGTCATAGAGGGGAGGGTGAGGTGAGGTCATAGAGGGGAGGGTGACGTGAGGTCATAGAGGGGAGGGTGACGTGAGGTCATAGAGGGGAGGGTGACGTGAGGTCATAGAGGGGAGGGGAGGTGAGGTCATAGAGGGGAGGGTGACCTGAGGTCATAGAGGGGAGGGTGACGTAAGGTCATAGAGGGGAGGGTGACGTGAGGTCATAGAGGGGAGGTTGACGTGAGGTCATAGAGGGGAGGGTGACGTGAGGTCATAGAGGGGAGGGTGACCTGAGGTCATAGAGGGGAGGGTGACGTGAGGTCATAGAGGGGAGGGTGACCTGAGGTCATAGAGGGGAGGGTGACGTGAGGTCATAGAGGGGAGGGTGACCTGAGGTCATAGAGGGGAGGGTGACCTGAGGTCATAGAGGGGAGGGTGACCTGAGGTAATAGAGGGGAGGGTGACGTGAGGTCATAGAGGGGAGGGTGATGTGAGGTCATAGAGGGGAGGGTGACGTGAGGTCATAGAGGGGAGGGTGACCTGAGGTCATAGAGGGGAGGGTGACGTGAGGTCATAGAGGGGAGGGTGACCTGAGGTAATAGAGGGGAGGGTGACGTGAGGTCATGGGGGGGGGGGGGTGAGGTGAGGTCATAGAGGGGAGGGTGATGTGAGGTCATAGAGGGGAGGGTGACGTGAGGTCATAGAGGGGAGGGTGACGTGAGGTCATAGAGGGGAGGGTGACGTGAGGTCATAGAGGGGAGGGTGACCTGAGGTCATAGAGGGGACGGTGACGTGAGGTCATAGAGGGGAGGGTGACGTGAGGTCATAGAGGGGAGGGTGACGTGAGGTCATAGGGGGGAGGGTGACGTGAGGTCATAGAGGGGAGGGTGACGTGAGGTCATAGAGGGGAGGGTGAGGTGAGGTCATAGAGGGGAGGGTGATGTGAGGTCATAGGGGGAGGGTGACGTGAGGTCATAGAGGGGAGGGTGACATGAGGTCATAGAGGGGACGGCGAGGTGAGGTCATAGAAGGGAGGGTGAGGTGAGGTCATAGAAGGGAGGGTGAGGTGAGGTCATAGTGGGGAGGGTGAGGTGAGGTCATAGAGGGAAGGGTGACGTGAGGTCATAGAGGGGAGGGTGAAGTGAGGTCATAGAGGGGAGAGTGACGTGAGGTCATAGGGGGAGGGTGACGTGAGGTCATAGAGGGGAGGGTGACGTGAGGTCATAGAGGGGAGGGTGACGTGAGGTCATAGAGGGGAGGGTGACGTGAGGTCATAAAAGTCGGCTGCCACATTTTTTCTTGGTTCAGTTCTGGAGGACACAGATAAGCTGTGGTGCTGTCTGTTTTTATTCCTGGAGATCCTCCCACCATAAATCCGGAAGTCACATCTATGGCACGAGTTTAGTAGCTTTCATGTTTATCCCTTTCATTTTTATGTAACTTTATATGTAGTATTTGTGTTGTTTCCCTTTTGTAACATCTTTTATATTTTTTATAAACACTGCCTATTCTTTTGGATTGAATATATGAAATGTATAGCTTCTTTCCTCTTGCTCTATTTACGATCCCCGAACCCGAAGGGTCATACGCTATCTGAAATGGGTCATCAATCTTGCCATAAAGACTGGGGGTGGCAGATAATTTTTGCTTAGGGATATTGTGGTACTACCAGTGAGGGTACAGAGGCACAGGGGTGTATATATATATATATATATATATATATATATATATATATATATGAACAACGACAAGGCAGAGTCCAGCAATAACGTGAGCAATCCAGGATGCTGTTAAAAAAATGTTTCTTTCTTTTTATTCATAAATTCATTAAAATATAATGGTCCAAGCAATTCAGAACAGCATTATCGCAGGAAAATAGCGCAGATAGGACTACGCGTTTCAGCGGTAAAATCCGCCTTCTTCACGGTCCAGAATCTGGACCGTGAAGAAGGCGGATTTTACCGCTGAAACGCGTAGTCCTATCTGCGCTATTTTCCTGCGATAATGCGGTTCGGAATTGCTTGGACCATTATATTTTAATGAATTTATGAATAAAAAGAAAGAAACATTTTTTTAACAGCATCCTGGATTGCTCACGTTATTGCTGGACTCTGCCTTGTTGACATTTGTATGGATGGACTCCTACGTCCTGATCCAGGCACAACGGAGTTAACCAGGTCAGCTGAGGTTCCAGGTGATTCACAGGAGTGAGCTGGTCTACATTGTTGGACATATATATATTTTCCATTAGTGGGGATCTATGATATATATGTCGCGGGCGGGGAGGAGGGTGTCAGCACACCGCGCTCACCCCTTCTGCTCAGGTCCGGCAGCTGCTCAGTGGTGGCTCGAGCGGTGGGCCGGATCCCGGGGTTTCTCGAGCGACACTCCTCGCCCGTGAGTGAAAGGGGGTTGTTGGGTGTGGGGATTGTTATAGTTCGTGACGCCACCCACGGTTGTGGTGATTTCACCACTGCTGCTCAAGATGGGGCTCCCGGGGATGGTGATGCGGAGCAGCCAGTTGTTGTGTTGCCCCTCCGTGGGTAGGGGTTGGTGATCCCGGGGCCCGGTTATGGTGAAGTAGGTGCGGGGCCTGGTGGGCGCAGGGACGCGGGGGCAGCGCTGTGCCTTGCGGCACTGTGGTACTCACTCAGCCTGAGACACGGACACAGTTTGTACGGTAAACCAAACGGCTGGTAGGACGGTCCCACAGACGTCTGCACCTGCACTCCCGGTAGGTAACGGTGATGTCCCTCTTCCTTGCACCTTTGGTTGACTTGTGGTAGCGGTGGATTCCCTCCGGTTACCCGCTCCCCGACTGCAATCTGGGCCGGAGGAGCTCTACATTTTGCCCGCAGGCACTGGCCCTGGGGAAACTGGTGCCCTGGCGGTGGCGGTGTCTCCCCGGTTCAGGTTGGGCTGTTGCCTTCAATCGGGACTTGATTGTTGGGGGATCTGCGTCCCCGTCACTGACGGATTCGGCAAATTTGGCGACTCCTAGCCTTGCCGGGGTCCGAGAGGCCCCTGCCCTGGTGCTGACTGTCCTTCGGAACACTGCTCCAGACCACCGGGCACACAGCCAACGGGGTCCTTCCAGGAACTTCCAAACGGTCCCCCTCCAGACAGTCACCGCCGTCGCTGACCTTGCTGATCTGGCCCTACACAAAGCTGGACCCTTCAGGCTTTCTTTCCTTCTTGTCACCTCACTTGCTTTCCTCCTTTTCCACTTTTCTACTTTCACTTCTTGGTTACTCCTCCACTCAGCTCCTCACTCCTGCTCCTCCCTGAGCTATCTCTGTTGTTCACTCTTGCCCTGCCTGGGCTAATCTGCCTGGTTTTCCCCGCCTCCAGAGTTGTGAGCTCCTCGGTGGGCGGAGCCAACCGCCTGGCCCACCCCCTGGTGTGCATCATCAAACTCCTGGAGGAAGGCAACAAGGATTTGTGGTTAGCATTGATGTGCCTACCTGGAGTGTGGGGTGTGGTGGTGTTGTGACCCGTGTCCCCTGGCTTGCCCAGGGCGACACATATACATTACCCTTGCTGTGAGACCTTCGATATTTGGCATAATAGTAGCTCAGCAGCCTCATTCTATGCATTGTCCGACAGCTCCGAAATTTACCTGATGATAAGGGGTACTAGAGAGTAGTCTGATCGTGACCCTCAGCATATATGAGTTCACCGGTCATGACTCCACTCTGGGTGTGAACCGGTGAGCTCTGGTTGTTGGTCAGTTTCTTTCTTGGGATCTCTTGTCTTTCTTTCTTATTCTCCGCCTTCCTGTTTCACTTCTATTCCGGTGTGTGCACTTTCTTGGTTGGTTTGCCCATTCACATTTTGGGAGGGGCTATTTACACTCACTGCTCACATGCCTCAGTGCTGGCTATATTTCTGTATGGATGGTTGTCTGGAGTTGCAGCACCTTGGTGAAGGTTTTCTTACTGAGACATTGCTTTTGCTATTCCCTGCAGTTTGTTTTTGTTGGAATCCCTTCCTAGTTATCTCCTTTTTTTCATTTAGGTTTGGGAAGGTTTCCACGAATCCTGTTATTCTTTTTGGTTTCTTCTATTCCATTATCCCTGTATGACTGTGTTTGCACATTACTAGCCCTGTGTTTTGCCTTCTTCCTTTGTGTACTTTATTTATGTTGTTTTTGTGTTACACTTGGTTTATAGCTTAGGGAGCAGCTAAGGTCACTCAGGGTCAGACATCAACGAGTGGGGGTGCATTACATAATCTTGGGGTTCCAACCTCCGCTGTCAAGCAGGGAGAAATCAGAGTCAGGTCTAGTGAAGGTAATAACCTGTTTTAGGACCTGTAGATTTCTGGTTTTACATCTTCCCTGCAGATCACAGAAGAAAAAAAGCAGATCACAGACGGCACAAAACTAAAGTCATTTCAGGTGCCAACTTTCTGGCTTCAAGAAACACGAAAAAAAATCATGAAAACAAAATATGCAGCCATTAATGGTTACTTTTCAAGGCCAAACAGGGGGAAAAATTATGGAATCACTCAATTCTGAGGTAAAAAATTATGGAATCATGAAAAACAAACATACAGAAGAACCCTCCTATAATACATCACTAGTGTTTTGTGGCGCCACCTCTGGCTTTTATAACAGCTTGCAGTCTCTGAGGCATGGACTTAATGAGAGACAAACAGTCTCTTCATCAATCTGGCTCCAGCTTTCTCTGATTGCTGTTGCAGATCAGCTTTGCAGGTCGGAGCATTGTCATGGACCACGTTCTTCAACTTCCACCAAAAATTTTCAATTGGATTGAGATCCGGACTATTTGCAGGCCATGTCATTGACCTTATGTGTCTTCTTTCAAAGAATGTTGTCCCAGTTTTGCTCTATGGCAGGATGCATTATCATCTTGATAAATGATTTCATCATCCCCAAACATCCTTTCAATTGATGGGATAAGAAAAGTGTCCAAAATGTCAATGTAAACTTGAGCATTTATTGAAGATGTAATGACAGCCATCTCCCCAGTGCCTTTACCTGACATGCAGCCCCATATCATCAATGACTGGAAATTTACATGTTCTCTTCAGGCAGTCATCTTTATAAATCTCATTGGAATGACACCAAACAAAATTTACAGCTTCATCACCTTGCCCAATGCATCACTGAATATGCCTTTCATCCAGTCATCGAAAGTCCATGATTGCTTTTCCTTAGCCCATTGTAACCTTATTTTTTTCTGTTTAGGTGTTAATGATGGCTTTTGTTTAGCTTTTCTGTATGTAAATCCCATTGCCTTTAGGCGGCTTCTTACAGTTTGGTCACAGACATTGACTCCAGTTTCCTCCCATTCGTTCCTCATTTGTTTTCTTGTGCATTTCCTGTTTTGGAGACATATTGCTTTAAGTTTCCTGTCTGGACGCCTTGATGTCTTACTTGGTCTACCAGTATGTATGTGTTTAACAACCTTCCCATGTTGTTTGTATTTGGTCTTCTGCAGCATTGCATGAGGATTTACCCTCTTTTAAGAGTTTGATAATCCTCTCCTTTTTTCAATTGACATCTCTTGTGTTGGAGCCACGATTCATGTTAGTCCACTTGGTGCAACAAGGTGTGATCACTCCTTATTAGATGCAGACTGACGAGCAGATTATATTTGATGCAGGTGTTAGTTTTGGGAATGAAAATTTACAGGTTGATTCCATAATTTTTACCTCAGAATTGAGTGATTCCATAATTTTCCCCCTGTTTGGTCTTGAAAAGTAACCGTTACTGGCTGCACATTATGTGTTCATGATTTTTTTAGTGTTTCTTAAAGCCAGAAAGTTGACATTTGAAATGACTTTAGTTTTGTGCCGTCTGTGATCTGCTTTTATCATACAAAAGTAAACAACTGAATGAACATCCTCAGAGCCAGGTGAGTCCATCATTTTTGCCAGGGGTTGTAGTAAAGATCTCCGCTCTTGGTTATTAAGGAGGTCTCGAGCGCTGGACGTCTCCTCGCTGTACGGGGTCTTGTCTTTAGGAGAAGGAACACTTTAAACTGATGTAGAAACAAAATAAGAGTTTTTTAAATAAAAAAAATAAATAGATAAATATAAAACTTTCTATTTTAAGCTGTTCATCAGAATCGAAAAGTAATTTTACTATTATTAAAAGAGAATAAAAACCACATAAAATATTTTCTAAGGAGAACAGAAAAAAAACCATAATACAGCAGAGAAGTTACTGAGCGTCTAAAAATATATAAACAGATTGAAAAGCAAACTGCAGCCGGCAGACGGTGGAGACAAAGAAACAAGAAAAATAACGTTTATTTACAATATAAACTAAACAGGATTTCTGAGAGTTGTGTTTGGATTAGAACATTTTTTAGAGTGAGAAAAGAAAAAAAAAAGAAAAAAGCTGATAGAAGTTATTAAATATTTCTATAAGGTTTTAATAAATGCAATAAAGATGATTCAGACGGATAAAAAAAAGCCGAAATAAAGTAAATAGAAAATTAGTAAATAAAATACATTAACAATCAAAAAAAGATACAAAGTCAAATGATGCAGAAAGAAACAAGGTGTAAAGTGTGATAAAAGTGTGGCCACAATGTCGGCCTTTGCTCGGTGACATGTCGGGGTCTCCTGCACCCCGGAAAGCAGACGCCTCTTGTGTCCTGATGCCGGTTGTGTCAGTGGAGAAAAAGCCGTCACTTCTCAGAGTGAAATCCTCGGCTGCGGATGACGTTTCCTTGGGGACGGTTATAAAGTTACCATTGGAGAAAAACTGAGAGTCAAACAAGGAGCTGTTCACATCCCGAGCAGCCGGCTCATTCACACACGGAGATTATTATGTATTATTCATGATTTCCAATCTGGGAGTTATTCCAGCAGATCGCACTGACGAGGGATAGAGTTTATCAACTCTTCTGGAATCAGCATGTTCCATCTAATGCAATAAGAATGTGTTTACAGAGCGGCGTGTTACGTGTAATGAGTGCGTGTTACCGGACCCCATACATGTCTGCTGCACAAACTGCCAATAAACAGGAAAAACAAATATTAATGTAATATTGTGTTGTGTTCCGAAATCCGAGACAACAAACACTAAATACCGCTGATTATTTACCGCACACCCTGGAAGGCGGCCGCGTCACAATCGCAGCCACATCGCACCATCAGCAATGGCAATTTCTTGTTTCTCAGTTTTCCACCTGTTGTTTTTCTTTTTGGTTTTCTTTTTCTTTTTTTTGTTTTCTTCTTTTTTTTCCTTCTTACACTTCCATCTCAGGTTCCATTAGGCACAGAATACTTTCAAACCTGGCATTTAAGAAAGTGCAATCCTCAGGGGCAAACACAGATGCCCCAGGGTCCCCTGCAGAACAGTATTGGGGTCCCAGCTTTCCAACTGATAGTTGTATGGAGGGTGTACTAGAGTATTCAGGGGGCAAGGCTCAGGAAAGACACAGAAATGGACACTTTTGGTGGCTTTTTTGTGCGTTTTGCAGTGCTCTTGGGCAGTCTTCAGTCAGGCCTGAATCTCCGGCTATCCGGTTTTGTTGGTAAGTATACTGTCACTGGTCAATAGATGAGTGATTTTCAGCCAAGGATAACAATGGTCCTCCATGCAATCTAATAGGCTGCAGGAAACCTCCCGGACAGATGCTAAGCCTCCAATCTAGCCACTTTGTCTTCCATTGTTCTGTCATTTGACTGCTGCAGCCAATCATCTGCCACTGATCGTCTACAGCGTCCACTTTTGTATCGGAGGGGGAGTTTGTGGAAGCGGCACCAATCTGGCGGTAAATCTGCATTTTTTGTGCGATAAACTGGAGCTATGAAGAAGGCCTCGTCAGTGGTGGACAACTCCTCTAACATTTAGTCTCCCGCTTGGTATTAAGGAAGACATATTGTATTGTATGCAAAGCTGTGCAGCTCCATCGGGGCCAAGAAGGCAATGGGCTCATGCTACACGCAACTTATTAGATTGCATGGAAGATAATTCTTATCCTTGGCTGAAAATTACTCATGGACGAGGATAGACTGACCAGTGACAGTATACTTACCAACAAAACTGTGCAGCCTGGAGATTTAGGCCTGACCAAAGACTGCCCAACAACACTCCAAAACACACAAATAAAACCCGCAAACTGTCCATTTTTGTGGCTTTCCTGAGCCTTGCTCCCTCAATGCTCTACAGCAAGTACCCCCTCCATACAATTATCAGTTGGAAATAGAGCTAAGGAAGTCTTCTGAAGAGGCAGTCATCACACACCAGTGGCAACAGATATGGGCAACTGGTAAATGGCCCAAGGACTGGACAAGACCAGTGTTTATTCCTGTTCCAAAGAAGGAAGATGATACCAACTGTGGAAACTATGGGACTATTGTAATGACTCAGCATCTGGCCACTTGTGTGGGGGGGTGAACTGCTCTTAATTAGGCCAGATGTATGGTTCCTTAGTTTGCTAAATCAAGAGAAGTTTGCCATTGTCTCATGTCAGACTGACAGGAGCCTTATTGTCTGTTATATGTGGATTGCTTCAGCCCCTTTGACTACATAACTCAGAGGAAAATTCTGAAATCAGATTGAGCAAGCAACCAATGAGAGAGTAGTCACCTCCAACCAATCCTAGTGGACCTGTTTAGGTGGAGAAGACCCTGGTGGACCTGTGTAAGCGGAGAAGACCCTGGTGGATCTATCTAGGTGGAGAAGACCCTGGTGGACCTATGTAGGTGGAGAAGATCCTGGTTTACTTATCTAGGCAGAGAAGACCCTGGTGGACCTTGAGGAGACACGGGGCTCAGTGGGTGCTCTCGTCCGCTGAAACCCGCCGCCTTTAGAAAGACAGCGTGGCTCAGGGCTCATCCCAACTGAACACCGGCCTCCTTAACCATGGGCATAACACTACTCAGACAACACAGGGTGAGAGAATCACAATAATTAGACTTTATTGGATCCCCAAACAATTAACGGCACATAAGACATAACCAGCAAAACACAAATGTAACAGGCAACAGAGTCTCACCCTTCCGCTGGCTCACCAGGGATTTAGAATGTCCATGCCTCAGAGCTTCCAGGGCCACTTACTCCAATCTAGCAGCACCCCGCTTTTGGCGGGCACCCACCGAGAAAGGAATAGCGCTAGATTTAGGAAGCTGTCTGAGGTCTGCAAAGTCTGTACCAGGTGACTGATTTATCCCAACCTGGGTTTCCTCCTTAGGTAGTCCTGGTATGATGATACTATCCTGGCAGCCGGAGTCGAAATCCCTAGGCTGTGGATATGGTCTCCAACCGGAACCGGAGTCCCTAGATTGAAGCCATAAGATATCCTGATCCTCTAGTCAGCCCCTAAGAGCTTAGACTGGATCCATCAGCATCCATCAACAACCACCTGGTGGCTTAAAGAAATCCCTTTTATAGCCACAGCCTTCCACTTGGATACACTGCGTCCTCATCGATTGGTTGGACAAGATCGCCTCTCCCATTGGATGAATCTCAAGCTGCATGGACAATGTTCATCCAAATGATGTCTACAGAAAGACTGAGGGTATAAATGTAGTCTGGAAGTCACCGACTAGACAATGGCTACTAAGGTAATTACATTAGCAATACACAACTACAATACAATGGTTACTGGAAGAGTCTGGAGAAACAATAGGTAAGCAAACATGAGGTAATACACAATAGAACAATACGTCTGGCTGAATGTTAAGAAACTTTAACCCATGAGAGGCATTGGATGTCCATGTCGTCACAGACCTATCTAGGCGGTGAAGACACTAGTGGACCTAGTTAGGTGGAGAAGACCCTGTTGGACATATCTAGGTGGAGAAGACCCTGGTGTACCTATCTAGGCAGAAAAGACTCTGGTGGAATTATCTAGGAGGAGAAGACCCTGGTGGACCTATCTAGATGGAGAAGACCCTGGTGGACCTATGTAGGCGGAAAAGACCCTGTTAGACCTATCTAGGCGGAGAAGACCCTGGTGGACCTATCTAGACGGAGACGACCCTGGTGGACCTATCTAAGCAGAGAAGACCCTGGTGTAACTATCTATGCGGAGAAGACTCTGCGGGACCTATCTAGGCTTTTCTCCCAAAGTCAAGCAAATTGAATCCCATAGAGCTCAGGTTCCGGCAGTGACCTTCTATATGAACCGTAATAAAACGGAAAATCTATGGTGACTCAATCAAGCGTCAAAAATTCCAACATGTATTCTTAATATTATCCTAGATCTGACCCACAATCGTGATTGCACAGATTTCCTCCGCAGACCAAGATGGCTGCGCAGCTTTGGGCTCAATCTGTCTTGTAGAAATATCCGAATTACTGAAACTCTCAAGTCACATCATAAAGGAAAATATCAACAAAATATTTCTGCAAATCTCCCTGTGCATAAGAACAGGCACAGAAAAGTAATGTGAGCCTAACGCCGCCGCGCCATGTAATATAAAGTGAATTAGCACGGAAAGACGGCTGCAGAGTATATTCTTATTGGTTATTGATACTGACATTAATGGAAGCAAGAAACACGGCACCTTCAGCCGCCACTGAGCCGCATTCCCTTCTTTGTTAAATCCCAGTGTAGATCAGTATTACAAACCGCTATACACTGTCAATGCGGCAAAGAAACATAGAAGATCAAACGAATAATAGCAAGCACATTACACAGCTTATGAATAAGCCAGTTGGAAGGATAAGTATTGGATTTTTATACACTAATATGGATAAAACAGAAGGTTTTTTTTTTTATAAAATGACTCCACTCACGTAAGAAGCTTAGCTAAGAAAGTGCAAGACTAATATGGAGGGATAAAGCGTGTTGTTTCAAGATGAAAATGACGGGAGGATTAATGGTGGTTTCAGGACGGCAGACGGTGGGAGATGACGAGGAATTTCAGAGCAATTATTTATTGTGTATGGCGAGAATAAATGCCGGTAGAATGAAAACTGCAGGTGAGGCGTGAGGAGGACGAGCGGCGGCATCAACACTGGCACAGGAACTACCAGGATGGGAGGAGGACGGGCGGCAGCATCAATACTGGCACAGGCACTACCAGGATGAGAGGAGGATGAGCGGCGGCATCAATACTGGCACAGGCACTACCAGGATGGGAGGAGGATGAGCGGCGGCATCAATACTGGCACAGGCACTACCAGGATGGGAGGAGGACGAGCGGCGGCATCAATACTGGCACAGGCACTACCAGGACATGAGGAGGACGAGCGGTGGCATCAATACTGGCACAGGCACTACCAGGACATGAGGAGGACAAGCCGCGGCATCGATACTGGCACAGGAACTACCAGGATGGGAGGAGGACGAGCGGCAGCATCAATACTGGCACAGGCACTACCAGGATGGGAGGAGGACGAGCGGCGGCATCGATACTGGCACAGGCACTACCAGGACATGAGGAGGACGAGCGGCGGCATCAAGACTGGCACAGGCACTACCAGGACATGAGGAGGACGAGCGGAGGCATCAACACTGGCACAGGCACTACCAGGACATGAGGAAGATGAGCGGCGGCATCAACACTGGCACAGACACTACCAGGACATGAGGAGGACGAGCGGCGGCATCAACACTGGCACAGGCACTACCAGGATGGGAGGAGGACGAGCGGCGGCATCAATACTGGCACAGGCACTACCAGGACATGAGGAGGACGAGCGGCGGCATCAGTACTGGCACAGGCACTACCAGGACATGAGGAGGACGAGCGGCGGCATCAATATCGGCACAGGCACTACCAGGACATGAGGAGGACGAGCGGCGGCATCAAAACTGGCACAGGCACTACCAGGACGGGAGGAGCACGAGCGGCGGCATCAATACTGGCACAGGCACTACCAGGACATGAGGAGGACGAGCGGCGGCATCAATATCGGCACAGGCACTACCAGGACATGAGGAGGACGAGCGGCGGCATCAATATCGGCACAGGCACTACCAGGACAGGAGGAGGACGAGCGGCGGCATCAAAACTGGCACAGACACTGACAGGACATGAGGAGGACGAGCGGCAGCATCAATACTGGCACAGGCACTACCAGGACGTGAGGAGGACGAGCGGCGGCATCAAAACTGGCAAAGGCAATACCAGGACGTGAGGAGGACGAGCAGCAGCATCAAAACTGGCAAAGGCACTACCAGGACGTGAAGAGGACGAGCGGCAGCATCAATATCGGCACAGGCACTACCAGGACGGGAGGAGGACGAGCGGCGGCATCAATACTGGCCCAGTCCCTACCAGGACATGAGGAGGACGAGCTGCGGCATCAATACTGGCACAGGTACTACCAGGACGGGAGGAGGACGAGCGGCGGCATCAATATCGGCACAGGCACTACCAGGACAGGAGGAGGACGAGCGGCGGCATCAAAACTGGCACAGGCGCTACCAGGACATGAGGAGGGTGAGCGGCGGCATCAATACTGGCACAGACACTGCCAGGACATGAGGAGGATGAGCGGCAGCATCAATACTGGCACAGGCACTACCAGGACGTGAGGAGGACGAGCGGCGGCATCAGTACTGGCACAGGCACTATAAGGACGGGAGTAGGACAAGCGGCGGCATCAAAACTGGCACAGGCACTACCAGGACGGGAGGAGGACGAGCGGCGGCATCAATACTGGCACAGGCACTACCAGGACATGAGAAGGACGAGCGGCGGCATCAATATGGGCACAGGCACTACCAGGACAGGAGGAGGACGAGCAGCGGCATCAAAACTGGCACAGGCACTACCAGGACCGGAGGAGGACGAGCGGCGGCATCAATATCGGCACAGGCACTACCAGGACATGAGGAGGACGAGCGGCGGCATCAATATCGGCACAGGCACTACCAGGACATGAGGAGAACGAGCGGTGGCATCAATATCGGCACAGGTACTACCAGGATGGGAAAAGGACGAGCGGCGGCATCAATACTGGCAAAGGCACTACCAGGACGGGAGGAGGATGAGCGGCAGCATCAAAACTGGCACAGGCACTACCAGGACGGGAGGAGGACGAGCGGCGGCATCAATAATGGCACAGGCACTACCAGGTCATGAGGAAGACAATCGCCAACATCAATATCGGCACAGGCACTACCAGGACATGAGGAGGATGAGCGGCGGAATCAATACTGGCACAGACACTACCAGGACATGAGGAGGATGAGTGGCGGCATCAGTACTGGCACAGACACTACCAGGACATGAGGAGGACGAGCGGCGGCATCAATACTGGCACAGACACTATCAGGACATGAGGAAGATGAGCGGCGGCATCAATACTGGCACAGACACTACCAGGACATGAGGAGGATGAGTGGTGGCATCAGTACTGGCACAGACACTACCAGGACATGAGGAGGACGAGCGCCGGCATCAATACTGGCACAGACACTACCAGGACATGAGGAGGACGAGCGACGGCATCAATACTGGCACAGGCACTACCAGGACATGAGGAGGACGAGCAGCGGCATCAAAACTGGCACAGGCACTACCAGGACATGAGGAGTACGAGCGGCGGCATCAAAACTGGCACAGGCACAACCAGGACATGAGGAGGACGAGCGGCGGCATCAATATTGGCACAGGCACTACCAGGACATGAGGAGGACAAGCGGTGGCATCAATATTGGCACAGGCACTACCAGGAAGTGAGGAGGACGAGTGGGGGCATTAATGTTGGCACAGGCACTACCAGGATGTGAGGAAGATGAGTGGTGGCATCAGTACTGGCGCAGGCACTACCAGGACATGAGCAGTTTGGGTTGGGGGATCATTACTGGCGCAGGCACTACCAGGACGTGAGGAAGACGAGTGGGGGCATCAATATCGGCACATTCAATACCAGCAAATGAGGAAGATGAGCGGGGCATCAAAATTGGTACAGGCACTACCAGGACGTGAGGTAAGGACCAGGACCAGGAAAGTCTAAATAGAATCTGCCCCATGGCATTTATAATTAAGGGTAAGTCACCTCAAAGGGGCGCACTGATCCCCAACTGCTGGGCAATGGCAAGAATGGTCACATAAATGGAAATACTCTGGACTTTATAATCTCAGCAACAAATAGACCGCTACCATGGAGGGTACCAAACAATAGTCAGCATGAGTCCAATATACCAGAGTATAGAGACCCTTACCATGGCGGACACCCAACCACTAGTCAGCGTGAGTCCAATATACCAGAGTACAGAGTCCCTTACCATGGCGGACACCCAACCACTAGTCAGCGTGAGTCCAATATACCAGAGTATAGAGACCCTTACCATGGCGGACACCCAACCACTAGTCAGCGTGAGTCCAATATACCAGAGTACAGAGTCCCTTACCATGGCGGACACCCAACCACTAGTCAGCGTGAGTCCAATATACCAGAGTATAGAGACCCTTACCATGGCGGACACCCAACCATTAGTCAGCGTGAGTCCAATATACCAGAGTATAGAGACCCTTACCATGGTGGACACCCAACCACTAGTCAGCGTGAGTCCAATATACCAGAGTATGGAGACCCTTACCATGGCGGACACCCAACCACTAGTCAGCGTGAGTCCAATATACCAGAGTATAGAGACCCTTACCATGGCGGACACCCAATCACTAGTCAGCGTGAGTCCAATATACCAGAGTATAGAGACCCTTACCATGGCGGACACCGAACCATTAGTCAGCGTGAGTCCAATATACCAGAGTATAGAGACCCTTACCATGGCGGACACCCAACCACTAGTCAGCATGAGTCCAATATACCAGAGTACATAGACCCTTACCATGGCGGACACCCAACCACTAGTCAGCGTGAGTCCAATATACCAGAGTATAGAGACCCTTACCATGGCGGACACCCAACCATTAGTCAGCGTGAGTCCAATATACCAGAGTATAGAGACCCTTACCATGGCGGACACCCAACCACTAGTCAGCGTGAGTCCAATATATCAGAGTATAGAGACCCTTACAATGGTGGACACCCAACCACTAGTCAGCATGAGTCCAATATACCAGAGTATAGAGACCCTTACCATGGCGGACACCCAATCACTAGTAAGCGTGAGTCCAATATACCAGAGTATAGAGACTCTTACCATGGCGGACACCCAATCACTAGTCAGCGTGAGTCCAATATACCAAAGTATAGAGACCCTTACGATGGCGGACACCCAACCATTAATCAGCGTGAGTCCAATATACCAGAGTATAGAGACCCTTACCATGGCGGACACCCAACCACTAGTCAGCGTGAGTCCAATATACCAGAGTATAGAGACCCTTACCATGGCGGACACCCAACCACTAGTCAGCGTGAGTCCAATATACCAAAGTATAGAGACCCTTACCATGGCGGACACCCAACCACTAGTCAGCGTGAATCCAATATATCAGAGTATAGAGACCCTTACCATGGCGGACACCCAACCACTAGTCAGCATGAGTCTGATGTATCAGAGTATAGAGACCCTTACCATGGCGGACACCCAACCACTAGTCAGCGTGAGTCCAATATATCAGAGTATAGAGACCCTTACCATGGCGGACACCCAACCATTAGTCAGCGTGAGTCCAATATACCAGAGTATAGAGACCCTTACCATGGCGGACACCCAACCACTAGTCAGCGTGAGTCCAATATACCAGAGTATAGAGACCCTTACCATGGCGGACACCCAATCACTAGTCAGCGTGAGTCCAATATACCTGAGTATAGAGACCCTTACCATGGCGGACACCGAACCATTAGTCAGCGTGAGTCCAATATACCAGAGTATAGAGACCCTTACCATGGCGGACACCCAACCACTAGTCAGCATGAGTCCAATATACCAGAGTACAGAGACCCTTACCATGGCGGACACCCAACCACTAGTCAGCGTGAGTCCAATATACCAGAGTATAGAGACCCTTACCATGGCGGACACCCAACCATTAGTCAGCGTGAGTCCAATATACCAGAGTATAGAGACCCTTACCATGGTGGACACCCAACCACTAGTCAGCGTGAGTCCAATATACCAGAGTATAGAGACCCTTACCATGGCGGACACCCAACCACTAGTCAGCGTGAGTCCAATATACCAGAGTATAGAGACCCTTACCATGGCGGACACCCAACCATTAGTCAGCGTGAGTCCAATATACCAGAGTATAGAGACCCTTACCATGGCGGACACCCAACCATTAGTCAGCGTGAGTCCAATATACCAGAGTATAGAGACCCTTACCATGGCGGACACCCAACCACTAGTCAGCGTGAGTCCAATATATCAGAGTATAGAGACCCTTACAATGGTGGACACCCAACCACTAGTCAGCATGAGTCCAATATACCAAAGTATAGAGACCCTTACGATGGCGGACACCCAACCATTAATCAGCGTGAGTCCAATATACCAGAGTATAGAGACCCTTACCATGGCGGACACCCAACCACTAGTCAGCGTGAGTCCAATATACCAGAGTATAGAGACCCTTACCATGGCGGACACCCAACCACTAGTCAGCGTGAGTCCAATATACCAAAGTATAGAGACCCTTACCATGGCGGACACCCAACCACTAGTCAGCGTGAATCCAATATATCAGAGTATAGAGACCCTTACCATGGCGGACACCCAACCACTAGTCAGCATGAGTCTGATGTATCAGAGTATAGAGACCCTTACCATGGTGGACACCCAACCACTAGTCAGCGTGAGTCCAATATATCAGAGTATAGAGACCCTTACCATGGCGGACACCCAACCATTAGTCAGCGTGAGTCCAATATACCAGAGTATAGAGACCCTTACCATGGCGGACACCCAACCACTAGTCAGCGTGAGTCCAATATATCAGAGTATAGAGACCGTTACCATGGCGGACACCCAACCACTAGTCAGCGTGAGTCCAATATACCAGAGTATAGAGACCCTTACCATGGCGGACACCCAACCATTAGTCAGCGTGAGTCCAATATACCAGAGTATAGAGACCCTTACCATGGTGGACACCCAACCACTAGTCAGCGTGAGTCCAATATACCAGAGTATAGAGACCCTTACCATTGCGGACACCCAACCACTAGTCAGCGTGAGTCCAATATACCAGAGTATAGAGACCCTTACCATGGCGGACACCCAACCATTAGTCAGCGTGAGTCCAATATACCAGAGTATAGAGACCCTTACCATGGCGGACACCCAACCATTAGTCAGCGTGAGTCCAATATACCAGATTATAGAGACCCTTACCATGGCGGACACCCAACCACTAGTCAGCGTGAGTCCAATATATCAGAGTATAGAGACCCTTACAATTTTGGACACCCAACCACTAGTCAGCATGAGTCCAATATACCAGAGTATAGAGACCCTTACCATGGCGGACACCCAATCACTAGTAAGCGTGAGTCCAATATACCAGAGTATAGAGACTCTTACCATGGCGGACACCCAATCACTAGTCAGCGTGAGTCCAATATACCAGAGTATAGAGACCCTTACCATGGCGGACACCCAACCACTAGTCAGCGTGAGTCCAATATATCAGAGTATAGAGACCCTTACAATGGTGGACACCCAACCACTAGTCAGCATGAGTCCAATATACCAGAGTATAGAGACCCTTACCATGGCGGACACCCAATCACTCGTCAGCGTGAGTCCAATATACCAAAGTATAGAGACCCTTACGATGGCGGACACCCAACCATTAATCAGCGTGAGTCCAATATACCAGAGTATAGAGACCCTTACCATGGCGGACACCCAATCACTAGTAAGCGTGAGTCCAATATACCAGAGTATAGAGACTCTTACCATGGCGGACACCCAATCACTAGTCAGCGTGAGTCCAATATACCAAAGTATAGAGACCCTTACCATGGCGGACACCCAACCATTAATCAGCGTGAGTCCAATATACCAGAGTATAGAGACCCTTACCATGGCGGACACCCAACCACTAGTCAGCGTGAGTCCAATATACCAGGGTATAGAGACCCTTACCATGGCGGACACCCAACCACTAGTCAGCGTGAGTCCAATATACCAAAGTATAGAGACCCTTACCATGGCGGACACCCAACCACTAGTCAGCGTGAATCCAATATATCAGAGTATAGAGACCCTTACCATGGCGGACACCCAACCACTAGTCAGCGTGAGTCCAATATATCAGAGTATAGAGACCCTTATCATGGCGGACACCCAACCACTAGTCAGCATGAGTCTGATGTATCAGAGTATAGAGACCCTTACCATGGCGGACACCCAACCACTAGTCAGCGTGAGTCCAATATATCAGAGTATAGAGACCCTTACCATGGCGGACACCCAACCATTAGTCAGCGTGAGTCCAATATACCAGAGTATAGAGACTCTTACCATGGCGGACACCCAACCACTAGTCAGCGTGAGTCCAATATACCAGAGTATAGAGACTCTTACAATGGCGGACACCCAACCATTAGTCAGCGTGAGTCCAATATATCAGAGTATAGAGACCCTTACCATGGCGGACACCCAACCATTAGTCAGCGTGAGTCCAATATACCAGAGTATAGCGACCCTTACCATGGCGGACACCCAACCACTAGTCAGCGTGAGTCCAATATACCAAAGTATAGAGACCCTTACCATGGCGGACACCCAACCACTAGTCAGCATGAGTCTGATGTATCAGAGTATAGAGACCCTTACCATGGCGGACACCCAACCACTAGTCAGCGTGAGTCCAATATATCAGAGTATAGAGACCCTTACCATGGCGGACACCCAACCATTAGTCAGCGTGAGTCCAATATACCAGAGTATAGAGACTCTTACAATGGCGGACACCCAACCACTAGTCAGCGTGAGTCCAATATACCAAAATATAGAGACCCTTACCATGGCGGACACCCAACCACTAGTCAGCGTGAGTCCAATATACCAAAGTATAGAGACCCTTACCATGGCGGACACCCAACCACTAGTCAGCGTGAGTCCAATATATCAGAGTATAGAGACCCTTACCATGGCGGACACCCAACCACTAGTCAGCATGAGTCTGATGTATCAGAGTATAGAGACCCTTACCATGGCGGACACCCAACCACTAGTCAGCGTGAGTCCAATATATCAGCGTATAGAGACCCTTACCATGGCGGACACCCAACCATTAGTCAGCGTGAGTCCAATATACCAGAGTATAGAGACTCTTACAATGGCGGACACCCAACCACTAGTCAGCGTGAGTCCAATATACCAGAGTATAGAGACTCTTACCATGGCGGACACCCAACCACTAGTCAGCGTGAGTCCAATATACCAGAGTATAGAGACTCTTACAATGGCGGACACCCAACCATTAGTCAGCGTGAGTCCAATATATCAGAGTATAGAGACCCTTACCATGGCGGACACCCAACCATTAGTCAGCGTGAGTCCAATATACCAGAGTATAGAGACCCTTACCATGGCGGACACCCAACCACTAGTCAGCGTGAGTCCAATATACCAAAGTATAGAGACCCTTACCATGGCGGACACCCAACCACTAGTCAGCATGAGTCTGATGTATCAGAGTATAGATACCCTTACCATGGCGGACACCCAACCACTAGTCAGCGTGAGTCCAATATATCAGAGTATAGAGACCCTTACCATGGCGGACACCCAACCATTAGTCAGCGTGAGTCCAATATACCAGAGTATAGAGACTCTTACAATGGCGGACACCCAACCACTAGTCAGCGTGAGTCCAATATACCAGAGTATAGAGACTCTTACCATGGCAGACACCCAACCACTAGTCAGCGTGAGTCCAAAATACCAGAGTATAGAGACTCTTACAATGGCGGACACCCAACCATTAGTCAGCGTGAGTCCAATATATCAGAGTATAGAGACCCTTACCATGGCAGACACCCAACCATTAGTCAGCCTGAGTCCAATATACCAGAGTATAGAGACCCTTACCATGGCGGACACCCAACCACTAGTCAGCGTGAGTCCAATATACCAAAGTATAGAGACCCTTACCATGGCGGACACCCAACCTCTATTATCTGCTGCAGTATAGAGACCCTTACCATGGTGGACACCCAATCACTAGTCAGCATGAGTCTGATGTATCAGAGTATAGAGACCCTTACCATGGTGGACACACAATCAATAGTCAGCGTGAGTCCAATATACTGGAGTATAGAGACCCTTACCATGGTGGACACCCATCCTCTATTATCAGCTGCAGTATAGAGACCCTTACCATGGTGGACACCCAACCTGTATTATCTGCTGCAGTATAGAGACCCTTACCATGGTGGACACCCAACCTGTATTATCTGCTGCAGTATAGCGACCCTTACCATGGTGGACACCCAACCTGTATTATCTGCTGCAGTGTAGAGACCCTTGCAGTTTCAATTGACCTCTAGTTTTCCTGAGCACTCACCAAAACTATGGAGCAAGAAAAAGACAAAAAGTTACTTTTTACAATCTTATAATTGAAAGCTATGAGAAGTCCATTCATTAGACCAGTGAGAAAAGAGTTAATTAGGGTCATTGCTCCCATCATGCTTTGCTCAATCAAAATATCACATCTCAAGCAAATTAAATCAAATCCAAAGTTGAATCCAGCGATCTACGGGAAGCGTCGGCGATTTATGGGTGCGGGCGTCATATGATTAATCATTGCTGACATCAAACTCAGCGAGCGGACGACAATCATTGTGTCACACGTCCACCATCGCAAGCCTCGCAGACCGAGGACAGGAGAAATGGAAACACCGGCTGGATTTTTTTTTCTTGCCTAAATGTTTCGATAAAATCCACATTAATATTATATGATTATTAGAGTAAAGCTCCGGATTCGGGGGATCGTGTGCCGGATTCTCAGGATTCTGCATGGCGGCATCGGTGGGAGATTCCTACGGTTTAGATACGCGGTTATTGTATATACAGATGGAGACTTTGTTACGTTGCCCCTCGTGGAGCTCGTAATCGAATCTACAGCACTGTGGGGTAAATGTTATAAATCAATTACCCCTTCTATAGCATTGGTTTCTGGAGCGTGGGGAACCTGCAGACGTCGTCCTCGGTGGGACACAACCAGAAGTGAAGAATCGAGGTCAAACGTCAGAGGACAAAGAAAAAGAAGATAAAAGACAAAGAAAATACAAAAAACAAAAATAAAGGAAAAAAAGAACAAACGTATCTGTGTCGCCTTATATCACAGTAACACTTTCCTGCCGCAGGTGTAAAGGTGGACGCGCTGTATATAGGTGCGGTGTATACAGGATATGGGTGGACGCGCTGTATATAGGTGCGGTATATACAGGATATGGGTGGATGCGCTGTATATAGGTGCGGTATATACAGGATATGGGTGGACGCGCTGTATATAGGTGCGGTGTATACAGGATATGGGGGGACACGCTGTATATAGGTGCGGTATATACAGGATATGAGTGGACACACTATATATAGGTGTGGTGTATACAGGATATGGGGGGACACGCTGTATATAGGTGCGGTATATACAGGATATGAGTGGACACACTATATATAGGTGCGGTGTATACAGGATATGGGTGGACACACTGTATATAGGTGCAGTGTATACAGGATATGGGTGGACACTGTATATAGGAGTGGTGTATACAGGATATGGGTGGACACACTGTATATAGGTGCGGTGTATACAGGATATGGGTGGATACACTGTATATAGGTGCGGTGTTTACAAGATATGGGTGGACACACTGTATATAGGTGTGGTGTATACAGGATATGGGTGAACACACTATATAGGTGCGGTGTATACAGGATATGGGTGAACACACTATATAGGTGCGGTGCATACAGGATATGGGTGGACACACTGTATATAGGTGCGGTGTATACAGGATAGGGGTGGACACGCTGTATATAGGTGCGGTGTATACAGGATATGGGTGTACACACTGTATATAGGTGCGGTGTATACAGGATATGGGTGGACACACTGTATATAGGTGCGGTGCATACAGGATATGGGTGGACACACTGTATATAGGTGCGGTGTATACAGGATATGGGTGGACACACTGTATATAGGTGCGGTGTATACAGGATATGGGTGGACACACTGTATATAGGTGCGGTGTATACAGGATATGGGTGGACACACTGTATAGAGGTGCGGTGTATACAGGATATGGGTGGACACACTGTATATAGGTGCGGTGTATACAGGATATGGGTGGACACACTGTATATAGGTGCAGTGTATACAGGATATGGGTGGACACACTGTATATAGGTGCGGTGTATACAGGATATGGGTGGACACACTGTATAGAGGTGCGGTGTATACAGGATATGGGTGGACACACTGTATAGAGGTGCGGTGTATACAGGATATGGGTGGACACACTGTATATAGGTGTGGTGTATACAGGATATGGGTGGACACACTGTATATAGGTGCGGTGTATACAGGATATGGGTGGACACACTGTATATAGGTGCGGTGTATACAGGATATGGGTGGACACACTGTATATAGGTGCGGTGTATACAGGATATGGGTGGACACACTGTAAATAGGTGCGGTGTATACAGGATATGGGTGGACACACTGTATATAGGTGCGGTGTATACAGGATATGGGTGGACACACTGTATATAGGTGCGGTGTATACAGGATACGGGTGGACACACTGTATATAGGTGCGGTGTATACAGGATAAGGGTGGACACATTGTATATAGGTGCGGTGTATACAGGATATGGGGGGACACGCTGTATATAGGTGCGGTGTATACAGGATATGGGTGGACACGCTGTATATAGGTGCGGTGTATACAGGATATGGGTGGACACACTGTATATAGGTGCGGTGTATACAGGATATGGGTGGACACACTATATAGGTGCGGTGTATACAGGATATGGGTGTACACACTGTATATAGGTGCGGTGTATACAGGATATGGGTGGACACGCTGTATATAGGTGTGGTGTATACAGGATATGGGTGGACACACTGTATATAGGTGCGGTGTATACAGGATATGGGTGGACACACAGTATATAGGTGCTGTGTATACAGGATATGGGTGGACACACTGTATATAGGTGCGGTGTATACAGGATATGAGTGGACACACTGTATAGAGGTGCGGCGTATACAGGATATGGGTGGACACACTGTATAGAGGTGCGGCGTATACAGGATATGGGTGGACACACTGTATATAGGTGCGGTGTATACAGGATATGGGTGGACACACTGTATATAGGTGTGGTGTATACAGGATATGGGTGGACACACTGTATATAGGTGCGGTGTATACAGGATATGGGGGTACACACTGTATATAGGTTCGGTGTATACAGGATATGGGTGGACACACTGTATATAGGTGTGGTGTATACAGGATATGGGTGGACACACTGTATATAGGTGCGGTGTATACAGGATACGGGTGGACACACTGTATATAGGTGCGGTGTATACAGGATATGGGTGGACACACTGTATATAGGTGCGGTGTATACAGGATATGGGTGGACACATTGTATATGAGTGCGGTGTATACAGGATATGGGTGGACACACTGTATATAGGTGCGGTGTATACAGGATATGGGTGGATAAACTGTATATAGGTGCGGTGTTTACAAGATATGGGTGGACACACTGTATATAGGTGCGGTGTATACAGGATATGGGTGGACACACTGTATATAGGTGCGGTGTATACAGGATATGGGTGGACACACTGTATATAGGTGCGGTGTATACAGGCTATGGGTGGACACACTGTATATAGGTGCGGTGTATACAGGATACGGGTGGACACACTGTATATAGGTGCGGTATATACAGGATATGGGTGGACACACTGTATATAGGTGCGGTGTATACAGGATATGGGTGGACACACTGTATATAGGTGCGGTGTATACAGGCTATGGGTGGACACACTGTATATAGGTGCGGTGTATACAGGATATGGGTGGACACACTGTATATAGGTGCGGTGTATACAGGATATGGGTGAACACACTATATAGGTGCGGTGTATACAGGATATGGGTGGACACACTGTATAGAGGTGCGGTGTATACAGGATATGGGTGAACACACTATATAGGTGCGGTGTATACAGGATATGGGTGGACACACTGTATATAGGTGCGGTGTATACAAGATAGGGGTGGACACGTTGTATATAGGTGCGGTGTATACAGGATATGGGTGGACACACTGTATATAGGTGCGGTGTATACAGGATATGGGTGGACGCACTGTATATAGGTGCGGTGTATACAGGATATGGGTGAACACACTGTATATAGGTGCGGTGTATACAGGATATGGGTGGACACACTGTATATAGGTGCGGTGTATACAGGATATGGGTGGACACACTGTATATAGGTGCGGTGTATACAGGATATGGGTGGACACACTGTATATAGGTGCAGTGTATACAGGATATGGGTGGACACACTGTATATAGGTGCGGTGTATACAGGATATGGGTGGACACACTGTATATAGGTGCGGTGTATACAGGATATGGGTGGACACACTGTATATAGGTGCGGTGTATACAGGATATGGGTGGACACACTGTATATAGGTGCAGTGTATACAGGATATGGGTGGACACACTGTATATAGGTGCGGTGTATACAGGATATGGGTGGACACACTGTATATAGGTGCGGTGTATACAGGATATGGGTGGACACACTGTATATAGGTGCGGTGTATACAGGATATGGGTGGACACACTGTAGAAAGTGATATACACAATTTAAAGTAAAAAGGTATATAAAGGGGTTGTGAAGATTAGTATCTTCTGTGCACTGTATAGGTGATAAATAACGTATAGACGGATGGGGTCGGACTGCCGGGTGTCACATCACGGGGCAGAACAGGCACTGCTATCCCAGTTATGATGGAGGGCAGCGCCCCCAGCTGAGCACCGCTCTATTCATCTCTATGGGGCTGCCCAGTGCTCGGCTCCAGAAGTCATTACTAATCTTCACCGACCGCCCCTATTTCATGGTGACACGTTCCCTCTATGAGCGCGAACGACTATGAGGAATAATGGCTGCCATAGCGGTCATCATGGAGGAAAGTAAAAGACGAGCAATACGACCCCGGAGAGCCGGAGTGTTATCCTGGTAATAGCAGCATCAGACAATGCAGGAATAGTGACACGATCACCGGCGCAGCAATCACCCGTCACAGCGGATCCCGCAGAGATCTGTTCTGCAAACACAACTGCTTTGTCGGTTATTAAATAACTGATCTCAGCTGGGCCATTTATTTTTAATATTGAAATCTATGGAAAACGGATCCAGTATTCACCTTCTATTAAAACTGATGCAGTAAGAAAAAAACGGATCTTTTACAAATGAAAGAAAAATGGATGGATAATAATAGATCCTTTTTCCATAGACTCCCATGTTAAAAAAAAAAACCGGATCCTGCAAAAATAATTTTTTTTCAAAAAAGTTGTGTTTGTAGAACATTTTTGTCAATGTATCTCTGCTGGATCTGTTCTAATGGATGATTACAGGACATTACAGGAAAGGGTTCTTTACAGTTAGAGCAGTCAGACTGTGGAATGCGACCACAAGAGGCATTAATGGCCGACACTATAACAGCTTTATATCAGGGCGGAGGATTACAGGACATTACAGGAAAGGGATCTTTACAGTTAGAGCAGTCAGACTGTGGAATGCCGACCACAAGAGGTAGTAATGGCAGATACTATAACAGCTTTATATCAGGGCGGAGGATTACAGGACATTACAGGAAAGGGATCTTTACAGTTAGAGCAGTCAGAGAGTGGAATGCGACCACAAGAGGTAGTAATGGCAGATACTATAACAGCTTTATATCAGGTCGGAGGATTACAGGACATTACAGGAAAGGGTTCTTTACAGTTAGAGCAGTCAGAGAGTGGAATGCGACCACAAGAGGCAGTAATGGCAGATACTATAACAGCTTTATATCAGGGCGGAGGATTACAGGACATTACAGGAAAGGGATCTTTACAGTTAGAGCAGTCAGAGAGTGGAATGCGACCACAAGAGGCAGTAATGGCAGATACTATAACAGCTTTATATCAGGTCGGAGGATTACAGGACATTACAGGAAAGGGTTCTTTACAGTTAGAGCAGTCAGAGAGTGGAATGCGACCACAAGAGGTAGTAATGGCAGATACTATAACAGCTTTATATCAGGGCGGAGGATTACAGGACATTACAGGAAAGGGATCTTTACAGTTAGAGCAGTCAGAGAGTGGAATGCGACCACAAGAGGTAGTAATGGCAGATACTATAACAGCTTTATATCAGGTCGGAGGATTACAGGACATTACAGGAAAGGGTTCTTTACAGTTAGAGCAGTCAGAGAGTGGAATGCGACCACAAGAGGCAGTAATGGCAGATACTATAACAGCTTTATATCAGGGCAGAGGATTACAGGACATTACAGGAAAGGGTTCTTTACAGTTAGAGCAGTCAGACAGTGGAATGCACTACCACAAGAGGTAGTAATGGCAGATACTATAACAGCTTTATATCAGGCGGAGGATTACAGGACATTACAGGAAAGGGTTCTTTACAGTTAGAGCAGTCAGACTGTGGAATGCGACCACAAGAGGTAATAATGGCCAATACTAGAACAGCTTTATATCAGGGCGGAGGATTACAGGACATTACAGGAAAGGGTTCTTTACAGTTAGAGCAGTCAGAGAGTGGAATGCGACCACAAGAGGCAGTAATGGCAGATACTATAACAGCTTTATATCAGGGCGGAGGATTACAGGACATTACAGGAAAGGGTTCTTTACAGTTAGAGCAGTCAGACTGTGGAATGCGACCACAAGAGGTAATAATGGCCAATACTAGAACAGCTTTATATCAGGGCTGGATGATTACAGGACATTACAGGAAAGGGTTCTTTACAGTTAGAGCAGTCAGACTGTGGAATGCGACCACAAGAGGTAATAATGGCCAATACTAGAACAGCTTTATATCAGGGCTGGAGGATTACAGGACATTACAGGAAAGGGATCTTTACAGTTAGAGCAGTCAGACAGTGGAATGCGACCACAAGAGGCATTAATGGCCGACACTAACAGCTTTATATCAGGCGGAGGATTCCTCAGGACACAACATTGTGGGTTATACATGATTTAGTGACAAAATATATAATTGGTGGAGGAAGATGAAATAGACGGACGGGGGCTTCATTCACCCTGTGTAACTGTGTAACTATGTAATATGTGAACGCTGCCTTATATCATTAGAAATGATTGCATAATATAATGTCGCAGTAATACTAAGTGCAGTACAAATTGTAGCAATAGTAATTACTATTATATTATTATTATTAGTAGCAGTGATAGAAGTAGATAATATAACAGTTGTGAAAATATCAACATAAAGAGGCATAAAAATCCTCCAAAAATGAAGCATTACTTACAGCAAAGAAAATGTAAACCGCCCAGACCACAATCTACTGCTCCAGCAGGGTACAGCTAAGCCCCCGCTAGGTGGAGGCGTCTCAGGTGCTGGAGGAGCAAATCACACACACACCTCCAAAACATGGAGGAGGCGATTGCTGGATGGAAACACTGCACACTGATGGCTTGCATAGAGCGCTGTTCACACATGCAGATACAGTCACAAGCCCGCAGCCTATTAGGTGATGCCCATACTATTAGATCAGGCAGGCTGCGAAGCCGTACCCAACCTGTGCATCATGGAGGGCCAGGAACTCTAATATGCAAGGCCTAACAGAAAGGGGCCAGGCTGTATCCTGTACAAAGAATATGAGGTTTTAGTTGTTATTATGGCCAGAATATGGAAGCCTACAACCCTCGTCACGGGTCCTCATGCTTGTATGTCCCTGCACTATATATATATATATATATATATATAAGAAGTTTACATCTGCTGCCCTCCTTCGCTGTAAGCCGGCAGCTAGTATATATGAAGTGCACATCCGCTGTCTTATAATCCATGCGGTTAATTCTAAGCAAACCCCGGCCTATTCCTGACACATTTCTCCATTTCTCGTAGGACGTTGAGTGTTGCCCGTTTTTAGCGGATTTTCCTCTGGTCGGGAGCAGATGCCGGCCGCTGCGTCTGCCGCGTCTCATCTTTGTTAAGCCTCTAATATTCTCATTCGTGACCGGACGTCCAGCATAAATCTGTAACAAGTAAATGTGTGACTTTGTGTTGGTGCCGCGCCGCGCGCCTCAGATGGGCAGGATTTATTAGGAGATCTCCGGTTAGCGGTGATGGATCGGTGATTTGTGCGGCTGCTGTAACCGGCCGCCACGTCTGGAGCACAATGAATCTACGCTTTTATTCTGACCGGTTTTTCTTGGGGAACAGAAGGGAACGATTCTCCGCTTATTCTCAGCAATGGTGATCTGCAGCTTCTGGAGGATGATTTGTGCCTATGTCCTGGAAACATTGTGCACATTCTATGCATCTGATTAGATTTCCTGCTGTCCCACCAGCGCAAGGGTGGGGAATGGCCTGATTAATATCATCGGTCAATAGAACTATCTGCATTGTGCGGGCCCCGTGCAGCCACCAGAAGAGGTGACTCTGAGATCGAGGGTCACAGCACACATAGTGCTGGACAATCTCACATAGGACCTTATGTGATATCTATAGATTGGGGCTGATGTGCGGGAAATAGCCAAAATAAGGGAACAATGGTTACAGGAACACGATGCAAACAAGGACTCATGGCGGGAGAAACATTCTCTGTCCTGAACTAACCAATTAGTTTAAGGGTTTCAGTGGTTGATTTTGATGGATAACACATAACTATAAAGTAATATAATAATAATATTTATTCATTTATGTAGCGCTATCAATTCCACAGCGCTCTACATACATTGGCAACACTGTGCCCATCGGGGCTCACAATATAAATTCCCATCAGTATGTCTTTGGAGTGTGGGAGGAAACTGGAAAAAACCCACGCAAACACGGGGAGAACATACAAACTTTTTGCATGTGTTGTCCTTGGTGGGATTTGAACCCAGGACCCCAGCGCTGCAAGACTGCAGTGCTAACCACTGAGCCACCACAAGACTGCAGTGCTAACCACTGAGCCACCACAAGACTGCAGTGCTAACCACTGAGTCACCACAAGACTGCAGTGCTAACCACTGAGCCACCACAAGACTGCAGTGCTAACCACTGAGCCACCACAAGACTGCAGTGCTAACCACTGAGCCCCCACAAGACTGCAGTGCTAACCACTGAGCCCCCACAAGACTGCAGTGCTAACCACTGAGTCACCACAAGACTGCAGTGCTAACCACTGAGCCACCGTGTATGTAACTGGTATTGTCTTGTGTGTTAGTATTTGTAGTCATAAAAATGCTGCTCTGTGTAATACAAAAAGGTAATCAGCTCCATGTGTAAGGGAAATCGTATCAAAGAACTCCTGGTCATAGGATACGGAAACGAGACAAGAAGAGATCCATTAGTGTTGTGATATAATTATGTGTATCCAGGTGATAAAGCAGGTAGGAAACTTCAGAGGACTCTTATTTACCTCCTGATATACCCATTAGTCACAAAAGGGAATACGAGCCATTTTGTCCTTATAGAAACCATCTTGTCTTATGACTGATGTCAGAGGGTTTAGATAACACTGATGGGTGAGGAAGTTTCACATTTCTACACCCCTGCGGCTCTTACTGGTGCATGGTAATTTCTTTGTTTGAGGTACTATATAAACTGATCACATGATGTAATGAAGCAGAAACTTTCTTTCCACCATTGATGGTGCGTGCTGCAATGATTTCTCAGGCGCTTGTAAAACAAATCTTATTAATATGGAGTTCCAATGACACGGAGGAGTGGATTTCACTCACAGCACTAAAAATAAACCTATATCAGTCACAAAAATAGGCAGCAAAATCATATTAATAATACAAAAACTTTGTAGCTATGGAATGAAAATGTGTTAAAAATGGATAAAATGTGTCTGGTCTTAAAGGCACAGGACTTCCCCTGGATAGGGTGCTAAAAAATAAATAAAAAGAATAATAGCTCAGTAGACAGCAGCTTTTTATGATTTTTAGAAAATTTTCAAATCGATCACTGACACAATAGAAAATTATTATTAAATGGATTATTTTGAGCTGATGAGGCCGAATCGTTTATTAATCATTTATTTTATTGCTTTCAGTTTTTTATGACACTTGCCACATTGGAAATATCCCTGCGCCTCCTGGTGATGCTGCGCGGTTCCCCAAACATGTAACCCGTATCTTGGGGTAGAATAATACGGATCATTCCTGTGAAAAGGTGGAGTGCACACGCTGAGCAGAAATTATAGACGTCTCCGGAATAATGAGCCGATCTTCTGTGATCTCTTCAATGTCTGCATTATTTTACGCCACAACCTCTCATTGACCATCCATGAGCGCAGGCAGGGCCGTATTTACCACTAGGCACTGGAGGGCACATGCCTGGGGCGGCGGCTTCCAGGGGGCGGCGCCAAAACCAAGATTTAAAAAAAAATATATATATATTTTTTTTTTAAATCTTCCTCCCTCATTCAAACTCTTTATCAAATCCGGCGTCTTTTTGGAGGAGGGAGGGGGCACCGCAGTCATTTACATTCGCGTCTATAAGACACGAATTTATATGAAGCTATGAGCGCGCCTGCTCTTCCGGGGTCAGAGGAGCTCCAATCAGAGTGCTCACTCTGCAGAGGCCACAGCAGCATTGCGCAGAGGAGGAGGATGCCGCCGCAGAAGAGGACGGGAGATGATCCTGCCGCTGCTGCGGAGTATGGGAGATGCAGCGCAGAAGAGGACCCGCCACCGCCGCATATGATGATGGGAGATGCAGCCTGGAGCAGGTAAGTGCTTTAGCTGAAGACAGCGCCGAGCAAGCAACCCAGGGGGTGGGGAGATGGAGCACAATGGGGGTGTGCTGCATGGGGGATGGAGCATGACTGGGTTATGCAGCCTAGAGGATGGGGTGATGGAGCATTAGGGGGTGCACATCATGGAGAATGGGGGGATGTAAAATGAGAGTGGTGGACAGTATAGCAAATGGGGGTTGCAGTATACAGAATGGGAGGCATGGTATGGAGAATGGGGTGGCATAGGGGGGCAAGTTGTTGAAAAGTAATAACATAAGAAGGGGCTTGATATGGAGAAGGGGCAGCAATGGGGGGCTCAGAATGGAGGGGGCTTGATATGGAGAAGGGGAAGCATCTGGGGGCTTGGTATGGAGGGGGCTTGATATGGAGAAGGGGGAGCAGGGGGGGTTCGGTATGGAGGGGTCTTGATATGGAAAAGGGGCTGAATCGGGGGGCTTGGTATGGAGGGGGCTTGATATGGAGAAGGGGCTGCATGGGAGGGCTCGGTATGGAGGGGCTTGATATGGAGAAGGGGCAGCATGGGGGGGCTCGGTATGGAGGGGGCTTGATATGGAAAAGGGGCTGCATCGGGGGGCTTGGTATGGAGGGGGCTTGATATGGAGAAGGTTAAGGAATAACGTTTGGAACTCCATTCTATGTCTGAACTGGGTGCAAAAAACCTAAAAAACATCACTATGGGGAGATAAGGTATGCACACCAGTGACTATGGAAGGGGAATACATGGAATAGCAGAAACTGCTGTGTGAATACTGACATGAAAAATCCAATAGCTATATGTAAGAGTGAAATGTGAAAAATGGAACCTGCATTACTGCCATGAACATATGAATAAAGAGAAATTTAGCTACTGAATTGATCAATGCAGAAGAGCCCCAACTTTCGTTTGTGAACCCTCCCCATACACACCTATTGCCAATCCACATTATACGCATAAATAGCCGGGGTCTCAGCTTCCCATACACGGTAGGTTTTGTAACTGCATGAGAGGACACACACAAGCTAGGGACCCCAACGTAGAGAAATACTTTGGCGTAGTGTTGGGGTCTATTGCATTGATCAATTCAGTAGCTAAATTTCTCTTTATTCATATATTCATGGCAGTAATGCAGATTCCATTTTTCACATTTTCACTCTTGCATGTAGCTATTGAATTTTTCATGTCAGTATTCACACAGCAGTTTCTGCAATTCCATGTATTCCCCTTCCATAGTCACTGATATGGAGAAGGGGCAGCATGAGGGGGCTTGGTATGGAGGGGGCTTGATATGGAGAAGGGGCAGCATGGGATGCTTGGTATTGAGGGGGCTTGATATGGAGAAGGGGCTGCATGGGAGGGCTCGGTATGGAGGGGGCTTGATATGGAGAAGGGGCAGCATGGGGGGCTCAGAATGGAGGGGGCTTGATATGGAGAAGGGGCAGCATGAGGGGGCTTGGTATGGAGGGGGCTTGATATGGAGAAGGGGCAGCATGGGAGGGCTCGGTATAGAGGGGCTTCATATGGAGAAGGGGCTGCATGGGGGAACTTGGTATGGAGGGGGCTTGATATGGGGGGGCTTGTTATGGAGGGGCTTGATATGGAGAAGGGGCAGCATGGGGGGACTCAGTATGAAGGGGGTTTAATATGGGGGCACTTGGTATGGAGGGGCTTGATATGGAGAAGGGGCGGCATGGGGAGCGCTCAGTTAGGGGCCTCGGAGGGCCCGGTATGCAGAATTCAAAGCATAAGGCTCATTATAGAGTGGGGACAGCATGAGGGGGGCAGTGAAGTGGGGGCTGCATGGAGAGGTGGGGACAGTGGAGGTCATAGTTCATAAGTGAGGAAGGTGTGGAGGGTATAATTCATAGTGGGGAGGACAGTGGGGGTTTCATTTGAGGGGGCATGGTGTCATATTCACTACGGACAGTGTAGTGGGAATGTTATAGGCGAGAATAATGTGGAGGCCGTATACTATAAGTGACACGGTGTGGGGTCATTTTTTGTGAAGTGAGCTCAGTGATGGACAATTATTTATATAGCTTACTTATGGTGGTTACTCTGTAGTGAGGAGCATTACATTGACACGGTTTGTCTTAAAGGGAATTTGTCACCAGGTTTTTGCCACCTAATCTGAGAGCAGCATAATGTAGGGGCAGAGATCTGGATTCCAGCGATGTGTCACTTACTGGGCTGCTTAGTGTACTTTTGATAAAATCACTGTTTAATCAGAAGTAGCTTATCATTTTAGGACTAGTTGGTGTGCTGCAGGTAGTCCAGCATATTCA
The DNA here is from genome assembly GCF_048569485.1 of Anomaloglossus baeobatrachus. Lineage (NCBI taxonomy): Eukaryota > Metazoa > Chordata > Amphibia > Anura > Aromobatidae > Anomaloglossus > Anomaloglossus baeobatrachus. The sequence goes on from NC_134361.1 coordinate 5,309,422, forward strand.
TGAGCTCTGTATAACTGCGAGATCTGCAGCAGATAAAATGACAGTAAACAGCTCAGTAAGTGACACATCGGTGGAATCAGGATCTCTGTCTCTACATTATGCTGCTCTACTGGTGACAGATTCCCTGTATGGGCACCATTTCGGTTTGTGCTGCAAAAGACCAGACGAGAGGGAAGTCTTGGGAGACGCAGGACAATGTGTTGCTATGAGCGATGACATTTTAAGGGCTCATGCGCACGTTGCATAATTCCATGCATTTATGCTGTGTATAGCACTGCAGCGTACATGCATGCCTCCTGCGTCCCCAGCAGAGTCTATGTAGATTGTGCATGAGACGTGCGCACGTTGCTTTTTTGGACGCAGCGATTTGGATGCTAAAATTTTGACCCAAATCCGTGCGCTCATAGAATGAGCATGTCACTTATCCCATGCGCTTTCGATGCAGCCCCCCTCTGTCTATGGCGGGGGCTGCATCCCGAGCGCATGAAATTGGCATTTTTTTCTACAGAAAAACTGCATCCATTACGCAGTGTTTCTGCAGGGCTTTGATGCGCACATGCGGTGTCACATCGCTGCAGAATATTCAGCAGTTTCGTGCGAACAAGGCCTCACGGAGTCTTTTATTCCCAAAATGACAATTAATCTGCAGACACATTTATACCGGGGACGTCGCTCTGGCATGTACAGTTTTAACTTAATATTTTACTTTATATATGCAGATGGTTCTGTCCCCCGGGTGCGGCCGGTGTCTCGGTGCAGCGGTGCACTCTCCTATTTGCATATTAAAGACAGTCTCTCGTCTTAACTGACAGACGTCCTTTGGTGAGAGTCAGTGCTGTCTAAAATCACTTAGCATCTCTGCACCTGTCCTGACATTGGAGGAGCAGAGTAGCACTCCAAGTGTCAGTGTGGGTGCGCACACAATGTGACTGCAGCGTCAGTGTGGGTGCGCACACAATGTGACTGCAGTGTCAGTGTGGGTGCGCACACAATGTGACTGCAGTGTCAGTGTGGGTGCGCACACAATGTGACTCCGGTGTCAGTGTGGGTGCGCACACAATGTGACTCCAGTGTCGGTGTGGGTGCGCACACAATGTCACTGCAGTGTCAGCATGGATGCGCACACAATGTCACTGCAGTGTCAGTGTGGGTGCACACACAATGTGACTGCAGTGTCGGCGTGGATGCGCACACAATGTGACTGCAGTGTCGGTGTGGGTACGCACATAATGTCACTGCAGTGTCAGCGTGGATGCGCACACAATGTGACTGCAGTGTCAGTGTGGGTGCGCACACAATGTGACTGCAGTGTCGGCGTGGATGCACACACAATGTGACTGCAGTGTCAGTGTGGGTGTGCACACAATATGACTGCAGTGTCAGCGTGGGTGCGCACACAATGTGACTGCAGTGTTTGTGTGGGTATGCATGCAATGTGACTATAGTGTCAGTGTGGGCGTACACACAAAGTGACTGCAGTGTCGGTGAGGGTGCGCACACAACGTGACTGCAGTGTCGGCGTGGATGCGCTCACAATGTGACTGCAGTGTCAGCGTGGGTGCGCATACAATGTGACTGCAGTGTCTGCATGGGTGTGCATACAATGTGACTGCAGTGTCAGTGTGGGTATGGATGTAATGGGACTATAGTGTCAATGTGGGTGTGCACACAAAGTGACTGCAGTGTCGGCATGGGTGTGCACACAACGTGACTGCAGATATGTTCTGACACCTGGTTGCTGCCTGTATTTGACTGCAGATTCAGTGAGGTGGAAGGGTGTTGAAGTGATCAGACAGCGCATAACAGCGCCGTGTCCCCCTCCCCACTGGAGCCACTCACTTGCTATACTTCCAGGTGCATCAAGTGGCAGCTACAGACACAGGATCCAGGCATCAGAACGCAGCACTGACGCTTGGAGTGTGCCGCTGTGCTCCTCCTGTATTGTGTGCACATCCGCAATGATGCTTGGAGTGTGCCGCTGTTCTCCTCCTGTGTTGTGTGCACATATGCACTGACGCTTGGAGTGTGCCGCTGTGCTCCACCTGTGTTGTGTACACACTCGCACTGACACTTGGAGTGTGCTGCTGTGCTCCTCCTGTATTGGGTGCGGTGCAGATAGGAGAGCTGATGTTGCTCACTCTTACCAATGGATCACTATCAATCAAGACTAAGGACTGGCTAGTATTTTCTGGTTCTTGTGATGTATTATTGTATTTAGCGTGGTTTTGGTGATGTATTACTGTACTGATGGTGGTTCTGGTGATAGTCATGTGGATGTTCTAACCTTTACCTTATCAGTCTTGATCAGTCTTGATCCTAAAACATAGGGCAGTGTGCTGGACTAAAAGTACAGCTATCTGCATGTCTGTCTGCCGAATAAGTAAGAGACTAAATCCCCCATACACTACAGTCTGATCTTTCAACCGGCAGCTATCTTGGCTCTCCCATGTATAGAAGCGCTCATTCTGCCAAGTGTTCCCGTGTTCTCTATTGGAGTCGCTGCTGGACATCTCTGGCAGAAGCTTATCATTTAGAGGGTAATAGGATCTACACTTCTTAATTGGACATGTTGGATTCTTATTCTCCCCCCCCCCCGACAATCATAGGTTAGAGCCCCCATACACATTGGACTGTCAGCAGAACCTGTCGATAATGGCGGGTTTAGACAACTTTAGATGAATATGTATGGAGGTCTTAACTACTATCTGAAGGCTATGGGCACTCTCAGGGTACGTGCATACGAGGTCTTGTGGATGTTTGTGAACCCCCGGAGTTATTCAGACAGAATACGCTTCAGGACAGTCATCATTTTATCCTGAAGCAAATATGTGTACACCACCATTCAAAAGTTTGGGGTCCTCCAGACAATTTTGCCTTTTCCATGACAAATTCTACTTTTATTTATTAGATGAGTTGTATAATGAATAGAGAATCTCGTGCAGTGACGAGGGGAGAAATGATGATTGTTACATGAAATAATACTTTTCTCTTCACACTTTGCTTTCGGCACAGATCGCTCCTTTGCACAATTCCAGCTTTGCAGAGCTCTGGCATTCTAGCTGGTAATTTGCGGGTGTAATGTGGAGATATTTCGCCCCATGCTTCCCCCCTCCACAGGTTTGATTGGTTGATGGGCACTTTTTGGCACCATACGGTCAAGCTGCTCCCACAACAGCTCTATAGGGTTGAGATCTGGTGACTGGGCCCCTCCATTACAGATAGATACCAGCTGCCGGCTTCTTCCCTAAATAGTTCATGCATAATTTGGAGGTGGCTTTGGGTCATTGTCCTGTTGTAGGATGAAATTGACTCCAATCAAGCGCTGTCCACAGGGTATGGCACGGTGTTGTAAAATGGAGTGATAGCCTTCCTTATTCAAAATCCCTTTTACCTTGTACAAATCTCCCACTTTACCAGCACAAAGCAACCCCAGACCATCACATGACCTCCACCATGCTTGACAGAGGGCATCAGGCACTCTTCCAGCATCTTTTCAGTTATTCTGCGTTTCACAAATGTTCTTCTGTGTGATCCAAACACATCAAACTTCGCTTCGTCTGTCCTTAACACTTTTTTCCAATCTTCCTCTGTCCAATGTCTGTGTTCTTTTGCCCATATTAATCTTTTCCTTTTATTAGCCAGTCTCAGATATGGCTTTTTCTTTGCCTCTCTGCCCTGAAGGCCGGCATCCTGGAGTCGCCTCTTCACTGTAGACGGTGACACTGGTGTTTTGCGGGTGCTATGTAATGAAGCTGCAGGTGAGGACCTGTGAGGCGTGGATTTCTCACACTAGAGACTGTAATGTACTTGTCTTGCTGCTCAGTTGTGCAGCGCGGCCTCCACTTCTCTCTACTCTGGTTACAGCCTGTTTGTGCTCTCCTCAGTTGTGCAGCGCGGCCTCCCACTTCTCTTTACTCTGGTTACAGCCTGTTTGTGCTCTCCTCAGTTGTGCAGCGCGGCCTCCACTTCTCTCTACTCTGGTTACAGCCTGTTTGTGCTCTCCTCAGTTGTGCAGCGCGGCCTCCACTTCTCTCTACTCTGGTTACAGCCTGTTTGTGCTCTCCTCAGTTGTGCAGCGCGGCCTCCACTTCTCTCTACTCTGGTTACAGCCTGTTTGTGTTCTCCTCAGTTGTGCAGCGCGGCCTCCACTTCTCTCTACTCTGGTTACAGCCTGTTTGTGCTCTCCTCAGTTGTGCAGCGCGGCCTCCACTTCTCTCTACTCTGGTTACAGCCTGTTTGTGCTCTCCTCAGTTGTGCAGCGCGGCCTCCACTTCTCTCTACTCTGGTTACAGCCTGTTTGTGCTCTCCTCTGAAGGGAGTAGTGCACACCACTGTAGGAAATCTTCAGTTTCTTGGCGATTTCTCGCATGGAATGTCCTTCATTTCTAACAAGAAGAATAGACTGTCGCGTTTCACAGGAAAGTTCTCTTTTTCTGTCCATTTTGAGAGTTTAATGGAACCAACAAATGTAATGCTCCAGATTCTCAACTAGCTCAAAGGAAGGTCAGTGTTATAGCTTCTCTAATCAGCAAAACTGTTTTCAGCTGTGCTATCATACTTGTACAAGGGTTTTCAATGGATTTCTAAACATCCATTAGTCTTCTAACACAGTTAGCAAAAACAATGTAGCATTAGGACACTGGAGTGGTGGTTGTTGGAAATGGGCCTCTATACACCTATGTAGATATTGCATTAAACGCCAGACGTTTGAAGCTGGAATAGTCATTTACCACATAACAATGTATAGAGGGGGTTTCTGTGTAATTTAATGTCAGCTTCATTGAAAAAAAAAAGGAAATATCTAAGTGACCCTAAACTTTTGAACTGTAGCGTATATATTATATATTTTTTTTCTGCTGTTGCTTCTTGGTAAGCGGCATCCAAGCAGAAGCCGCCATATAATGGACCGGTCACTTTTAGCCGCTTCATGTCTGAGGAAACCTGACGCGCTTCACAAAACTTCAAAGACTGAACATATGGACAGCGAGTCGTTTACACTGCAGTGTATGAGGTCATTAGTTTTACAATTCATAGTTTGGGTTTTTGGGCGGGTTACAGCGCGGATCTGTCTGAAGACAAAATGCTGTGTGCACAAAACCTTAATCTGACTGATCAGAAGGGGGCGCCACCTCTGACAGTGCCTAGGGCAGCATGAGCCGCAAATACGGCCCTGGGGTACAGTGCCTTGCGAAAGTATTCGACCCCTTGAATTTTTCAACCTTTTCCCACATTTCAGGCTTCAAACATAAAGATAAAATGTGAATGTTCTGGTGAAGAAGCAACAAGTGACACAATTGTGAAGAGGAAGGAAATTTATTGCTTATTTTAAACTTTTCTAAAAAATAAATAACTGTAAATTGTGGCGTGCAATATTATTCATCCCCTGTAAGTGAATACTTTGTAGCGCCCCCTTTTGCTGCGATTACAGCTGCAGTCTCTTGGGGTATGTGTCTATCAGTTTTGCACATGGAGAGGGTGAAATTCTCGCCGATTCTTTGTAAACAGCTGGAGCTGAGTGAGGTTGGATGGAGGCGTTTGTGAACAGCAGATTTCAGCTCTTTCCACAGATTCTCGATTGGGTTCAGGTCTGGGCTGTGACTTGGCCATTCTAACACCTGGATACGGTTATTTGTGAACCATTCCATTGTAGATTTTGCTTTATGTTTGGGATCATTGTCTTGTTGGAAGATAAATCTCCGTCCCAGTCTCAGGTCTTTTGCAGACTCCAACAGGTTTTCTTCAAGAATGGTCCTGTATTTGGCTCCATCCATCTTCCCATCAATTTTAACCATCTTCCCTGTCCCTGCTGAAGAAAAGCAGGCCCAAACCATGATGCTGCCACCACCATGTTTGACAGTGGGGATGGTGTGTTCAGGGTGATGAGCTGTGTTGCTGTTACATATCATTTGGCATTGTGCCCAAATAGTGTGATTTTGGTTTCATCTGAGCAGAGCACCTTCCTCCACATATTTGGTGTCTCCAGGTGGCTTGTGGCAAACTTTAAACAACACTTTTTATGGATATCTCTGAGAAATGGCTTTCTTCTTGCCACTCTTCCATAAAGGCCAGATTTGTGCAGTGTAGACTGATTGCTGTCCTATGGACAGACTCTCCCTCCTCAGCTGTAGATCTCTGCAGATCATCCAGAGGGATCATGGGCCTCTTGGCTGCGTCTCTGATCAGTCTTCTCCTTGTGTGAGATGACAGTTTGGATGGAGGCCGGGTCTTGGTAGATTTGCAGTGGTATTATCCTTCCATTTCAATATGATCGCTTGCACAGCGCTTCTTGGGATGTTTAAAGTTGTGGAAATCTTTTTCTAACCAAATCTGGCTTTAAACGTCTCCACAACAGTATCACGGACCTGCCTGTTGTGTTCCTTGGTCTTCATGATGCTCTCTGCGCTTTACACAGAACATGAGACTATCACAGAGCGGGGGCATTATACGGAGACTTGATTACACACAGGGGCTTATATTCATCATCATCAGTCATTTAGGACAACATTGGATCATTCAGAGACCCTCAATCACCTTCTGGAGGGAGTTTCTGCACTGACAGTAAAGGGGATGAATAATATTGCACGCCACAATTTTCAGTTTATTCTTTATTACAAAAGTTTAAAATAAGCAATAAATTTCCTTCCTCTTCACAATTGTGTCACTTGTTGTTGATTCTTCACCAGAACATTCACGTTTTATCTTTATGTTTGAAGCCTGAAATGTGGGAAAAGGTTGAAAAATTCAAGGGGGCTGAATACTTTTGCAAGGCACTGTATAAAGGAACTATTTTACAATGATGATGACTTTATGTAATACTTTAATCTTTGCTGACAGATTTTACTGGCGATGCCCCGTCCAATGTTCCTCAGGTGTTAGACATCGTCCGGCAGCGGAGGTCACTGATACTGAGCAGCGCTTAATTGGCAAGTCCTCCGCCCGTCTGTGACCCATGAAGCATCGGCAATCATCGGTGCAGTAAAATGGGCCTAAAGAGGCGAACTCCAACCCCGATGTGTTCTGCTCCAGCTGACGCCTAATCTGCGGAATGTAGAAACACTTCTGCGGGTGTCTATAGGGGGGATCGGGGGGCGCCATAACTTAGCGGGAGATGAATGACTTCATACACATTATCCATGCATGAAAGGCAAAGAGCCGCATCACGCACATGCCACGGCGGAGCTCAATCACCGCCGCGCTTTAATATAAAGGGATTTTAAAGAAGTGAATATCAAATCTATAAAGGATGAGTGGATATTATCTCTAAACGCACATCGGGGGGGGCAGATTATCCCCCATATTTAACACTTCACAAAATTCCACATATATTGTGCTGTAATCATATCTTTACATTAAGCCTTTGGCTTTTCTAATCTCATTTTTATGCATTTATTTAAAAATATAATTTTTTTACTTTACTTGCAACTGATTGTGATATGATGCATTGATGAAATCCTTGTGGGAAAGCGATCTGTGCCATAAAATGTGTGACATAGACAACGTTCAGCTGAGATAGGAAGGTTGTAAATGTCTGGGGTTGTCCTCCTCAGAATGGGTAAAATTGCAAAAACAAACAACTTTTCAATTTACCTCTTATTAAATCCTGCTTTTTCTAAAAGAAAACAGAGATTTGTTAATTTTATAGCTACTTGCTTGTTGCCTAGGTTACCAGCCACCTCTGGAATCTGTCAGCAGTGGCCAATTCCTTAGGCACGGAGCTCAGCGCTTACAAGCTCTTTGCAATACAGATTGCAAATGTTGCTCTGAAGCCGTCCACATCTGTATATCTCTAGATCTGTCCGGCTCCAGCGTCCTCTACTCCTCTGATGCTCCAAGAAGACGTAGTGTCGCCTCTACAAAGATCAGCTGCGGCATCACACTGTCAATCATCAGGAGCGCAGCGCTCCCGGCCGGTCAGCAGAGCGCCCCGCAACACAGAAGACAGCAAAAACACTGAGAAATGACACATTATATAGAGCTATTTCATTGTGGAAAGGGAAAGGGGATTGTGTTTTACTTTTTAAAGCTATTTCTAGAGAAATATGAGAGTAAAATAATAATTATAATAATTATAATTACTATGTGATTAATATTACTATTATATTTTTTTAATTATTATTATTGTATTTATTAGTATTTTTCTGAGGATACATACATGCAGTGTAACACATTGATATTACACATTGGCGTTCTCTCTGGCAGGGGTCCGGCTCCGCTGACCATGGTCTTTTGGGTGATTTCAGTCAGTCATAGTTATAACAAAAATCAGAAATAATCACAGAACAATGTAACTCCTCGTATCGTGTCTATGCGTCTTCCCATATGGAGCTGATAATTATTCTTTTATAGTAAGTCACGCACGTTATATGCACACTATATACACATCTCGGTCACGCTTCCATGTAGTATAAATGTTGCATTTTTTGTGTTGAAAATCTGCTGCATTTAACTATGAGAGCAAAGAGGAAGGAAGAGCCCGGACTGCTGCCCCAAAGGGGCTCAAGGGAGGGCTACATGACTAGGAGGGATGCCAGGCCATAGGATTAATCAGGGGTTAATGGAGAAAGTCAGTTTGAGCGCGAAATTTGGGGGTGGTGCTAAGGGTCAGTTAGGATCAGAGGCCAGTGTGATTGGTCAGGGGGTGGTGCGATAGGGGGTCGTATATAGGGCAGGTCAGAGGGGGGTGGGCCATTCCTACCTGGACAGCGACTGGAATCGTTCTCTTCTGGATCCTGAAGATGGAAGATTTCATGGCCCAGATGAAGAGGATGGCGGAGCAGCGCGGACAGCGGTGGATGGAGGCACAGCTGCAGCGATGGAGCGGCGACGGCGCTGAGGACGGGACCCCCCTGCCTCCGAAGCGGCAGCGACGAACGCGGCCTCCGGAGCGGCTCAGCCCAGAGATGACATCGAGGAGCCGGCAGTGGAGACGGAGCCCCAGTCTAAGTGCGGCGGTGGATCCGGGAGTCGGGACGTCGCGAGGCCCAGGCCGGAAGTCGGGCCGCGGGCATAAAGGCAGCGGGGCGGTGAGCGACATGGCCGGCCTCCCCTCCTCTTCCGGTCCGCGGCGCACTGTGGTGACGCGCGCGTCGCGGCCGCGTGACCCGGCGCGGTCACCTGACCCGGCGCGGTCACCTGACCCGGCGCGGTCACGTGACCTGCCGCGCTCACCTGGCCCGGCGTGTCCTTGTGACCCGGCGGGCTCACCTGACCAGCCACGCTCACCTGACCCGCCGCGCTCACCTGACCCGCCGCGGTCACGTGGGTCGGCGCGGTCACGTGGGTCGGCGCGGTCACGTGGGCCGGCGCGGTCACGTGGGCCGGCGCGGTCACGTGGGCCGGCGAGGTCACCCGACCCGGCGCGGTCACGTGACCCCTCTTGCTCACCCGGCCCTGCGCGCTCTTGTGATCCGGCAGGCTTGCCTGACCCGGCAAGGTCACCTGACCCGCCGCAGTCGCGTGGGCCGGCGGGGTCGCGGGGGGTCGGCAGGGTCGCGTGGGCTGGGGGGGTCACGTGTGCCAGCAGGGTCGCGGGGGCCAGCTGGGTTGTGTGGGCCAGCAGGGTCGAGGGGGCCAGCAGGGTTGTGTGGGCCAGAGGGATCACAGGCCAGGGATGAGGCCGCAGCGTCAACGGCAGCATGGGCTGGAAAGCGAGCGGGGGCCTATGCAGGAGCATAGGGTCCCAGTGCCGGCGGGGGATTATGACCGGAGACGGCCCGGATCAGCGGGGCCCGGCCTTTCGGCGCAGAGGATGGACAGCGACAGGACGGCGGCGAGGTCCGATGGAGCGCGCGGGGATGCCGGCCGGCATGCCCCAGGCAGAGTCTACACGGAGGCGGCAGCGTCTGGATCATCGCGGACGGCGCGGAGGACGAGTGGTTCGGCGGGCGGACGGGGTCTAAGGTCGAGTCTGCCGGACGGCGGGCTCCCTGGACCTGGGTCCAGTGAGGAGGATGATGCCATCTTGGAGGAGGACGTCGCGGAGGACGACATCGGGGACCAGATCGTGGATGACGGGGTATCGGCTGGAGTGCGACGCGGAGGACATGTGACGGCTGTTTCGGGATCTTCTCGGAGTCAGCCTGGTAAGACCACAGTTTTTCCTATTTCTCGTGCACCTGGTTTGGCCATGGATGGTGAGTCTGGTGGTATGGATGGCGTGCAGGGTTTGAATGTGGTAGGTGGTACGGGTGGTTTGCGTGGTGGCCCGAGTGGTGGGCAGGTCATGGATGCGGTGCCGGGTGACGGCAGTGTGGCATCTGAGTTGTTGAGGTTGGTCAGGGGTTTGTTTGCCCCGGTGGGGGGCCCTAGCATGGTGTGGCAGGGAGCGACGGGGCAGGAGGTTGTGGCTCCTGCGGCTGGAGGGGTTGCCAGTGGCAGTGCGGTTGGGGAGCCGGTGGTGGCGGCTCCCGCTGTCGCAGCTGCGGCTCCCGCTGCCGCAGCTGCGGCTGCAGTGGATGTTGTTCGCTTAGATGACAAAGCGAGAGGGGAAGTGTATGTCTGCTTTGATGGGCCGTTGGGGGCGCATCTGAAGCAGGAGACCAGGGAAAAAATATGGAAGTATGAATATGTTGAAATATTCTCCTTGCTCCCGTTGGAGAAGTTTAACCTGGATCGGGTTAAACCGGACGAGAGCAAAAAGGACGAGGAAGAACGGCGGCGTTATCGCCTTATTCCTCGTACTTTTCAGAATTGGTTACAGGCCTTTGTGATACTGGCCAGTGTGGTGAGGGAAAAGGCTCCGGATAACTGTTCGGCGCTTTTTTGTTATCTGGATTCAATTTGTGAAGCGTATAGGACCTATGGGGGAACTGCTTGGCTACGGTATGACGAGCAGTTTCGTCAGAGGAAAGCGGTCAGACCCAGTTTACGGTGGGACCACAAAGAAATCAGTCTATGGATGCGACTGATGGCTGCGCCTAAGTCGGCATCGCAGTCCTTTCCAGGGGGTACCGGCGGGGGATCATTTGGCACCTCGCCGGGGCCCAAAAAGGGCGTTTGCTGGCAGTTCAATGAAAAGGACTGCCGATTTGGTTCCTCCTGCCGATTCAAGCACGAGTGTTCGGGCTGTGGTGGCGCCCACAGTTATCTCAAGTGCTACCGGAAAGGGAAAGGGAAGGCCGCTGAGTCTTCGTCAAAAAGGGAGGACCCCGGTGAGGGTAGATCGGATGGCGCCGTTTCTAAGTAGATACCCGGATCGGGTGTCGGCGGAATTGTTGAGTGAAGGTTTTAGTTTTGGTTTCAAGATACCGTCAGTTGTCAAGACGGGAGAGATTCGTTTAAAAAATTTACAGTCGACTCGCCTGCATGGTGAGATTGTTGCAGATAAGTTACAAAGGGAGGTGGAATTAGGACGGATGGCGGGGCCTTTTGATGCCCCTCCGTTGCCTGACTTGGTGGTGTCCCCGTTGGGGTTGGTCCCCAAAAAGGAACCTAACAAGTTTCGGCTGATTCACCATTTGTCATATCCTACTGGCAGGTCGGTGAACGATGGTATTGATCCGGAACTGGTTTCGGTATCGTATGTTCGTTTTGATAAGGCGGTGGAATGGCTGAGGAAGCTGGGTCGTGGCTCGCTTTTGGCAAAAACGGATGTGGAGGCCGCCTTCCGGCTGTTACCAGTGCACCCGGACAGTTTTCACCTGTTGGGGTGTTGGTGGGAGGACAAGTTTTACGTGGATTGTTGTTTTCCTATGGGCTGCTCAATTTCATGTTCCTATTTTGAGAAGTTTAGCTGTTTTTTGGAATGGGTAATTAAGGAGGAGGCGGGCCTGGATTCAGTGTTGCATTACTTGGACGATTTTTTGTGCATGGGACCGGCTGGATCCTCGCAGTGTTCCCTTTTGCTTCGGACAGTGGAGCAGGTTGCTCGCCGCTTTGGCGTTCCGTTGGCGCCTGAAAAAACGGAGGGTCCGGTTACTGTTTTGAAATTCCTGGGTATCGAGCTTGATACAGTTGCCATGGAGTGCCGCTTGCCGGAGGACAAGCTGGCGGATTTGAGGCGTTGCGTTCAAGGGGCCATTGAGGCCAAGAAGATTCGTTTACGGGAGTTGCAGTCCCTGTTGGGAAAGTTGAATTTTGCGTGTAGGATTTTGCCGATGGGAAGAGTTTTTTCCCGTCGCTTGGCTCAAGCCACTACCAGTGTGTTGCACCCTTTGCATTTTGTGCGTTTGAAGGTGGAGCACAAGGCGGACCTGAGAGTGTGGTCCCGTTTTTTGCAGCTGTATAATGGACGGTCATTGTGGCTTCGCGAGGTGGTGTCCAATGAGGAGTTGGTCCTTTATACGGACGCGGCGGGGTCCAGTGGTTTTGGGGCATATTTTGGGGGGAGATGGTGTGCCGGCAGGTGGCCTGATTCGTGGCGGGTTTCCGGTCTGACTAGGAATTTAGCCTTGTTGGAACTTTTTCCTATTGTCGTGGCCATAGAGGTTTGGGGACAGGATTTGAAAGACAGAAAGGTGCGTTTCATGTGTGACAACCTGGGGGTCGTTCAGTGTGTTAACAAGTTGACAGCTGATTCCCCCCCGGTGGTGGATCTCTTGCGTCATTTGGTGTTGAAATGTTTGGAGTTGAACTTGTGGGTCTGCGCTGTGCATGTGCCGGGGGTGCTGAATTCTGTGGCTGATGCTTTATCTCGCTTCCAGTGGGACCGTTTTCGAATGCTGGCGCCGGACGCGGAGCAGCAGGAGACCGTGTGGCCCGTCTGGTTGTGGGACCTGGTTTGCAGCAGGCCTGGGAATTGATCAAGCATTCGGTGGCACCCAGCACGTGGCGCAGCTATAATGCAGCGTGGGACCGTTGGCTCGAGTTGGTGGATGACGTGGGAGGTGATGTACCCGAGGGTGACAGGGTTTATTTAGTTTTGTTCATGATGGGCAGGGCAAAGGAAGAAGGCCTTTCATGGTCGGCGGTTGCGGGCAGATTGGCTGGCATTGCTTTCTTTTCAGGTTATTGGGCTGGAAGGATGTCACTAAGGAGTTCTGGGTTCGCCAGGCGCTGAAGGGTTACCGTAGGGCGGGGGCGCGCCAAGACCTTCGGCGCCCGGTGTCTTTCGAACTGCTAGGCAAGCTGTTGTTGGTTTTGCCCCGTGTGTGTTTCTCGGAGTATGAATGCCACCTGTTCGGGACCGCTTTTGTTTTGGCCTTCTTTGGGGCGTTCAGAATTAGTGAATTGGTGAGTAGGAACACTAGGAGTCACGGAGGTTTGTTGTTGGAGGACGTGGCATGCGGTATGGATGTGGTGCGGTGTTGCTTGAGACGGTCAAAGACGGACCAAATGGGCAGAGGTCGTGTGGTGGAACTGTGGGGCGTACCTGGTTTGGCGGAATGCCCTGTTAAATGGCTCTCGGCGTTTTTAGAAGTGAGGGGAACTCGCCCGGGGTCCCTCTTGGCCCACCAGGACGGGTCGGCCTTGTCCAGTTACCAATTCGTCTGTATCTTTCGGAGGTGCCTGCAGTGTTGCGGTCTCAACGAGGCTGAGTTCGCGTCACATTCCTTTCGGATTGGGGCTGCGACTCAGGCGGCTCGTTGGGGCCTGGGCGCGCAGGCTCTCCGTAAGATTGGACGATGGGACTCGGTCAGGTTTAGATCATACGTCCGGCCGAACTTGTTATGAGATATTGGTGGGGGGGGGGGGTCGGGGGCGGTAGTTGTTTGGTACTCATTGCCCCCCTTTTCTTCCACGTGTCCCCCCCCCCAGCCCACCTTTTGTTTTGTAGGTGTACCTTTATTGGTGTGGGTGCTCGGCCACTCATACGTGTATTGGGGGGCTTTGCGTGCGGGAATACGACCGGACGGCCGTCAGTTGGGGGTCCCCAGGGAAAAGGCGACAGTGCGATGGATTGGCGTCAGGGGTATGCTGTGGAGCGAGGTGTGGCCGACCTGGCGTCACCATTCACAGTTGGATAGAACGCCGGACGTGGTGGTACTACACGCGGGTGGGAATGACCTGGGCCTCCGGGCTTCCAGGGACCTGATACAAGACATTAAGTGTGATTGCCTGCGGCTCCTGTCCTCCCACCCGGGTCTAGTAATCGTCTGGTCAGACATTGTTGCGCAGCGGGCATGACGGCGCGCCAGGTCGGTGGAGGCGGTCAACAGAGCACGTAGCAAAGTGAATCGTGAGATTGGGCGTTTTATTTCTCGGGTCGGGGGTGTCTCTGTGCGGCACCCGGAGTTGGAAGCGGCATCCGCCGACTTGTTGCGACGGGACGGGGTCCATTTAAATTCGGTGGGGAACGATATTTGGGCCTTAGGGCTAATGGAAGGGGTCGAGAAGGCTTTGGCGGTGTGGGAGGACTCGCGCGCACAAGGGGTCATGCGCACTCGCGGTGGCGGAAAGGAGGGGGGTGTCTGAAGGTGGGGGTTTGCACAGAGGAGAGGACGGAACCCAGTGCCGGAGCGGGTTACCTCTAGCGGTGCAATGTTTGGTAAACGGGTCCTGCTGGGTTGAGTCTCAGCAGGACATGGTGTGGGCAACATCTGGCTTGGGCTCTCGAGTCGGTGTGTTGCGGCTGAGGGTCAGGAGGTGGGCTGATGTTGTAAGGAACATTTTGGTTAACCTTCAGGTACCCCCACCTCCTTTTTCGGGGGTTCTTCAATGAAGAATTGTTTGTTACATGGTTTATGTTTTTGTTAATAATAAATGGGGCTGCTGTGGCTTTTATATCCAATGTCACGCAGTGTTTGTGTTTATTTTAGATAAGAACCCTGAGGGGGTAGGGGGATGTTGGGTGGAGGTCAAGGCCTTTAGTCAGACATTCCGGAGTCAAGGAAGAGCCCGGACTGCTGCCCCAAAGGGGCTCAAGGGAGGGCTACATGACTAGGAGGGATGCCAGGCCATAGGGTTAATCAGGGGTTAATGGAGAAAGTCAGTTTGAGCGCGAAATTTAGGGGTGGTGCTAAGGGTCAGATAGGATCAGAGGCCAGTGTGATTGGTCAGGGGGTGGTGCGATAGGGGGTCGTATATAGGGCAGGTCAGAGGGGGGTGGGCCATTCCTACCTGGACAGCGACTGGAATCGTTCCCGCCCGCCCGCCCTGATTTTGGATTCGACATCGACGAGGAAGAGGAGGAAGATCGTATTTGTCGCAGCGGCGGAAAGGAGGGGGGTGTCTGAAGGTGGGGGTTTGCACAGAGGAGAGGACGGAACCCAGTGCCGGAGCGGGTTACCTCTAGCGGTGCAATGTTTGGTAAACGGGTCCTGCTGGGTTGAGTCTCAGCAGGACATGGTGTGGGCAACATCTGGCTTGGGCTCTCGAGTCGGTGTGTTGCGCCTGAGGGTCAGGAGGTGGGCTGATGTTGAAAGGAACATTTTGGTTAACCTTCAGGTACCCCCCCCCTCCTTTTTCGGGGGTTCTTCAATGAAGAATTGTTTGTTACATGGTTTATGTTTTTGTTAATAATAAATGGGGCTGCTGTGGCCTTTATATCCAATGTCACGCAGTGTTTGTGTTTATTTTAGATAAGAACCCTGAGGGGGTAGGGGGATGTTGGGTGGAGGTCAAGGCCTTTAGTCAGACATTCCGGAGTCATGTGATTTCCTGAAATCTCTTGCCCGTGACACTGAAGACGCACCAAGAGGAACTTATCACTGCAATGTAAAGAGCTGCAAAACCTGCGCTCACCAGAGACCAAAGACCGGATACAGATCCCTAACACACAGAAGGACTATAAGATTCCCGGGACAGTCACATGTTCCTCCTGCAACGTGGTGTACTTAATCCTGTGCACTATATGTCCTATTAGGGGCCTCTATGTTGGAGAAACAGGACAGAGACTGAGAGCAAGGATGAGATCTCACCGCCACACAATTACGGACAAAAAAATCCATTTACCTGTGGCCAAACATTTCTGTGCTCCAGGACACAACATAAACCACATGAAAGTTGTCATATTAAAAGGCAACTTCAGATCACAGAATCATCGCAGGGTCTGGGAATACAAATTCATCACAATGTTTAACTCTGTGGACACAGGACTCAACCTCTCAGAAGGATTTATGACTCATTATACAATCTGAGAGGTCAGCTCCAGAGACTCAGCAGACCTCTGATCCTACATGGATATTGGGACAATAAAACTCACACCACTAATCAAAGCTAATTAAGGATTCACTTTCCAAGCTCAGTGTTTGTTTATTTAAATGTCCTTTTACTATGCATCGCTCTGCTCTGTTTGTGCATATATTTGTGTTTCTTCAGATATTTTGTCATACCATGCCTGAGGAAGAGACCTGAGATGTCTCGAAAGCTGCTTTATAACATCATATTTTATCTTAGTTAGCCATTAAAAGGTATCACAACTACAAAAATTTTAATTTTGTTTCTCTCACTGAGAGCAATCAGTCACTGAAGAGGCTGTAATCTGCGCTTCTTGCTGCATTTTTCTTTATGTGGAGCTTTAAAAAATTGCATGAAAAAATACAGTTGTGTTTTTAAATTCACAATCAAAGCTTCTCAAAAAGCACCAAAAATGCATCAAATAAAGGGGAAATGCATGAAAATCCTGCAGTAAATGCTCCGTAATGAATGGAGCGTGTCACTGTGCGCTGCAGACACCAGCATGGAGAGTGTCACTGTGCGCTGCAGACACCAGCATGGAGAGTGTCACTGTGCGCTGCAGACACCAGCATGGAGAGTGTCACTGTGCGCTGCAGACACCAGCATGGAGAGTGTCACTGTGTGCTGCAGACACCAGCATGGAGAGTGTCACTGTGCGCTGCAGACACCAGCATGGAGAGTGTCACTGTGCGCTGCAGACACCAGCATGGAGAGTGTCACTGTGTGCTGCAGACACCAGCATGGAGAGTGTCACTGTGTGCTGCAGACACCAGCATGGAGCGTGTCACTGTGCGCTGCAGACACCAGCATGGAGAGTGTCACTGTGTGCTGCAGACACCAGCATGGAGAGTGTCACTGTGTGCTGCAGACACCAGCATGGAGAGTGTCACTGTGCGCTGCAGACACCAGCATGGAGAGTGTCACTGTGCGCTGCAGACACCAGCATGGAGAGTGTCACTGTGCGCTGCAGACACCAGCATGGAGAGTGTCACTGTGCGCTGCAGACACCAGCATGGAGAGTGTCACTGTGTGCTGCAGACACCAGCATGGAGCGTGTCACTGTGTACTGCAGACACCAGCATGGAGAGTGTCACTGTGCGCTGCAGACACCAGCATGGAGAGTGTCACTGTGTACTGCAGACACCAGCATGGAGAGTGTCACTGTGTGCTGCAGACACCAGCATGGAGCGTGTCACTGTGTACTGCAGACACCAGCATGGAGAGTGTCACTGTGCGCTGCAGACACCAGCATGGAGAGTGTCACTGTGTACTGCAGACACCAGCATGGAGAGTGTCACTGTGCGCTGCAGACACCAGCATGGAGAGTGTCACTGTGCGCTGCAGACACCAGCATGGAGAGTGTCACTGTGTGCTGCAGACACCAGCATGGAGAGTGTCACTGTGTGCTGCAGACACCAGCATGGAGCGTGTCACTGTGCGCTGCAGACACCAGCATGGAGAGTGTCACTGTGTGCTGCAGACACCAGCATGGAGAGTGTCACTGTGCGCTGCAGACACCAGCATGGAGAGTGTCACTGTGCGCTGCAGACACCAGCATGGAGTGTGTCACTGTGTGCTGCAGACACCAGCATGGAGAGTGTCACTGTGTGCTGCAGACACCAGCATGGAGCGTGTCACTGTGTGCTGCAGACACCAGCATGGAGAGTGTCACTGTGTGCTGCAGACACCAGCATGGAGAGTGTCACTGTGCGCTGCAGACACCAGCATGGAGAGTGTCACTGTGCGCTGCAGACACCAGCATGGAGCGTGTCACTGTGCGCTGCAGACACCAGCATGGAGAGTGTCACTGTGTGCTGCAGACACCAGCATGGAGCGTGTCACTGTGCGCTGCAGACACCAGCATGGAGAGTGTCACTGTGCGCTGCAGACACCAGCATGGAGCGTGTCACTGTGTGCTGCAGACACCAGCATGGAGAGTGTCACTGTGCGCTGCAGACACCAGCATGGAGAGTGTCACTGTGTGCTGCAGACACCAGCATGGAGAGTGTCACTGTGCGCTGCAGACACCAGCATGGAGAGTGTCACTGTGTACTGCAGACACCAGCATGGAGAGTGTCACTGTGCGCTGCAGACACCAGCATGGAGAGTGTCACTGTGTGCTGCAGACACCAGCATGGAGAGTGTCACTGTGCGCTGCAGACACCAGCATGGAGAGTGTCACTGTGCGCTGCAGACACCAGCATGGAGAGTGTCACTGTGCGCTGCAGACACCAGCATGGAGAGTGTCACTGTGCGCTGCAGACACCAGCATGGAGCGTGTCACTGTGTGCTGCAGACACCAGCATGGAGAGTGTCACTGTGCGCTGCAGACACCAGCATGGAGAGTGTCACTGTGCGCTGCAGACACCAGCATGGAGTGTGTCACTGTGCGCTGCAGACACCAGCATGGAGAGTGTCACTGTGTGCTGCAGACACCAGCATGGAGAGTGTCACTGTGCGCTGCAGACACCAGCATGGAGAGTGTCACTGTGTGCTGCAGACACCAGCATGGAGCGTGTCACTGTGTGCTGCAGACACCAGCATGGAGAGTGTCACTGTGTGCTGCAGACACCAGCATGGAGCGTGTCACTGTGTGCTGCAGACACCAGCATGGAGAGTGTCACTGTGCGCTGCAGACACCAGCATGGAGCGTGTCACTGTGTGCTGCAGACACCAGCATGGAGCGTGTCACTGTGCGCTGCAGACACCAGCATGGAGTGTGTCACTGTGTACTGCAGACACCAGCATGGAGAGTGTCACTGTGTGCTGCAGACACCAGCATGGAGAGTGTCACTGTGTGCTGCAGACACCAGCATGGAGAGTGTCACTGTGCGCTGCAGACACCAGCATGGAGAGTGTCATTGTGCGCTGCAGACACCAGCATGGAGAGTGTTACTGTGTGCTGCAGACACCAGCATGGAGAGTGTCACTGTGTGCTGCAGACACCAGCATGGAGAGTGTCACTGTGCGCTGCAGACACCAGCATGGAGAGTGTCACTGTGCGCTGCAGACACCAGCATGGAGAGTGTCACTGTGTGCTGCAGACACCAGCATGGAGAGTGTCACTGTGTACTGCAGACACCAGCATGGAGAGTGTCACTGTGTGCTGCAGACACCAGCATGGAGCGTGTCACTGTGTACTGCAGACACCAGCATGGAGAGTGTCACTGTGCGCTGCAGACACCAGCATGGAGAGTGTCACTGTGCGCTGCAGACACCAGCATGGAGAGTGTCACTGTGTGCTGCAGACACCAGCATGGAGAGTGTCACTGTGCGCTGCAGACACCAGCATGGAGAGTGTCACTGTGCGCTGCAGACACCAGCATGGAGAGTGTCACTGTGCGCTGCAGACACCAGCATGGAGAGTGTCACTGTGTGCTGCAGACACCAGCATGGAGAGTGTCACTGTGCGCTGCAGACACCAGCATGGAGCGTGTCACTGTGCGCTGCAGACACCAGCATGGAGAGTGTCACTGTGCGCTGCAGACACCAGCATGGAGAGTGTCACTGTGTACTGCAGACACCAGCATGGAGAGTGTCACTGTGCGCTGCAGACACCAGCATGGAGAGTGTCACTGTGCGCTGCAGACACCAGCATCGAGTGTGTCACTGTGTACTGCAGACACCAGCATGGAGAGTGTCACTGTGTGCTGCAGACACCAGCATGGAGAGTGTCACTGTGCGCTGCAGACACCAGCATGGAGAGTGTCACTGTGTGCTGCAGACACCAGCATGGAGAGTGTCACTGTGTACTGCAGACACCAGCATGGAGAGTGTCACTGTGTGCTGCAGACACCAGCATGGAGAGTGTCACTGTGCGCTGCAGACACCAGCATGGAGAGTGTCACTGTGTACTGCAGACACCAGCATGGAGAGTGTCACTGTGCGCTGCAGACACCAGCATGGAGTGTGTCACTGTGCGCTGCAGACACCAGCATGGAGAGTGTCACTGTGCGCTGCAGACACCAGCATGGAGAGTGTCACTGTGTGCTGCAGACACCAGCATGGAGAGTGTCACTGTGTGCTGCAGACACCAGCATGGAGAGTGTCACTGTGTACTGCAGACACCAGCATGGAGAGTGTCACTGTGTGCTGCAGACACCAGCATGGAGAGTGTCACTGTGTGCTGCAGACACCAGCATGGAGTGTGTCACTGTGTGCTGCAGACACCAGCATGGAGAGTGTCACTGTGTGCTGCAGACACCAGCATGGAGAGTGTCACTGTGCGCTGCAGACACCAGCATGGAGAGTGTCACTGTGCGCTGCAGACACCAGCATGGAGAGTGTCACTGTGTGCTGCAGACACCAGCATGGAGAGTGTCACTGTGCGCTGCAGACACCAGCATGGAGAGTGTCACTGTGTGCTGCAGACACCAGCATGGAGAGTGTCACTGTGTACTGCAGACACCAGCATGGAGAGTGTCACTGTGTGCTGCAGACACCAGCATGGAGAGTGTCACTGTGCGCTGCAGACACCAGCATGGAGTGTGTCACTGTGTGCTGCAGACACCAGCATGGAGAGTGTCACTGTGTGCTGCAGACACCAGCATGGAGAGTGTCAAGAGTGTCACTGTGCGCTGCAGACACCAGCATGGAGAGTGTCACTGTGTGCTGCAGACACCAGCATGGAGAGTGTCACTGTGCGCTGCAGACACCAGCATGGAGTGTGTCACTGTGTGCTGCAGACACCAGCATGGAGAGTGTCACTGTGTGCTGCAGACACCAGCATGGAGAGTGTCACTGTGTACTGCAGACACCAGCATGGAGAGTGTCACTGTGTGCTGCAGACACCACCATGGAGAGTGTCACTGTGCGCTGCAGACACCAGCATGGAGAGTGTCACTGTGTACTGCAGACACCAGCATGGAGAGTGTCACTGTGCGCTGCAGACACCAGCATGGAGTGTGTCACTGAGCGCTGCAGACACCAGCATGGAGAGTGTCACTGTGCGCTGCAGACACCAGCATGGAGAGTGTCACTGTGTGCTGCAGACACCAGCATGGAGAGTGTCACTGTGTGCTGCAGACACCAGCATGGAGAGTGTCACTGTGTACTGCAGACACCAGCATGGAGAGTGTCACTGTGTGCTGCAGACACCAGCATGGAGAGTGTCACTGTGTGCTGCAGACACCAGCATGGAGTGTGTCACTGTGTGCTGCAGACACCAGCATGGAGAGTGTCACTGTGTGCTGCAGACACCAGCATGGAGAGTGTCACTGTGCGCTGCATACACCAGCTTGGAGAGTGTCACTGTGCGCTGCAGACACCAGCATGGAGAGTGTCACTGTGTGCTGCAGACACCAGCATGGAGAGTGTCACTGTGCGCTGCAGACACCAGCATGGAGAGTGTCACTGTGTGCTGCAGACACCAGCATGGAGAGTGTCACTGTGTACTGCAGACACCAGCATGGAGAGTGTCACTGTGTGCTGCAGACACCAGCATGGAGAGTGTCACTGTGCGCTGCAGACACCAGCATGGAGTGTGTCACTGTGTGCTGCAGACACCAGCATGGAGAGTGTCACTGTGTGCTGCAGACACCAGCATGGAGAGTGTCAAGAGTGTCACTGTGCGCTGCAGACACCAGCATGGAGAGTGTCACTGTGTGCTGCAGACACCAGCATGGAGAGTGTCACTGTGCGCTGCAGACACCAGCATGGAGTGTGTCACTGTGTGCTGCAGACACCAGCATGGAGAGTGTCACTGTGTGCTGCAGACACCAGCATGGAGAGTGTCAAGAGTGTCACTGTGCGCTGCAGACACCAGCATGGAGAGTGTCACTGTGCGCTGCAGACACCAGCATGGAGAGTGTCACTGTGCGCTGCAGACACCAGCATGGAGAGTGTCACTGTGTGCTGCAGACACCAGCATGGAGAGTGTCACTGTGTGCTGCAGACACCAGCATGGAGTGTGTCACTGTGCGCTGCAGACACCAGCATGGAGAGTGTCACTGTGTGCTGCAGACACCAGCATGGAGTGTGTCACTGTGCGCTGCAGACACCAGCATGGAGAGTGTCACTGTGTGCTGCAGACACCAGCATGGAGAGTGTCACTGTGCGCTGCAGACACCAGCATGGAGAGTGTCACTGTGCGCTGCAGACACCAGCATGGAGAGTGTCACTGTGCGCTGCAGACACCAGCATGGAGAGTGTCACTGTGCGCTGCAGACACCAGCATGGAGAGTGTCACTGTGTGCTGCAGACACCAGCATGGAGCGTGTCACTGTGCGCTGCAGACACCAGCATGGAGCGTGTCACTGTGCGCTGCAGACACCAGCATGGAGAGTGTCACTGTGTGCTGCAGACACCAGCATGGAGAGTGTCACTGTGCGCTGCAGACACCAGCATAGAGAGTGTCACTGTGTGCTGCAGACACCAGCATGGAGAGTGTTACTGTGCGCTGCAGACACCAGCATGGAGAGTGTTACTGTGCGCTGCAGACACCAGCATGGAGTGTGTCACTGTGCGCTGCAGACACCAGCATGGAGAGTGTCACTGTGCGCTGCAGACACCAGCATGGAGAGTGTCACTGTGTGCTGCAGACACCAGCATGGAGAGTGTCACTGTGTGCTGCAGACACCAGCATGGAGAGTGTCACTGTGTACTGCAGACACCAGCATGGAGAGTGTCACTGTGTGCTGCAGACACCAGCATGGAGAGTGTCACTGTGTGCTGCAGACACCAGCATGGAGAGTGTCACTGTGCGCTGCAGACACCAGCATGGAGAGTGTCACTGTGCGCTGCAGACACCAGCATGGAGAGTGTCACTGTGTGCTGCAGACACCAGCATGGAGAGTGTCACTGTGCGCTGCAGACACCAGCATGGAGAGTGTCACTGTGCGCTGCAGACACCAGCATGGAGAGTGTCACTGTGCGCTGCAGACACCAGCATGGAGAGTGTCACTGTGTGCTGCAGACACCAGCATGGAGAGTGTCACTGTGTACTGCAGACACCAGCATGGAGAGTGTCACTGTGTGCTGCAGACACCAGCATGGAGAGTGTCACTGTGCGCTGCAGACACCAGCATGGAGTGTGTCACTGTCTGCTGCAGACACCAGCATGGAGAGTGTCACTGTGTGCTGCAGACACCAGCATGGAGAGTGTCACTGTGCGCTGCAGACACCAGCATGGAGAGTGTCACTGTGCGCTGCAGACACCAGCATGGAGAGTGTCACTGTGTGCTGCAGACACCAGCATGGAGAGTGTCACTGTGCGCTGCAGACACCAGCATGGAGAGTGTCACTGTGTGCTGCAGACACCAGCATGGAGAGTGTCACTGTGTGCTGCAGACACCAGCATGGAGAGTGTTACTGTGCGCTGCAGACACCAGCATGGAGAGTGTTACTGTGCGCTGCAGACACCAGCATGGAGAGTGTCACTGTGCGCTGCAGACACCAGCATGGAGAGTGTCACTGTGTGCTGCAGACACCAGCATGGAGAGTGTCACTGTGTGCTGCAGACACCAGCATGGAGTGTGTCACTGTGCGCTGCAGACACCAGCATGGAGAGTGTCACTGTGTGCTGCAGACACCAGCATGGAGAGTGTCACTGTGTGCTGCAGACACCAGCATGGAGAGTGTCACTGTGCGCTGCAGACACCAGCATAGAGAGTGTCACTGTGTGCTGCAGACACCAGCATAGAGAGTGTCACTGTGTGCTGCAGACACCAGCATGGAGAGTGTCACTGTGCGCTGCAGACACCAGCATGGAGAGTGTCACTGTGCGCTGCAGACACCAGCATGGAGAGTGTCACTGTGCGCTGCAGACACCAGCATGGAGAGTGTCACTGTGTGCTGCAGACACCAGCATGGAGCGTGTCACTGTGCGCTGCAGACACCAGCATGGAGCGTGTCACTGTGCGCTGCAGACACCAGCATGGAGAGTGTCACTGTGTGCTGCAGACACCAGCATGGAGAGTGTCACTGTGCGCTGCAGACACCAGCATAGAGAGTGTCACTGTGTGCTGCAGACACCAGCATGGAGAGTGTCACTGTGTGCTGCAGACACCAGCATGGAGAGTGTCACTGTGCGCTGCAGACACCAGCATGGAGAGTGTCACTGTGCGCTGCAGACACCAGCATGGAGAGTGTCACTGTGTGCTGCAGACACCAGCATGGAGAGTGTCACTGTGTGCTGCAGACACCAGCATGGAGAGTGTCACTGTGCGCTGCAGACACCAGCATGGAGAGTGTCACTGTGCGCTGCAGACACCAGCATGGAGAGTGTCACTGTGCGCTCCAGACACCAGCATGGAGAGTGTCACTGTGTGCTGCAGACACCAGCATGGAGCGTGTCACTGTGCGCTGCAGACACCAGCATGGAGTGTGTCACTGTGTGCTGCAGACACCAGCATGGAGAGTGTCACTGTGTGCTGCAGACACCAGCATGGAGTGTGTCACTGTGCGCTGCAGACACCAGCATGGAGAGTGTCACTGTGTGCTGCAGACACCAGCATGGAGAGTGTCACTGTGCGCTCCAGATACCAGCATGGAGAGTGTCACTGTGTGCTGCAGACACCAGCATGGAGAGTGTCACTGTGTGCTGCAGACACCAGCATGGAGAGTGTCACTGTGTGCTGCAGACACCAGCATGGAGAGTGTCACTGTGCGCTGCAGACACCAGCATGGAGTGTGTCACTGTGTGCTGCAGACACCAGCATGGAGAGTGTCACTGTGTGCTGCAGACACCAGCATGGAGAGTGTCACTGTGCGCTGCAGACACCAGCATGGAGAGTGTCACTGTGCGCTGCAGACACCAGCATGGAGAGTGTCACTGTGCGCTGCAGACACCAGCATGGAGAGTGTCACTGTGCGCTGCAGACACCAGCATCGAGTGTGTCACTGTGCGCTGCAGACACCAGCATGGAGAGTGTCACTGTGCGCTGCAGACACCAGCATGGAGAGTGTCACTGTGTGCTGCAGACACCAGCATGGAGCGTGTCACTGTGCGCTGCAGACACCAGCATGGAGAGTGTCACTGTGCGCTGCAGACACCAGCATGGAGTGTGTCACTGTGCGCTGCGGACACCAGCATGGAGAGTGTCACTGTGTGCTGCAGACACCAGCATGGAGAGTGTCACTGTGCGCTGCAGACACCAGCATGGAGAGTGTCACTGTGCGCTGCAGACACCAGCATGGAGAGTGTCACTGTGCGCTGCAGACACCAGCATGGAGAGTGTCACTGTGCGCTGCAGACACCAGCATGGAGAGTGTCACTGTGTGCTGCAGACACCAGCATGGAGAGTGTCACTGTGTGCTGCAGACACCAGCATGGAGAGTGTCACTGTGTGCTGCAGACACCAGCATGGAGAGTGTCACTGTGCGCTGCAGACAGACACCAGCATGGAGTGTGTCACTGTGTGCTGCAGACACCAGCATGGAGAGTGTCACTGTGCGCTGCAGACACCAGCATGGAGAGTGTCACTGTGCGCTGCAGACACCAGCATGGAGCGTGTCACTGTGCGCTGCAGACACCAGCATGGAGAGTGTCACTGTGTGCTGCAGACACCAGCATGGAGAGTGTCACTGTGTGCTGCAGACACCAGCATGGAGAGTGTCACTGTGCGCTGCAGACACCAGCATGGAGAGTGTCACTGTGTGCTGCAGACACCAGCATGGAGTGTGTCACTGTGCGCTGCGGACACCAGCATGGAGAGTGTCACTGTGTGCTGCAGACACCAGCATGGAGTGTGTCACTGTGCGCTGCAGACACCAGCATGGAGAGTGTCACTGTGTGCTGCAGACACCAGCATGGAGAGTGTCACTGTGCGCTGCAGACACCAGCATGGAGAGTGTCACTGTGTGCTGCAGACACCAGCATGGAGAGTGTCACTGTGCGCTGCAGACACCAGCATGGAGAGTGTCACTGTGCGCTGCAGACACCAGCATGGAGAGTGTCACTGTGCGCTGCAGACACCAGCATGGAGAGTGTCACTGTGCGCTGCAGACACCAGCATGGAGTGTGTCACTGTGCGCTGCAGACACCAGCATGGAGAGTGTCACTGTGCGCTGCAGACACCAGCATGGAGAGTGTCACTGTGTGCTGCAGACACCAGCATGGAGCGTGTCACTGTGTGCTGCAGACACCAGCATGGAGAGTGTCACTGTGTGCTGCAGACACCAGCATGGAGAGTGTCACTGTGTGCTGCAGACACCAGCATGGAGAGTGTCACTGTGTGCTGCAGACACCAGCATGGAGAGTGTCACTGTGCGCTGCAGACACCAGCATGGAGAGTGTCACTGTGCGCTGCAGACACCAGCATGGAGAGTGTCACTGTGCGCTGCAGACACCAGCATGGAGTGTGTCACTGTGCGCTGCAGACACCAGCATGGAGAGTGTCACTGTGCGCTGCAGACACCAGCATGGAGAGTGTCACTGTGCGCTGCAGACACCAGCATGGAGAGTGTCACTGTGCGCTGCAGACATCAGCAGGAATGGTGCAGATATGAAGTATCAGGAGAAGCGGTTACACGCCGTGTGGATGCGGCGTTACAGACGTTTTTATTGGTTAGCGCACTGTTGGGGATCAATGTGACGACATGGACTCTCATGGGTTAACGTTTCTTAAAATCCAGCTAGACAGCATGATAGATTGTCTATAGATGGGGGAGAAGTCCCTCATTGTTTTTACAAGACTCTTGTTGACTCAATGTAATTGTGTTGGCCACTGAAAGCTAGACGTATTGTTCTCCAGACATTTCCAGTAACCATTGTATTGTAGTTGTGTATTGATAATGTAATTACCTTAGTAGCCATTGTCTAGTGGCTCCCAGTTTACATGTACACCCTCAGCCTTTCTAAGCACATCATTTGAATGAGCATTGTCCATGTAGCTTGAAATTCGTCCAATGGGAGAAGCAATCTTGTCCAACCAATCGATGAGGACGCAGTGTATCCAAGGGGAAGGTTGTGGCTATAAAAAAGGACTTCTTTAAGCCACCAGTGGTTGTTGATGGTTGTTGGATTCAGTCTAAGCTCTTTGGAGCTGACTGGAGGATCAGGACATCTTATGGCTTCAATCTAGGGACTCCGGATCCGGTTGGAGACCATATCCACAGCCTAGGGATTTCGACTCCGGCTGCCAGGATTGTAACATCAAACCAGGACTACCTAAGGAGGACACGCAGGTTGGGACAGTTCAGTCACCTGTTACAGACTTTGCAGACCTCAGACAGCTTGGAACCTGTGAGGCATGGACATTCTAAATCCCTGGTGAGCCAGCGGAAGGGTAAGACTCTGTTGTTTGTTACATTTGTGTGTTTTGCTGGTTATGCGTTATGTGCCGTTAATTGTTTGGGGATCCAATAAAGTCTAATTATTGTGGTTCCCTAACCCTGTGTTGTCTGAGTAGTGTTACGCCCACGGTTAAGGAGGCCGGCGTTCAGTTGGGATGAGCCCTGAGCCACGCTGTCTTTCTAAAGGCGGCGAGTTTTAGTGGACGAGAGCGCCCACTGAGCCCCGTGTCTCCACAATTGGTGGCAGCAGTGGGACACTACTCAGCCTGGTTTACCCAGGGGAGCTGCAGTGGACTGGTGTTTTCGGACACCGTCCAGGGCTCAACAACCAGGGAGGCACATAAGCATACCCAGCAGGCCATAGGGGAGGCATTCAGGTTTCGGACGCTGCCATGTCCAACCCCACCAGCTCAGCCATGGGACAAGGACAAGAGAGGAGTTACGACCGCTGCAGTAAATGGATGCTACAGGATATGTGCCAGAGGCGAAAGATTATCTACTGGAACGCTGAGACTCGGTCAGCCTTGATCCAGAAATTAGTCCATTGGGATGCCCAGAATGATGCAGAGGACGATGAGGATCCCGCCGATATTGACCCTGAGGATTTAAACTATGTGCCACATCATGGATCTAGTGACAATCGGAAATCAACTTTGTCCAAATTGGCCCAAGCCACAGCGTTGTTGGATGCATTGGGGCCTAGATCCTCAAGAGAAGAGAGGGCTTGGGTTATGGAATATGTTTATCGGATTCCAGCTGCCGTACTGCTAGCACCAGCCGGTCGAGAAGGATGGTCCCACTACCCAGCAGAAGCTGAACCAAAACAAAGAGGCCGCATGCTTGGAGCCCATCTGCCAGTCCAACCAGTCAACATATGCCGAGATGAACCAACGAGACCTGAGGAATGCTACTCCCAAGAAACACCAATAGCTGAGGAAGTGGTTTATCCAGTCCACACCCTACGGCAGGCCGGACACTGTACACCAGCCAACCTCCATCCCCACATCCAGACGGTCAAGGTCGGTGATATACAGGCTCAGGGACTTCGAGACATTGGATCTTCCATCACTCTGGTTAGCCCAGTTATTGTTTCGCCAGAAGACCCTTTACCAGATTCCCAATTATCCATCACCCTGGCTGAGGGCCAGCGCTCAGACGTCCCTCTGGCATGTGTGCAGTTGGACCTAAGGACCGACCAGGGAGAGGTCGAGGTGGAGCTTGAGGACAGCCTCCCCACACCTGGTATTTTGGGGACCAACCAGGAAGTGATCGATGTGGAGATTGTGAACAGCCTCCCCATACCTGTCATTGTGGAGACTGACCAGAGCAAGGCTGATGTAGAGCTTATGGACACCGTCCCCACACCAGTTATTTCGGGAAAGGACCAGGGAGAGGTTTATGTGAGACTTGTGAACAGCCTCCCCACACCTGTCATTGTGGAGACTGACCAGAGCAAGGCTGATGTGGAGCTTATGGACACCGTCCCCACACCAGTTATTTCGGGAAAGGACCAGGGAGAGGTTGATGTGAGACTTGTGAACAGCCTCCCCACACCTGTCATTGTGGAGACTGACCAGAGCAAGGCTGATGTGGAGCTTATGGACACCGTCCCCACACCAGTTATTTCGGGAAAGGACCAGGGAGAGGTTGATGTGAGACTTGTGAACAGCCTCCCCACACCTGACATTGTGGAGACTAATCAGAGCAAGGCTGATGTGGAGCTTATGGATACCATCCCCACACCAGTTACTTTGGGGTCTGACCAGGAAGAGGTCCATATGGAGTTTATGGACAGCCTCCCCACACCTGTTGTTTTGGGGTCTAGCCAGGAGGAAGTTGAAGTGGGGTTCATAGATGGCCCCACAAAGCCTGTTGTTTCGGATACCACTCAAAGGGAAGTGAAAGTAAGGATTGTGAATTACCTGCTCACACCAGTCATTTTGGAGAATGACCTAGGACAAGGACTATCCAGTCAGTTTGAAGCAGCCATCACCCACCTCCAAGCCAAGCAGGACCCTGATGTGGATCTTTCTAACATCTTTTCCAGGGATGGTTTGCATTCCCGGTCTCCATCATCCACTTCTGAGCCAAGAACCGTGAGTAAACCTAACCACACTGTGGCTATTGACTGGGGGAGGATTGATAGTGGGACATTTGTGCAGGCCCAACTCATGGACCCCACCTTAGTGCTTGTCCACAATATGGCTGCTCAACTTGGGGGAGGTAATCAGGGGGAGGTGTATGGATGCGAGCCTCTGTTGCTGACCTCACCATTAAAAAGGACAATGCCGTCAAGAGGAGAAGGATGATCGGAAGCCTATCATGTCTGGCTAATATTAAGAAGGGGGAGGAATGTGACGACATGGACTCTCATGGGTTAACGTTTCTTAAAATCCAGCCAGACAGCATGATAGATTGTCTATAGATGGGGGAGAAGTCCCTCATTGTTTTTACAAGACTCTTGTTGACTCAATGTAATTGTGTTGGCCACTGAAAGCTAGACTATTGTTCTCCAGACATTTCCAGTAACCATTGTATTGTAGTTGTGTATTGATAATGTAATTACCTTAGTAGCCATTGTCTAGTGGCTCCCAGTTTACATGTACACCCTCAGCCTTTCTAAGCACATCATTTGAATGAGCATTGTCCATGTAGCTTGAAATTCGTCCAATGGGAGAAGCAATCTTGTCCAACCAATCGATGAGGACGCAGTGTATCCAAGGGGAAGGTTGTGGCTATAAAAAAGGACTTCTTTAAGCCACCAGTGGTTGTTGATGGTTGTTGGATTCAGTCTAAGCTCTTTGGAGCTGACTGGAGGATCAGGACATCTTATGGCTTCAATCTGGGGACTCCGGATCCGGTTGGAGACCATATCCACAGCCTAGGGATTTCGACTCCGGCTGCCAGGATTGTAACATCAAACCAGGACTACCTAAGGAGGACACGCAGGTTGGTACAGTTCTTTCACCTGTTACAGACTTTGCAGACCTCAGACAGCTTGGAACCTGTGAGGCATGGACATTCTAAATCCCTGGTGAGCCAGCGGAAGGGTGAGACTCTGTTGCCTGTTACATTTGTGTGTTTTGCTGGTTATGCGTTATGTGCCGTTAATTGTTTGGGGATCCAATAAAGTCTAATTATTGTGGTTCCCTAACCCTGTGTTGTCTGAGTAGTGTTACGCCCACGGTTAAGGAGGCCGGCGTTCAGTTGGGATGAGCCCTGAGCCACGCTGTCTTTCTAAAGGCGGCGGGTTTTAGTGGACGAGAGCGCCCACTGAGCCCCGTGTCTCCACAATCAGCATCCGCTGACACTGAATATTTTAATAACAAATAATCATTTTCTTTATTCATGTGTTCATTATTTTATGTAGATACAATTTCATAAATTATCAATCACCTTTCGCTACATTGTATCATTGGAGCAGACGCGTGACGTCCTCCTGAATTCACATTGTCCCTCCAGTGAGGACGGAGACAAACTCTAGCGCCACCTATTGGACATAGCAATCCTAAAAGTCAAAAGAGGCTTTTTATCAAGCCTTTTCATAGGACTTAGGGGTACTTTGCACACTACGACATTGCAATCCGATGCTGCGATGTCCAGCGCGATAGTCCCCGCCCCCGTCACAGCTGCGATCTCTCGTGATAGCTGCCGTAGTGAACATTATCGCTACGCCAGCTTCACACGCACTCACCTGCCCTGCGACATCGCTCTGGCCGGCGAGCCGCCTCCTTCCTAAGGGGGCGAGTAGTGCGGCGTCATAGCGGCGTCACGCGGCAGGCAGCCAATGGCGGCGGAGGGGCGGAGATGAGCGGGACATAAATATCCCGCTCACCTCCTTCCTTCTCATTGCAGCCGGGACGCAGGTAGGAGATGTTCCTCGCTCCTGCGGCTTCATACACAGCGATGTGCGCGGCCGCAGGAGCGAGGAACAACATCGTACCTGTCACTGCAGCAGCATTATGGAAATGTCGGACCCTACACCGATGATACGATAACGACGCTTTTGCGCTCGTTAATCGTATCAAAAAGGATTTGCACACCACGATATCGCCTGCGACACCGGATGTGCGTCACTTTCGATTTTACCCCACCGACATCGCAGCTGCAATGTCGTAGTGTGCAAAGCCCGCCTTAGGATTTAATGCCAGATGAGAATCCCAATTCTGATCTGGCATTAAATCCTAATGCCGGCGTCACACGGGGAACGATCTATCGGGCAATCGCACCCGCCCCCGTCGTTTGTGCGTCACGGGCAATTAGTTGCCCGTGTCGCACAAAGTCGTTAACCCTCGCTGTGGGCGGCGAACATCCGCTTCCTGAAGAGGAAATTCAGGCCAATTCTATTCGGCCGGCCAATAGAAGCGGAGGGGCGGAGATGAGCGGGACGTAACATCCCGCCCACCTCCTTCCTTCCGCATTGCCGGCGGCCGCAGGTAAGCTGTGTTCGTCGTTCCCGGGGTGTCACACGGAGCCATGTGTGCTGCCTCGGGAACGATGAACAACCGGCGCGCAGAAGGAGGAACGACGTTATGGAAATGAACAACGTGTCAACGAGCAACGATAAGGTGAGTATTTTTGCTCGTTCACAGTCGCTCGGAGGTGTCACACGGTAAGATATCTCTGACGATGCTGGATGTGCGTCACTAACGACGTGACCCCGACGACATATCGCCCGATATATTGTACCGTGTGACTCCAGCATAGTCTTGTGAAAAGGCTTGCTAAAAAAGCCACTTTTGACTTTTAGGATTGCTACTTCCATTAGGTGGCGCTAGAGTTTGTCTCCTTCTTCGCTGGAGGGACAATTTGAATATTACCCAGATGGGCATTGCAGGTATAAGTCCCCCTCACTGACAGAGAGACTGGTTTGTCAGGTCTCCATAAGGAGAATAATCTTTCCCATGGTCCTCCTGAATGTGGGTCCAGCAGAGCTGTGAATGTGACGGTGCAGCAGAGCTGTGAATGTGACGGTGCAGCAGAGCTGTGAATGTGACGGTGCAGCAGAGCTGTGAATGTGACGGTGCAGCAGAGCTGTGAATGTGACGGTGCAGCAGGGCTGTGAATGTGACGCTGCAGCAGAGCTGTGAATGTGACGCTGCAGCAGAGCTGTGAATGTGACGCTGCAGCAGAGCTGTGAATATGACGGTGCAGCAGAGCTGTGAATATGACGGTGCAGCAGAGCTGTGAATGTGACGGTGCAGCAGAGCTGTGAATGTGACGGTGCAGCAGAGCTGTGAATGTGACGCTGCAGCAGAGCTGTGAATGTGACGGTCCAGCAGAGCTGTGAATGTGACGGTGCAGCAGGGCTGTGAATGTGACGCTGCAGCAGAGCTGTGAATGTGACGGTGCAGCAGAGCTGTGAATGTGACGCTGCAGCAGAGCTGTGAATGTGACGGTGCAGCAGAGCTGTGAATGTGACGGTGCAGCAGAGCTGTGAATGTGACGCTGCAGCAGAGCTGTGAATGTGACGGTGCAGCAGAGCTGTGAATGTGACGGTGCAGCAGAGCTGTGAATATGACGGTGCAGCAGAGCTGTGAATGTGACGGTGCAGCAGAGCTGTGAATGTGACGGTGCAGCAGAGCTGTGAATGTGACGGTGCAGCAGAGCTGTGAATGTGACGGTGCAGCAGAGCTGTGAATGTGACGGTGCAGCAGAGCTGTGAATGTGACGGTGCAGCAGGGCTGTGAATGTAACGCTGCAGCAGAGCTGTGAATGTGACGGTGCAGCAGAGCTGTGAATGTAACGCTGCAGCAGAGCTAGAGGTTAATCTCATGTGAAGGTTATCTTATATCTGTGGCTGGGATTTGCCTTTTCTCTGCAGCTTCACATTTCATGTTTTTATTGTTTATTGCTACTTCTACTTTCCAGATAGAGCTTTGTAACCTTCACACTTTACAGCCGTGTTACTCCGTGCCGTTAGTGATGGCGGCCCTCTTATGCCTCCTCGCTGCTGCCAGTAACATTATGAAGCACAGCACCTACCAGGAGAATCTGCGCTTCTGCTGTTGGATGCGGGGGACACTTCTTTGCATTCCCCGGAGATTGCGGCTCGTTTTATGCCGTGACCTGCTTATTCTGCCATTATATTACGGGTTTTTTGTAGCACCTTTAAAATGAAGACCTGGAATGAAGGACGAAGCGTTAAAAATAGACCTTTTCACACGCGGAATAATACAAGGAGGCTGGAGTCCGGAGCGGCTGGCGGTGGATTACCGGCAGCGTCACCTTCATCATCCCTTCACACCGTAATCATCTTCTCTACAGAGAGGAAAAAGTCATCAATTACAAAAAGGAAATAAATGAAGTAAATGAAAACAATGCTATTTCCTGGAGGCATTTCATTCTGTCTCTTTTATGTCTTATAAGTTTAGGATAAGAGGATGACGTTTCCTGACTTCTCAGATTGGGAGGCTGCTTGATGCCGCAGAAACCTCCCCCCAGATCTGTGCGAATGGAAACCGTGAGCTGAGATCGCTCCTCACATGCAGAGTTCCCCCATAGTCAGTGATGCCGGGGTACTCGCTCCTCACATGCAGAGTTCCCCCATAGTCAGTGATGCCGGGGTACTCGCTCCAGACGCCCCCCTCTTAAGGCCACTTTACACGCAACAAAATTGCTAACGAGATGTCGTTGGGGTCACGGAATTCGTGACGCACGTCCAGCCTCGTTAGCGACATCGTTGAGCGTGAAACGCACAAATGACCGTTAACGATCAAAAATACCATATCATTGCTCGTTGACACGTCGTTCTATTCTCAAATATTGTTACTGTTGCAGGACGCTGGTTGTTCGTTGTTCCTGAGGCAGCACACATCGCAACGTGTGACACCCTGGGAACGAGGAACATCACCTTACCTGAGGCCGCCGGCAATGAGGAAGGAAGGAGGTGGGCGGGATGTTACGGTCGCTCATCTCCGCCCCTCCGATTCTATTGGGCGGCTGCTTAGTGACGCCGCTCTGACGCCGAATGAACCGCCCCCTTAGAAAGGAGGCGGTTCACCAGCAACAGCGACATCGCAGGGAAGGTAAGTAGTGTGACGGGTCCTAGCGATGTTGTGCACCACAGGCAGCGATTTGCCCATGACGCACAACCGACGGGGGCGGGTACGCTCGCTAGCGATATTGGTACCGATATCGCAGCGTGTAAAGTGCCCTTTAGGCAGCACTGTCACTCCTCACTATATGCACAGCACATTATTACCCCAGCACTCATTGTGTTGGACGTGTTTACACTTGCAGCGTTTCCTGTTCCCTCCTCTGCGGTTTGCAGCGGATCCATTTTGCCTCATTCCCAGTGAAGAGGTGAGAAAGTCTCGGAGTTTAAACATTTCCAGCATTTTCCATGTTGTGTCACTTTCCTTATACAAAGTCATTTATGTTCAAATTTAGATTTGATGTTTCGATTCTGAAAAGCGATAAAATGTCTCCATAATCTGGAGAGTGATGTGACCTCCGGTACATTGTGCGGATTTGGGATATTAACCCCTGAATCTCCCACCACCTCCAGAACACAGCCCGATTGTATTTCCAAGCAGAATTCTTCATTTGTTTGTTTGTTTTGAATTGTGAATGTTACAGGAAATGGGAAACTTTTTTACTTCCCCTTTAAATAAAAGGTATCAATCGTCGCTGTAACTACAGTTCCATATGGGGGCACGGGGGCAGATTTATGTCCTGACACCCCTATATTGCACTTAACAACCTATAGAAACAATACTGTAAATATTACTAATGTCCCATCCTGGTGAAATCTGATAAAATAGATGAAATCCTGATTGGAAAAGTTGGATATTTTCAGTCTTTTTTGATTCTGATATTAATATTTCCACTATTTATATATATATATACAGTGCCTACAAGTAGTATTCAACCCCCTGCAGATTTAGCAGGTTTACACATTCGGAAGTAACTTGGCATTGTGACATTTGGACTGTAGATCAGCCTGGAAGTGTGAAATGCAGCAAAAAAGAATGTTATTTTTTTTTTTTTTTTTTTTTTTTAAATTGTGAAAAGTTTATTCAGAGGGTCATTTATTATTCAACCCCTCAATCCACAAGAATTCTGTTTAGTTCCCCTAAAGTATTAAGAAGTATTTCAGGCACAAAGAACAATGAGCTCCACATGTTTGGATTAATTATCTCTTTTTCCAGCCTTTTCTGACTAATTAAGACCCTCCCCAAACTTGTGAACAGCACTCATACATGGTCAACATGGGAAAGACAAAGGAGCATTCCAAGGCCATCAGAGACAAGATCGTGGAGGGTCACAAGGCTGGCAAGGGGTACAAAACCCTTTCCAAGGAGTTGGGCCTACCTGTCTCCACTGTTGGGAGCATCATCCGGAAGTGGAAGGCTTATGGAACTACTGTTAGCCTTCCACGGCCTGGACAGCCTTTGAAAGTTTCCACCCGTGCCGAGGCCAGGCTTGTCCGAAGAGTCAAGGCTAACCCAAGGACAACAAGGAAGGAGCTCCGAGAAGATCTCATGGCAGTGGGGACATTGGTTTCAGTCAATACGATAAGTAACGTACTCCACCGCAATGGTCTCCGTTCCAGACGAGCCCGTAAGGTACCTTTACTTTCAAAGCATCATGTCAAGGCTCGTCTACAGTTTGCTCATGATCACTTGGAGGACTCTGAGACAGACTGGTTCAAGGTTCTCTGGTCTGATGAGACCAAGATCGAGATCTTTGGTGCCAACCACACAAGTGACGTTTGGAGACTGGATGGCACTGCATACGACCCCAAGAATACCATCCCTACAGTCAAGCATGGTGGTGGCAGCATCATGCTGTGGGGCTGTTTCTCAGCCAAGGGGCCTGGCCATCTGGTCCGCATCCATGGGAAGATGGATAGCATGGCCTACCTGGAGATTTTGGCCAAGAACCTCCGCTCCTCCATCAAGGATCTTAAGATGGGTCGTCATTTCATCTTCGAACAAGACAACGACCCAAAGCACACAGCCAAGAAAACCAAGGCCTGGTTCAAGAGGGAAAAAATCAAGGTGTTGCAGTGGCCTAGTCAGTCTCCTGACCTTAACCCAATTGAAAACTTGTGGAAGGAGCTCAAGATTAAAGTCCACATGAGACACCCAAAGAACCTAGATAACTTGGAGAAGATCTGCATGGAGGAGTGGGCCAAGATAACTCCAGAGACCTGTGCCGTCCTGATCAGGTCTTATAAAAGACGATTATTAGCTGTAATTGCAAACAAGGGTTATTCCACAAAATATTAAACCTAGGGGTTGAATAATAATTGACCCACACTTTTATGTTGAAAATTTATTAAAATTTAACTGCAACATAACTTGTTGGTTTGTAAGATTTATGCATCTGTTAATAAATCCTGCTCTTGTTTGAAGTTTGCAGGCTCTAACTTATTTGCATCTTATCAAACCTGCTAAATCTGCAGGGGGTTGAATACTACTTGTAGGCACTGTACATATTATAAATCTGCAGGGGGTTGAAGACTACTTGTAGGCACTGTACATATTATAAATCTGCAGGGGGTTGAATACTACTTGTAGGCACTGTACATATTATAAATCTGCAGGGGGTTGAATACTACTTGTAGGCACTGTACATATTATAAATCTGCAGGGGGTTGAAGACTACTTGTAGGCACTGTACATATTATAAATCTGCAGGGGGTTGAAGACTACTTGTAGGCACTGTACATATTATAAATCTGCAGGGGGTTGAATACTACTTGTAGGCACTGTACATATTATAAATCTGCAGGGGGTTGAAGACTACTTGTAGGCACTGTACATATTATAAATCTGCAGGGGGTTGAATACTACTTGTAGGCACTGTACATATTATAAATCTGCAGGGGGTTGAAGACTACTTGTAGGCACTGTACATATTATAAATCTGCAGGGGGTTGAAGACTACTTGTAGGCACTGTACATATTATAAATCTGCAGGGGGTTGAATACTACCTGTAGGCACTGTATATATATATATATATTTAGATATGAGGAGAATATCTCTCTAAAGTCATGTAAGCCTTCATGATGTAGTTTAGATGAGTTTTCAGAGTTTATTTAGTTCTTTTCACATTGACTCGTTACTTATTTTATGTTTCCTACATCTCTACAGCGGAGGAGCTGCGATTCCTGAATTTGTACATGAATAATACAGGAATTGCTAAGATTAGATGGATGATGGAAAAGGCCAAAGAATAAAACAAGACGATCGATTTGTGCTTCATCCACTACAGCAAAGCCTTTCACTGTGTTGTTAACCAGAAGCTTTGGAATACCATGATGGATATGGTCAGGAACCTTAAAGCTATGTGCGCACGTTGCGTACTAGCCCTGCAGAAATTTCTGCAGCGATCTGAAGAGCACATGTGCGCTTTAGATCGCTGCAGAAATGTCCGTAGTGAGCGCCGATTCCATGCGCTCTGCCTGCAGCTCCTGCCATAGACAGAGCAGGAGCTGCCGGCAAAGCGCAGGAA
Source organism: Anomaloglossus baeobatrachus (assembly GCF_048569485.1). Classification (NCBI taxonomy): domain Eukaryota; kingdom Metazoa; phylum Chordata; class Amphibia; order Anura; family Aromobatidae; genus Anomaloglossus; species Anomaloglossus baeobatrachus. Next base: position 5,347,175 of record NC_134361.1, read on the forward strand.
AGAAGTGACATGTCACTTCTTTTTGCGCAGCGCTTCGGCAGTAGCCGAAGCGCTGCGCTCTTAAACGCCACGTGCGCATGGCCCCTGCACAATCTCCATAGACTGTGCAGGGGACGCAGGACGCATGCAGTTACGCTGCGCTACAAAGCGCAGCGTAACTGCATGTTTTTACGCAACGTGCGCACATAGCCTTACATCCAACCAAGAAGACATAGTCTGAACAGAGCGCGGTGACCCGGCATGAAGCAGAGCGAGGCGTCAGACAAGGCGGCATATGGGCAACATCTCTCCTCAATTTATATGCAGCAGCTATTGTCAGGAAGGCTGAACCTGCCGAAAAAGAAGACGGAATCAAAATTGTGGATGAATCATCGACAATCTTAAATACGCAGACAATTCAATAAGCGTAGATGGAATGAAGGATTATTACCAAGTGTCAAGATGGAAAGCCCAAATATGGGATTCCTACTCGATACAAAGAAGACAACAATACCGACTACTGCAAGGTATGACTGGGACACATTTGAGTTTCAATGATCACTCAAGATGCCGCAAGGACACCAGAAGTCAATAGGAGAATATCTAAGGGAAACTCAGCAATTAAGCCCCCGGACAAGGTCCTCAAATCTAGGAACATTTCACTGGTGAGGAAGACATGGCTCCTACATAGTCTGGTCTCGGCTCGTACATAGTCTGGTCTTTTCTGTAGTCACATATGGATGGAAAACCTGGACGATAAAGAAACAAAACAGAAGAAGAATCAATGGTTTCAAAATGTGGTGCTGGAGAAGGATTTTATCAATACCATAGATGGAAAAAAGAATAAAGAAATCAATTCTGAAACAAATCAAGCCAGTCATGTCACTGGAAGGAAAGGTCACCAAGCTATGACTCGTCTACACATCATACGAAGGAAGCAATCACTGGAGAAGGAGATCATGAATGGAGGAATAGAAGGCAAAGAGAAAGACCTGCAACCCGATGCCTTGAAACAATCAAGAAAACAGTGGAGAAGACCCTTGTGGACTTATCTAGGTGGAAAAGACCCTGGTGGACCTATCTAGATGGAGAAGACCCTTGTAGACCTATCTAGGTGGAGATGACCCTGGTGGACCTATCTAGGCAGAGAAGACTCTGGTGGACTTATCTAGGCAGAAAAGACCCTTGTGGACCTATCTAGGTGGAGATGACCCTGGTGGACCTATCTAGGCAGAGAAGACTCTGGTGGACTTATCTAGGCAGAAAAGACCCTTGTGGACCTATCTAGGTGTAGAAGACCCTGGTGTACCTATCTAGGCTGCGCAAGATCGATCTTCCTACAGAGCATTCATCCATCAAGTTGCCATGGCTTGAGATCAAGCTGCAGGCCGTTAAAAGAAAGAAAAATTAGAAGAATGTGTGTTGTTGGACCGGGATAGACAAAGAGAAAATGGAAAGCTTCTCCCAAGACAGAGAATGTAAAACACACACCATTTAGTAATACAATGAATAGAACTTGCTAGAAATTAAATTATGAATTAGTAAATTATTTGTTTAATGTTTCCATTCCGCAGCTGAGAGGTAGTTACGTTGCACCAAATGATAAGTGAAAATAAATGTCTGCATAGATTACATGTAGCGCCAAAGGGGTGGAGCTTGATTAATCAATGAGATGGCGTTTGGTGTCCTGCTCCGCCTCGTAGGCCCTGCACAAGGCCTAACACAATGTATCTCTTATATATTGTCAATGGAGCCCGGTGTTCCACTGTAAATGTTACAATGTGATGTATTTCCTTTATTTTTCCCGTCTTTGACTCACTGAGGACAATTGGGATGTGATTCCCATAAAAGTGGGCACAACCATTTTCTATTGGCTGAGGCAACGTGTAACAGCGTGAAGTAGCGCTAATAGTCGGGTTATAATTAGTCGGGAATTATTGGGTGATACATTTGTTCCTCGCCCCATAGTCTACCATTGTTTGCCTCGCACTGTACGTGGTTGCGATTCCTCCGCTTTCCGCCGCTTTAATTACTGTCGTGGTGATCGCTAATATAACAATTGTAATGTGCCCAATTTTTCTCTCCTCCAATATAAACCGAGAGGAAAGCGCTGATTAAATCTGTTGTCTTCCTCGTGATTCTGTTTATACAAATGAAGAGATTTTGGAAAGTTTCCCATGTTGTAAATTGGCGGTTTTCTCCACAAACTCCCATTACGCTATAAACTGTGCATTTATAAACAATTGAAGGGTAAAATTAGATAAATGGAAAAGACTAAAGCCCCCAAGAATGATCTGAGCCATGATTAATATTCCGGAGGGGTGGAGACGGGTTCGCGACGATGGTATTTTAGCGTTCAATTAAACTTTTTAATATTTATCTGGATTTCCGTAAATCACGAAGAATTAAGTCGCGAGTGGTAAATCGGCATTTACCCCACCCAAAGGTGACATAAAGGCAGTAACAGAGATGGGCTCTGGTGAAGGATCCGATGTACAGATGTACAAAAGAAAAGATGGTAAATTATCAATATCCATCAGTGATGTACCTCGGGGGAGGGCCGGGAAGGGAAGCGCATGGGCAGGGACTACCGGAGAAGAGCCAACAACACACAGCAAAGACCACAGTATCAGGACAGTAAACTGAGTCTTTGTACCAGGTAAAAAAGGTTAGAGCCCAGTTGTGCCTCCACCATGCACGGTCCACTCCATTATATTCATACATTGCAGCACGTGGGAGAATAAAGACCGATAAAGGACGTCTCTGCTGCGCTATAAAATGGTCAAAACATGTATGGGCAACGTTGGGTTCCAGATTTAGGTTTATTTACCTGTACAAATGTTTTTATACTTCTAAATGGTGGCATCATACATTACATTGTACGCTAAAGTGAATTAAAATGTAATTTACATTCCACTAATTGTGATCAGTGGTGGATGGAGCGAAACGTTGCAGGTTTCTAATTGAGAGTCAAAAACATCTAAGTGTAAAACATTAGGAGCCTGTGCAGCATCCTGGAAATTCTGGAGAAACTGATCTCATGTGTCATCAATATGGAGAACCTTAATAATTAGAGCTAGAGATCAACTAAGGCTGGAGTCACTCGAGGGTATGTCCTCAAGAGGATCGCCCAGCTGTGCTAATGACACTCCGCTCAAACTCTGATCATGGGGGAACCGGATCACAGGTGTGGAGGAGATGTCTCCATGTTCTCCGCTGTGTGTCCACATATATCGGACTGATGACATCTGAGTGTCATCCGATGTGTCACAGCCGTCCTAGACTTGTATGGGAGCATTGTCCGATGTGTCACACCCGCCCTAGACTTGTATGGGAGAATCGTCCAATGTGTCACATCCGCCCTAGACTTGTATGGGAGCATCGTCCGATGTATAACACCCGCCCTAGACTTGTATGGGAGCATCGTCCAATGTGTCACATCCGCCCTAGACTTGTATGGGAGCATTGTCCGATATATAACACCCGCCCTAGACTTGTATGGGAGCATCGTCCGATGTATAACACCCGCCCTAGACTTGTATGGAAGCATCGTCCGATGTGTCACACCCGCCCTAGACTTGTATGGGAGCATCGTCCGATATGTAACACCCGTCCTAGACTTGTATGGGAGCATCGTCCAATGTGTCACACCCGCCCTAGACTTGTATGGGAGCATCGTTCGATGTGTAACACCCGCCCTAGACTTGTATGGGAGCATCGTCCAATATGTCACACCTGCCCTAGACTTGTACGGGAGCATCGTCCGATGTGTAACACCTGCCCTAGACTTGTATGGGAGCATCGTCCGATGTGTCACACCCGCCCTAGACTTGTATGGGAGCATCGTCCGATGTGTCACACCCGCCCTAGACTTGTATGGGAGCATCGTCCGATGTGTCACACCTGCCCTAGACTTGTATGGGAGCATCGTCCGATGTGTCTCACATGCTCCATAGACTTGTATGAGAGCATCGTCCGATGTATAACACCCGCCCTAGACTTGTATGGGTGGGCCATCCGAGGTACGCTGCCCAACACAGCATGAGAAAACTATTGCTGGTGGGCCCTGCCCCATAGTATAACATTGGAGAGAAGGCTATCCGATAAAACATCAAATATCACTCAATATAATATTAAATAATAATAATAATAATAATAATATACACTCGTGTGAGTGAGTCCTTACTCAGTGGAACGGGATCAAGCCAAAATGCATTTGCCGAATATGACGTTTGGGATAATTCACAATTCTCCAGCGATGGATTTGCTTCTAGCGATGGATTTGCTTCTAGTTGTGGCCGAAAACGCTTTTTTAGTTACTGTCTGAAGTTTATCAAATGCAAAACAATAAAGCAGAAAACAAAGGATAAAAAACAAATCAATGAAATGTTACAATGTTTGAATTTCTAACAGATGACGTGCGGCCAGACACCATCCTAATATCTGTTATTAATGGCAGATTTCTATGGGATTATCACTTTTCACACAATTATTTGTTACAAAAGACCCCGGCCCATTATATATAAACTGTCCCCAGCAGAACTGTGCGATCTGGAGAAAGGGGAAGCGCTTTACTATTATTAATGACATTTTTATGCATTTTCCTGTTAAAAACAGAATTTTTCATTTTAGCATGAATGATACAAGAACCCTTTGTTTTCCTGCATTAATCTCTTCAGTTTTTGCACTTTTCGCTCCTCTTCTCCCAGAAGCCATCTCTTGGTTATTTTGTTGTCTGCTCATTTTTTTGCGGGATGAATTGAAGTTTAGAATGATTTTATTATACAATGTTACTGAATAATGGGGGAAACAAGAGCAGCGAATGGGAAGAAATGTGCAATTCTGACATTAGTTTGGGTTTTGTTCTGCAGTAGAAATGACCCGGACACACCATTCTCCGGAGGATTATGGAAATCACAAACTGGCAGTTTTTTTACTTGGTGAAAAAAGTTAGGAATTCGTATAAAACCCAGTGTGGTTTCTGTTGCCATTTTTTCCGACTGATAACATTTATAATTTTCTTTTATAGGGTGCACGGGGATTTATTTTGTGGGGCTTTATCTTGTGGGACTTTATTTTGTATGACTTTATTTTGTGGGGCTTTATTTTGTGGGATTTTATTTTGTGGGGCTTTATTTTGTGGGGCCTTATTTTGTGGGCCTTATTTTGTGGGGCTTTATTTTGTGATTTTGTGGGGCTTTATTTTGTGGGGGGGGGTTTTCAGTAGCTTTATTTTGTGGTGCTTTATTTTGTGGGACTTTATTTTGTATGGCTTTATTTTCAGGAGCTTTATTTTGTGGGACTTTATTTTGTGGGGCTTTATTTTGTGGGGTTTTTATTTTGTGGGGTTTTTATTTTGTGGGATTTTATTTTGTGGGGCTTTATTTTCAGGGGCCTTCTTTTGTGGGGCTTTATTTTGTGATTTTGTGGGGCTTTATTTTCAGGGGCTTTATTTTGTGGGGCTTTATTTTGTGGGACTTTATTTTGTGGGACTTTATTTTGTGGGGCTTTACTTTGTGGGGCTTTATTTTGTGGGGCTTTACTTTGTGGGGCTTTATTTTGTGGGACTTTATTTTGTGGGACTTTATTTTGTGGGGCTTTACTTTGTGGGGCTTTATTTTGTGGGGCTTTACTTTGTGGGGCTTTATTTTGTGGGACTTTATTTTGTGAGGCTTTACTTTGTGGGGCTTTATTTTGTGGGACTTTATTTTGTGAGGCTTTACTTTGTGGGGCTTTATTTTGTGGGACTTTATTTTGTGGGGCTTTACTTTGTGGAGCTTTATTTTGTGAAGCTTTATTTTGTGGGGGGACATTTTCCTCTTATTATTCTGGGGTACATACAACATTTTGATGACTTTTTGTTGTATTTTCTCGGGGAGGTGTAAGGACTGATAATCAGATATTCCGCTATTTTGACTTTTTCTTCGGATGACAGTGTTTACCGATCTCATCAGTTTACTTTATATATTTTACATTTTTTTCTTTATGGGGTGATTTTATTATTTAGATTTTTTATTCTTATTTATTTATCTTAATTTTAGTTTTTTCATTCTAATGGGGGACATGAACCTAAATTGGCCCAACCATTTATACTATACCGGAGTATTGCAGTAAGTAGTGTAAGTCTCCGTCTCCTTTGATCCTCAACTTGTAGCTAAGTTACAAAATAGCACCAAGATGGCAGTAAAGAGGGTCTTCCCCAGACTCCGGCCTTCAGATTAACCCATGGGCACCTTACGATTGGTCGCAGGAGACGCAGGGCAGGAGGGCGAAGCCAGTGCAGGAAGACAACCAGGATAGGGGTACAGAAAGGGACACCGTTTTTTGCCTCTGAATTACCCGGGGATCGGCTGGATCCCGTCACTGCAGGACTCAGCACTCCAAGGGCAGCATTTGACCGGCCGGCCGTGATAATCTGGAACTGACGACTGTGAGTAAAAGACCTAATGACTGCATCCCGCTGTGTCCTGGATTCATTGTCTGCGCTGCCGGCCCCGCGCTATTCAAACACTTCATAGGCTAATAACTGCCTACGGCTGCCCTGGTGCTCAGCTCCACCTATGGGGAGCAGTACCATCATTGCTGCGTCACCATCTGCCCCAGCGGTCCCATCCTGCAGCATCGGCCATACCTGGCCGAAGACCACAGGTGGCGTCACGACTTAATGTCCCCTGTAAATGTATCCCTCACTATTTTAAACGACAGCTCCAGGTCACGGAGTCCGGCCCTGCCGCTGTGACTTCCCAAACCAAAACTGGCCCAGTACCGAGTGCCCCCCACGGCCCTGGTGGGCGTATCACACACATCCATATTTCATAGTCCAAGTTCAGACTGTGGCACATAAACCACCCTGTGTCTCCTGGTCCTGATACCTTGAGAGGCGTGGGCGGCCCAAGTGTGATGGTCCAGACTCAGACCCAGACACATGTATGGGCGAATCCAGCCTTTAGCAGATGGCAGCGCTCTGACGTCCAGTTGACATCTCTTTATTCATTAGACGCGGTGCTAATTACTTAGAGATCTGCCTGGACAAAGAGCGATGAGAATCATGTGCCGGACGCTGTATGGCGGCTTCCCATGGTTCCATACTATGTAGCGGGGGACACTGCTCGCTCCACTGGTTTGTGGAGACATTTGCCCTAAAATCAATGCTTATATCTATTAATTCATCATGCAATAAAATTACAGCAGAAAAAGGTAAACTAGACCCCCGTAGACGTCTATTACAAACTATACCCCCATAGACTTCTATAACAGCAGAAGATCTATAGCTCTGTCGAGAAGTCATGTGCATGAGCCTTTAGAAGGTCTGGATAATTCGCGATCAGACCCCATCACACCAGCATTTATCTGACACAGCAGCTTCTGCTACACGAGAAAAGTCTCGGCTCCGCATACGACAACCAGCGCAAATTAAAATGCTAAAAGACGAGGCCTTTATCTGCTCGGATGGAACGTCGCAACTTGAGCTGGAAAGATGAATTAAAACAGACAATCCAACAAAAATAATTGTGATTATTGTGCAGATACCAAGAGTCAGAACAACCATAATGTAATGTGTAAGCTGATTAATAAGAGAACAATGAAAACCCAGAATATCTACGAGTCGCGCAGTCCTGCAGATTGATATCATCTACATCAGCTAATGCACATCTTATATTCTGCCAAATAAAGCCTCACGCTCCAGTCACATTCAGAGCTGCAATCACTAGTTCTGAGGAGTCCGAACGAGGATGATAAAGAAGTCTGGAGGAGGAGGACAGAGGAATCTGGTGGGAGGGGGACAAAGGAGTCTGAAGGAGGAGGACAGAGGAGTCTGGAGGGAGAAGGAAAAAGGAGTCTGGAGGGAGAAGGACAGAGGAGTCTTGAGGGAGGAGGGCAGAGAAGTCTAGTGGAGCAAAATAAGGGAATCTTGAGGGAGGAGGACAGATTAATCTGGACAAAAAGAAAAGAGGAGTCTGGAGGAGGAGGAAAGAGGAGTCTGGAGGGAGAAGGAAAGAGGAGTCTGGAGTGAGGAGGACAAAGGAGTTAGGAGGTGGGAGGACAGACAAGTCTGGAGAAAAATGAAAGAGGAGTCTGGAGGAGAATGAGAGAGGAGTCTAGAGGGAGTAGGACAAAGGAGTCTGGAGGAGGAGGAAAGAGGTGTTTGGAGGGAGGAGGACAATGGAGTCTGGAGAGAGAAGGACACAGAAGTCTAGTGGAGCAAAATAGGGGAATCTTGAGGGAGGAGGACAGAGGAGACTGGAGGAAGGGAACAGAGGAGTCTGGATGAAGAAGGTGAGAGGAGTCTTGAGGAAGGGGACAGAAGAGCATGAAGGAGGGGACAGAAAAGTCTAGAGGAGGAGGAAAGAGGAGTCTTGAGGAGGGGGACATCATTAGTCAGGAGTAGCACAGGGGAGTCTGGAGAAAGATGAAAGAGAAGCTTGGAAAAAGAAGTACAGAGGAGACTGGAAGAGGAGGACTGAAGAAACTGGGGACTGGAGAAGTAAGATACGGCAATCTGGAGGAGGAGGACAGAAAAGTCTGGAGGAGGACCGGAAGCTGTCATGCACATAAGTATTCCAAGAGGGGTATTGAAGTAATATAGCCAATCTTACTGCATCCGCACCTGCAGCCTCCTGATTCCAATGCAGAATAGTATCCCTAGCTGCACAACCCCCTAATAGTTTTTGGACAGATTGGAATATCCATAGCTGCAAAATTAGAAACCCACAACTCAGACCTGTCTGTCAGAAAGGCTGTCGAGTTGTTTCTCGTACCTCCTGAGCAACCAGAGGGGAGGTTACTAACCCTGCCAATCAAGATAGAATAAGTGTTCAGAGATAGAAAAGGTCCCAAGGTGAGGTAACTTTAAAACCTGTGCCCAAGTGGACAAGGGAGAAATAAAATGACATCAATGAGGATGGAGGTCTCTGAGGGTCCAGTGGCTGCTCATAAAAGGGGGGTACTGTTATTCCTCAGGTTCAGGACTTGATCCAATGACCTTGTGTTGCATATTCAGTTTCCTGCCCTCCTGAATCAAAGCCTGGTCACTCCCTGTTTAAATGCTGATGGTCTCTTACCTTTGTTTATCTCCTGTTGGTTTGTGGTTATCAGGAGTTCTCACTTGCTTATTTTCACTGTTCTATCACATCCCGGATGGGGCTATTTATACTCTCTCACCAGGTGATCTGCATGATGATCCTCCTCGTTAACTCTGGAGATATCTTCTTGACCATAACCATTACACTTGATGAGATACTGCGATCAGTGCTCAACATGCCTGGAACCTAGAATTCACTCCACTTCATACTCCTGATCTCCCTCCAAATCCACCTCAATTATTACCCAAGGACAATGTGTCCCCTCAAACCTCTTAATAAGGCGAAAATTAAAGTAATTATGTATTTTGAAAGCTACAGTGAGTCGCAGTTTAACAGTCAAGAGATTCAAGATTTTAATTCTCTCCTAAGAACTTACAAATGTGGGCGCAAGTTTCTTTTGCTGTCAAGACAACCAACTCCCCCACCCTAAAGACAGAGGCCCTCCTACATCTGGGATTCACACTTTTCTCGGCCCAGTCACTAGTTACCAAATGACTTTTTTCGACCTCCCTCCAGACTTTATTCAATCGGGAACCTGTGAAGTTATATGACCCTCTCAAGTCGAGTTTAGAAAACTATTTAGCTCCAATCAGTGGATTAACAGGGCAGGTGTTAGGGGTAAGGGATAAGGATTACAGATTGTGATCTTATTTATCTAAAATCCAAGCATGGATAGAACCCTCCATCTTTATTTTTGACAGAAATGAACCTTACAACAACTGGGGAGGTGGAAGGACATATATGACCCTTGTCCAGACTGTCTTGAATATAATCTTTTAAAGCCTCCATCTCAGGAAGAGAAAGGTGAAACAAACAAGAAAAAAATTCCCAAGAATGAAGATCCCCACAGAGCAAGGACAAAACAATGCCCACTCATTGACTCTCACCTCAGAGGAAAAAAGACAGAGGCAAAATTACAATTTGCATGAGACAAAAAAACCTGAACACTTACTTTGGCCACCATTGAAGCCGTCCGGCAATGTTACCTCCGGTTCAGATGTGGCGTTCTGTTGGATTGAATCCTCTGCAGTGGCAGAAAGTGTGTGCTGCGGCTGAAGCTTGATATCCACCACTTCTAGAGACAGGGCCCTTAGTTGCACGTCCAAGACGTCCACAGGATCCATGATGATGTCTCAGCACACAGTATTGGAGTGGACTGGCTATACTTTTATGCACATAAGTATTCCAACATGGGTAAAGAGGTAATATAGCCTATCTCACTGCAGCCGCACTTGAACTCTTCTGGTTCCTGGACAGACTAGTATCCCTACTGGTGCAACGCCCTAATGATTTTTGCACAGACTGGAATATCCCTAGCTGCAAAATGAGAAACCTTTAATTTGCACCTGTCTGCCTGAAAGGCCATCAAGTTGCTTATTGTACCTCCTGAGGAACCAGAGGGGAGGTTGTGAGCATTACAAACCAAGAGAGGGTAAGCGTTCAGAGATAGACAAGGACCCACGGTGTGGAAACATAAAAGATGTGCACAAGTGGACAAAGGTTAAATAATAAATGCAAGCAAGAGTAAACTCCTAACAACCTTACAGAAAACAAAAAATAGGTGTAGGAAAAGCAAATGAGAAAACAACTCTGGTCTTCACCTAAATCCTTTGCTGCACGGTTGGACCACCATAGCAGAAAACTGCAAAGAATTATAGGCATCAGGGGAGGCTAGTATGAAAAGAGTATAAATAGCCCCACCCGGGATGTGATAGGACAGAGATAATGAGAACACCTGATAACTGCAATTGAAAAGGAGAAAAATCAAAGGTGAAAGACCATCAGCATGTGGACAGGGACTGACCAGGCAGCAGAAGGTCACTGGATCGAGTCCCGGCATGACTGGATCCTGGAGGAGGACAGCAAAGGAGTCTGAAGAATTAGGACAGAGGAGTCTGGAGGAGGTGGAGGACAGAAGAGTCTTTGGGTGGGGACGGAGGATTTTGGAGGAGGGGTACATAGAAGTCTGAAGGAGGAGGACAGTGGAGTCTCGAGGAGGAGGACAAAAGAGTCAGGTGGAAGACAGACGAGTCTGGAGGAAAACAGATGAGTCTGGAAGAGGAGGACTGGTGGAGGACAGAGGAGTCTGGAAGGAGGAGGACAGATGAGTCTGGAGGAGAACAGATGAGTCTGGAAGAGGAGGACTGGTGGAGGACAGAGGAGTCTGGAAGAGGAGGACTGGTGGAGGACAGAGGAGTCTGGAAGAGGAGGACTGGTGGAGGACAGAGGAGTCTGAAAGGAGGAGGACAGATGAGTCTGGTGGAGGACAGAGGAGTCTGGAAGAGGAGGACTGGTGGAGGACAGGAGTCTGGAAGGAGGAGGATAGAGGAGTTTGGAAGGAGGAGGACATAGGAGTGATAAAGAGGACAGGGGAGTGTGGAGGAGGACAGAGGAGTCTTAAAGAGGAGGAGGCAGGCGTCTGAAGGAGAGGGATAGGAGGATATAGAAGACACTTTCTCCCCATAGTATATTATTTCTCTTGAAAGCTGGTGACAATGTTTCCTCCGTGTGACAGCCTCACTCAGCGGCAATATAATCTGTGCCCGGACTCCTCTCACAGCTCCTCATGCCTCCGCTTGTTGGCCCCCCGGGAGCCTGATGTGATTTGCAGATGAATAGTGGGGTTAACCATCGTCACCACAGGTTTCTTGCTATTTTAATGACAATACATTTTTCAGGAATACAGATCATTTGACTCCGTATAGTCCGTGATATGGAAATGTAAGTTTCAGTCTTATGGAATTTCTTTTGCATTTTTTTCGACATAAAAAAGCAAATCACACCCTTGGGTACATCAAATTTTGAAATGAGAGGCTGTTGAAGGAAAGTAAGTCATTTCCATGGCCCGTATTATCTGTCGATCTTTCTGGCGATACTTTTTCAACAACTTTGAGTACACTTTGCCAACAGGAATGTTACCTGGAGAATTACAGGTAGTAAAATTGATGTATTATGTGTTATTTCCTTCGGTAATTACTATAGTTTCTGGGAGAACAGATCACTCTTGTGTTATTTTATGTCCTCCTTGCAATCTCTCCCTCATGAATACGATTTGAGAAGTGGCATGTCTTACGCCGCCATTTCTGTGAAAGATAATGGTAAACTGCACTCGCGCTGACCTCTGCCGCCCGTGCCATCTCATCCACACATACAGTTTCAGCACGTCCGGGGTCCTCTGTAATATGTGAACAAAGACATAAAATAAGAGTCGAGCCTTCACTCCGAAGCCGTATCAGACAAATGTTTATGGCGCCCTCGAAATGCGTCATGACCCAATATTTATTTATGGCCCCAATGAGATCTACAAATCATAACTTACAATGCACCAAGGACCGAGGTAAAAAAGGCAAAAAGCAAAAACAAATATTAATGAAGTGCCAAAAGCGTTGTATGCTATGATTTATTATTTATGAAGCCCCAGCGATGACCCTCGTACATTGTCATATATTGCCGAGGTTTGAGTTGCGTTATTGCTCTGGAAGGAAGAATCTTGGAAAATATGGAGACATCTGTAAAGGGAAAGTGTGACAGGGATATAAGCAGTTTATACATGTAACGAGCAGTCGGGGAAGTGGATAAAAAGGTGTCTGGGTAATAAGAAGGTTCAAAAGAGCAAGAGATTTAGTAGGAAAGAGAATAAATAATGTGCAGTTGGATGTCGACACCGGCCGAGTATCCAGAGTGGTTCGACCGCCTGGGAAATGTCGTCTCACGTCTCGTACGAACCTTCATGGTTATAATACACTTGAGGCAGGGATAAATGTGACCATTCGTTTAGTAGACCCGGGACTCGCACTTTCCCAACTATAAACGTCACCTCTTTCATCATCTCCGCAATAAAACGAGCTGCTAGTGATTGTCTGGTCTGAACATCTTGTGTTTCCTCCCTCCATGAACCCTTCTACTCCTGGTATTATCACGTCTGTGGTGGCTCCTCCATAACCCCCGATAGGACGCTCGCTGCCTTGCGTTTCCTCCCTTCCTGGTATTATCCTGCCTGTGGTGCCTCCACCATAACCCCCGATAGGACGCTCGCTGTCTTGCGTTTCCTCCCTTCCTGGTGTTATCCTGCCTGTGGTGGCTCCACCATAACCCCCGATAGGACGCTCGCTGCCTTGCGTTTCCTCCCTTCCTGGTGTTATTATGCCTGTGGTGGCTCCACCATAACCCCCGGTAGGATGCTCGCTGTCTTGCGTTTCCTCCCTTCCTGGTATTATCACGCCTGTGGTGGCTCCTCCATAAGCCCTGGTAGCACGCTCGCTGTCTTGTGTTTCCTCCCTTCTACTCCTGGTGTTATCCTGCCTGTGGTGGATCCTCCATAACCCCTGGTAGCACGCTCGCTGTCTTGTGTTTCCTCCCTTCCTGGTGTTATCATGCCTGTGGTGGCTCCTCCATAACCCCCAGTAGGACACTCGCTGTCTTGCGTTTCCTCCCTTCCTGGTATTATCACACCTGTGGTGGCTCCTCCATAACCCCCAGTAGGACGCTCGCTGTCTTGCGTTTCCTCCCTTCCTGGTATTATCACGCCTGTGGTGGCTCCTCCATAAGCCCTGGTAGGACGCTCGCTGTCTTGCGTTTCCTCCCTTCCTGGTGTTATCCTGCCTGTGATGCCTCCACCATAACCCCCGGTAGCACGCTCGCTGTCTTGTGTTTCCTCCCTTCCTGGTGTTATCATGCCTGTGGTGGCTCCACCATAACCCCTGATAGGACGCTCGCTGTCTTGCGTTTCCTCCCTTCCTGGTGTTATTATGCCTGTGGTGGCTCCACCATAACCCCCGATAGGACGCTCGCTGTCTTGCGTTTCCTCCCTTCCTGGTGTAATTATGCCTGTGGTGGCTCCACCATAACCCCCGGTAGGACGCTCGCTGTCTTGCGTTTTCTCCCTTCCTGGTGTTATTATGCCTGTGGTGGCTCCACCATAACCCCCGGTAGGACGCTCACTGTCTTGCGTTTCCTTCCTTCCTGGTGTTTTTATGCCTGTGGTGGCTCCACCATAACCCCCGGTAGGACGCTCGCTGTCTTGCGTTTTCTCCCTTCCTGGTGTTATTATGCCTGTGGTGGCTCCACCATAACCCCCGATAGGACGCTCGCTGTCTTGTGTTTCCTCCCTTCCTGGTGTTATCATGCCTGTGGTGGCTCCACCATAACCCCTGATAGGACGCTCGCTGTCTTGCGTTTCCTCCCTTCCTGGTGTTATTATGCCTGTGGTGGCTCCACCATAACCCCCGATAGGACGCTCGCTGTCTTGCGTTTCCTCCCTTCCTGGTGTAATTATGCCTGTGGTGGCTCCACCATAACCCCCGGTAGGACGCTCGCTGTCTTGCGTTTTCTCCCTTCCTGGTGTTATTATGCCTGTGGTGGCTCCACCATAACCCCCGGTAGGACGCTCACTGTCTTGCGTTTCCTTCCTTCCTGGTGTTTTTATGCCTGTGGTGGCTCCACCATAACCCCTGGTAGGATGCTCGCTGTCTTGTGTTTCCTCCCTTGTACTCCTGGTGTTATCATGCTTGTAGTGGCTCCACCATAACCCCCGGTAGGGCGCTTGCTGTCTTGTGTTTCCTCCCTTCCTGGTGTTATCATGCCTGTGGTGGCTCCACCATAAACCCTGGTAGGACGCTCGCTGTCTTGCATTTCCTCCCTTCCTGGTGTTATTATGCCTGTGGTGGCTCCACCATAACCCCCGGTGGGACGCTCACTGTCTTGTGTTTCCTCCCTTCCTGGTGTTATCATGCCTGTGGTGTCTCTACCATAACCCCCAGTAGGACGCTCGCTGTCTTGTTTCCTCCCTTCCTAGTGTTATTATGCCTGTGGTGGCTCCACCATAACCCCTGGTAGGACGCTTGCTGTCTTGTGTTTCCTCCCTCCTACTCCTGGTGTTATCCTGCCTGTGGTGGCTCCACCATAACCCCCGGTAGGACGCTCACTGTCTTGTGTTTCCTCCCTTCCTAGTGTTATCATGCTTGTGGTGTCTCCACCATAACCCCCGGTAGGACGCTCGCTGTCTTGTTTCCTCCCTTCCTGGTGTTATCCTGCCTGTGATGCCTCCACCATAACCCCCGGTAGGACGCTCGCTGTCTTGCGTTTCCTCCCTTCCTGGTGTTATTATGCCTGTAGTGGCTCCACCATGACCCCTAGTAGCACACTTGCTGTCTTGCGTTTCCTCCCTTCCTGGTGTTATCATGCCTGTGGTGGCTCCACCATAACCCCCGGTAGGACGCTCGCTGTCTTGCGTTTCCTCCCTTCCTGGTGTTATTATGCCTGTAGTGGCTCCACCATGACCCCTAGTAGCACACTTGCTGTCTTGCGTTTCCTCCCTTCCTGGTGTTATCATGCCTGTGGTGGCTCCACCATAACCCCCGGTAGGACGCTCGCTGTCTTGTGTTTCTTCCCTTCTACTTCTGGTGTTATTATGCCTGTAGTGGCTCCACCATAACCCCCGGTAGGACGCTCACCGTCTTGTTTCCTCCCTTCCTGGTGTTATCCTGCCTGTGACGCCTCCACCATAACCCCCGGTAGGACGCTCGCTGTCTTGCGTTTCCTCCCTTCCTGGTGTTATTATGCCTGTAGTGGCTCCACCATGACCCCTAGTAGCACACTTGCTGTCTTGCGTTTCCTCCCTTCCTGGTGTTATCATGCCTGTGGTGGCTCCACCATAACCCCCGGTAGGACGCTCGCTGTCTTGTGTTTCCTCCCTTGTACTCCTGGTGTTATCACGCCTGTGGTGGCTCCACCATAACCCCCGGTAGGACGCTCGCTGTCTTGTGTTTCTTCCCTTCTACTTCTGGTGTTATTATGCCTGTAGTGGCTCCACCATGACCCCTAGTAGCACGCTTGCTGTCTTGAGGTTGCACATGATTAGATCTCCCCTTCTCTCCATATATGTGATCAATTCCTTTCAGTTATGATGCAATCTTCAGCATCTGCGCTTTTCTTACCCTCAAAACTACAAAAACTCTTATTGTCCTTCAGATTCATTTTTATCCTAATTATTGCAAATCTCCCCTGCTCCGTCCCGCTATTCTACTCTTCCATAATTTCCATGACTATATTTTATGATAAAACATTTTTTTCCTTTTAGAAGAATGTATTCTGTGATCTCTGCAGGGCGTCTGGTTCATGGTTCGTTTGGAGGCCGGACACCACCAGGGATTATTGATTAGAGCTAGACTTCATTGCTCCGCGCAGACTGTGCACAAGGTGTGTAGGAGTGGTGGACGGCAGCCGACGGGAGGCTGATTACTAACGAGAAGTCATAACCAGCAGGAGTCACTGCACAAATCCTACACTCCGACAACAACAATTTCAAAGGAAAATTCCGGCCAATATTGATGGGCGTCTATCTGCAGGGCGTTGTTTATAGGGTGATGATGGAAGACGTGATTGGCAATGTTTATGGAGCGCCCAATTAATAGAAGAAGAAGGATGATTTACAAAACTGTTTACAGGCGTCTACGTAAAGGGGAAATCCACCTATGTGCTGTCTTCTGACATATTATCACCATGTGAAGTCCGTGACCATCGCTGAGTGCTACAATGTCATTTCAGCAACATTTTATTGAGAAAACAAAGTCAAATCTTTGGAGTGTTCACTCTCTCGTCACTCCGTATTTCTCACGTCACATGGCCACGCTTCATTTACAGTAATTTGCAGCTTGACAAGTTTTTAAGTTGTTTAGTAATTAGTACATGTCCCACTGTAAGAAAAGAACCGCAGAACATTGTCAACGAGTTGTACGTTATTGCCGAAATTTGTTCAAATTATGACTTTTGAATGTATAAAGTTGTTTGCAACATAAATGTATTTTTTCTGTGACTTTTTAAACACCTGTCACTTATTTAAAGTTTTACTCCGACTTTAAATTAGAAATAAATGCATAAATATGTTGGACTTCACACCGGAAGCCCCCCATGATCATATTAAAGGGGTTGTCAAGTGAAGATACGTTTTCACCCCACTACCTATTCTGACTCACGGATAAGTAGGACGTGATGGCGCCTGAACTGGCCGTTTTCTTCCTTGGCTATTCGTATTCGCTGTACTCACAAATTGGTTCCTCAGATAATTTAAGTCAGCCACAATCTCATTGTAAGAAAACTCCAGGAAAAGATGAATTTTTAACTGAAATCTTGTACTAATGATAAAAGTAGCAGGTAAAAATGTTCTCCAATAGCATACAAGATAAGATGGCTGGTACTAAACACTACATGGAGAAGAAGGGCGGGGATTGCTGACATCACAGAGCTACAGGGAGGAAGAAGGGACAAAATACAACCAAAGTCTAACCTTCTACCTAGGAGCAGAAATACAATACACAGCAATGGAAACATTGAATAATTCGAATAATTCCCAAGTCGTGAAACAAGACACTGCGGCTCCAATCTTCCCATTGTCACATTCATTGCAGGTCTCATGGTCAGCCCTACATCCATCTTCAAGCTTTATCTTTAGTGATAAGATAAATAATCTTCACGGAAAACTCCTGTAATGCTAAAAAAAATACAGTCAGGGCCAGAAATATTTGGACAGTGACACAAGTTTTGTTATTTTAGCTGTTTACAAAAACATGTTCAGAAATACAATTCTATATTTAATATGGGCTGAAAGTGCACACTCCCAGCTGCAATATGAGAGTTTTCACATCCAAATCGGAGAAAGGGTTTAGGAATCATAGCTCTGTAATGCATAGCCTCCTCTTTTTCAAGGGACCAAAAGTAATTGGACAAGGACTCTAAGGGCTGCAATTGACTCTGAAGGCATCTCCCTCGTTAACCTGTAATCAATGAAGTAGTTAAAAGGTCTGCGGTTGATTACAGGTGTGTGGTTTTGCATTTGGAAGCTGTTGCTGTGACCAGACAACATGCGGTCTAAGGAACTCTCAATTGAGGTGAAGCAGAACATCCTGAGGCTGAAAAAAAAGAAAAAATCCATCAGAGAGATAGCAGACATGCTTGGAGTAGCAAAATCAACAGTCGGGTACATTCTGAGAAAAAAGGAATTGACTGGTGAGCTTGGGAACTCAAAAAGGCCTGGGCGTCCACGGATGACAACAGTGGTGGATGATCGCCGCATACTTTCTTTGGTGAAGAAGAACCCGTTCACAACATCAACTGAAGTCCAGAACACTCTCAGTGAAGTAGGTGTATCTGTCTCTAAGGCTACTTTCACACATCAGTTTTTTGCCATCAGGTTCAATCCGGAAAAAAACGGGTAAAACGGATCCGGTACCGCATCCGTTTATCCCCCATAGACTTGCATTGTTGCCGGATTGTACCTGATGGCTTTGCGTTGCATCCGTTTTTTTCCGGATGCGGCAAAATAATTGAATGCGGCGGCCGGATAGAACGTATCATGTAACGTTTTTTGTCCCCTTAAAAAAACCGCATTCTGCCGGATCCGGCGCAATACGGCATTGTATACAATGGGTGTCTATGCATGCCGGATCCGGCGCAATGCGGTTTAAACCGGATGCGGTGACCGCATCCGGTTTGTTAAACAGAGCATGCGCAAATTTTTTTTTTTCCTCATCACAAAACTTATAAAAGGATCCAGCACATTCTACACACTTCCTGCCGGCTCCTGACTTCAACTTCTGCTGTCCTCCAGTCCAGTGCTCCAGGGAAGAGGTATGTCCACAGTACTGTCCACAGATCACTGCTGTGAGCTGCGTACATGTACTTAGACATTTTTTTTTCTTTTTTTGCAGGTGCAGTGTTGCGGTACATTTCTGGGCATCCTGTTGCTGGGTCCTTTTATCTTCCGTGGCAGTGCAAGAGTGTTCCTGAGGTAATGTCCACAGTACTGTCCACAGATCACTGCTGTGAGCTGCGTACATGTACTTAGACATTTTTTTTTCTTTTTTTGCAGGTGCAGTGTTGCGGTACATTTCTGGGCATCCTGTTGCTGGGTCCTTTTATCTTCCGTGGCAGTGCAAGAGTGTTCCTGAGGTAATGTCCACAGTACTGTCCACAGATCACTGCTGTGAGCTGCGTACATGTACTTAGACATTTTTTTTTCTTTTTTTGCAGGTGCAGTGTTGCGGTACATTTCTGGGCATCCTGTTGCTGGGTCCTTTTATCTTCCGTGGCAGTGCAAGAGTGTTCCTGAGGTAATGTCCACAGTACTGTCCACAGATCACTGCTGTGAGCTGCGTACATGTACTTAGACATTTTTTTTTCTTTTTTTGCAGGTGCAGTGTTGCGGTACATTTCTGGGCATCCTGTTGCTGGGTCCTTTTATCTTCCGTGGCAGTGCAAGAGTGTTCCTGAGGTAATGTCCACAGTACTGTCCACAGATCACTGCTGTGAGCTGCGTACATGTACTTAGACATTTTTTTTTCTTTTTTTGCAGGTGCAGTGTTGCGGTACATTTCTGGGCATCCTGTTGCTGGGTCCTTTTATCTTCCGTGGCAGTGCAAGAGTGTTCCTGAGGTAATGTCCACAGTACTGTCCACAGATCACTGCTGTGAGCTGCGTACATGTACTTAGACATTTTTTTTTCTTTTTTTGCAGGTGCAGTGTTGCGGTACATTTCTGGGCATCCTGTTGCTGGGTCCTTTTATCTTCCGTGGCAGTGCAAGAGTGTTCCTGAGGTAATGTCCACAGTACTGTCCACAGATCACTGCTGTGAGCTGCGTACATGTACTTAGACATTTTTTTTTCTTTTTTTGCAGGTGCAGTGTTGCGGTACATTTCTGGGCATCCTGTTGCTGGGTCCTTTTATCTTCCGTGGCAGTGCAAGAGTGTTCCTGAGGTAATGTCCACAGTACTGTCCACAGATCACTGCTGTGAGCTGCGTACATGTACTTAGACATTTTTTTTTCTTTTTTTGCAGGTGCAGTGTTGCGGTACATTTCTGGGCAGCCTGTTGCTGGGTCCTTTTATCTTCCGTGGCAGTGCAAGAGTGTTCCTGAGGTAATGTCCACAGTACTGTCCACAGATCACTGCTGTGAGCTGCGTACATGTACTTAGACAATTTTTTTTCTTTTTTTGCAGGTGCAGTGTTGCGGTACATTTCTGGGCAGCCTGTTGCTGGGTCCTTTTATCTTCCGTGGCAGTGCAAGAGTGTTCCTGAGGTTGAGGTCCTGTTGTGCGTGGCCTGTAATCAAAAAAATGTCGTCTTCTGGTAGCCCGCCCTTCGGTTCACAAACTGAGGTATTTTTTTTTTTTTGGTTTTTTTTTAAAAAATACAAAAAAAAACATTTTTTTAAATCAACGACATTTACACAGGTGGCCGAAACATCACAGGAGATGCTGCCAGAAGAGGACGGAAGGGGTGGAGAAAGACACGGAGCGGGCGATCATAGTGTAAGTTTCATACAGGAATTGTTTACCACAGCACACCAAACATATAAGTAAATAATTTTTTTTTGTTTTCTTCACTAAAGGCTTCAACTTCTAGGGCTCATGATAGAGCTCCCCCAAGACCGTCCCAGGGTCGTCGTCGAGGTGGCGGTGGTCATAGTGTAAGGTTTTTTTTTTTTTTTATTTTTTTTTTTTTTCATGTCAGTGTGAATTTTTGTCTATTTTTTTTTTTAATTTCTTTTTTCTTTCTTTGAACAGGCATCCCAGCGTGCTCCCGATTCTGACGGTGAGGAGGCCGGATTTATCAACATCGACCTCCTCATCGATGAAGTTAGAGAGAGGGAGCCGCTGTGGAACATGGCTGACCGCCGCCACGCTGATTCGATCGTAACCCGTCGACTCTGGGACGAGGTATGCCACGCAGCGGTAGAAGGTTGGGGGGAGCTCAATTCTCGTGGCCAGAAGAAACAGCGTAAGTATTCACAGTTCAGTAGGTTATGCTGCCTGATGTAATGTGTTGTATAATAACCACTTTCTGCTTTCCACTTTCAGGTGACAAACTTCAGAAGCGGTGGCGGTCTATCAGGGATCGCTTCAAAAAGGAGTTAAATCAAGAGATGCAGGCCCCGAGTGGATCCGGAGGACGCAGATCGAAGTACCGTTACTTTAGAGCGTTGTCGTTCCTCCGGACAACTATGGTGTGCAGAAGGTAAATATTCCACACAATATGTACAAAGTATAATATTTTATGTCTGTTTTTTTTTGCTTTTTTTTTTTAGTCAGGGCCAATGTATAGCAATTAAATTAATTATTGTTTTGTTTTTCCTCTTTTTAACAGCACCGTCTGCAGCACTCGGGAGCCTGCATCGAACCCGACAGGAGCGATCCCTGAACAGTCCGCCACTGGGGAACACAGGCACAGACCCCACCCATCTGAACCTTCCCTTCCATCTACATCTGTCCCATCCACCTGCGCTGGAGCTTCCCGTGAGACTTCATTACCTGAAGCTGCTGGTGATGAGATAGCTTTTCCCCTACCCCACCCCTCTGACACTGCTGCCCTCAGTAGAACACCTTTGGGTTCTGGGCGTCAGCGTCATAGGGGTCAGGAAAAGAGCTATGCGCCAGAGTTCTTGCATCTAAATGCAGCCTTCCAGAACGCCATTCAATTATTATCAGAACAAAATCGTGCATCTTTTAGCTTCCTAAATGCAAATATGGAAAAAAATACACACGAATTGTGCACGCGTCTGGACAGGCTGCATTTAGATGCAAGTAAATCTCCCAATCATTGTTTTTTTCAAGCCGTACTACAGCGCATGGAAAAGCTATCTCTTGACCATCAGATGCATGTAATGCAAGCCACACGGAAGGCTCTGGGGCAGGTTGACTCCCAACCACCTCCACCCACCCCTACAAGACCACCTGCCCCCCCTCCAGCCATTGTCCCTACTCCCCCTGCTGCCCAGTACCAGCCTGCTGCCCAGTACCAGCCTGCAGCCCAGTACCAGCCTGCAGCCCAGTACCAGCCTGCTGCCCAGTACCAGCCTGCTGCCCAGTACCAGCCTGCTGCCCAGTACCAGCCTGATGCCCAGTACCAGCCTGCAGCCCAGTACCAGCCTGCTGCCCAGTACCAGCCTGCTGCCCAGTACCAGCCTGCTGCCCAGTACCAGCCTGATGCCCAGTACCAGCCTGCGGCCCAGTACCAGCCTGCGGGCCAGTACCAGCTCCCAACCACATCTGCCCCTACACTTCCTACCCACTACCACATCTCGCCTTCCACAACCATCATGACCCCAACTCAAGCCACTAATTCACCCGCCACCTCTTCTGTCTCCCAATCCCTCCACTCCACCCCTCAATCCTTACCAAATCCCATCCCATCTCCTGGTTTCCCTCTTGGTTTCTCTACCACACCTTCATCTTCTGTTACTTCCCCACCACCACCACCAACACCACTTTCCACCCTCAATACTCCAACTGTGCGTGTGTTCCCACCTGTCAGCCCCTCCAGTACTATCTCCACCCCAAGCCCAAGATTTACAAATTTATAATTTATTTATCTATGTAATAAAAAATAAACGTTTTTGGTTGAAAAGTATTTATTTGTTCTTGTTTTTTTTGGTGTGAATATTATTTAGCAAGTTAAGTTAATAATAAGGTAATACAAAAACATAACATGTTGTAATTTGACGGGGTAAAAATTACAAATTTTTAAAGCGAGTGAAAGATTAAAATTAACAAGGTTAACAAGATATTATTTAATTTATTTATAATTATTTTTATTTGTTATAAAACTGAAGAAAAATCTTACACCATTTGATCTTGCCAATCTACTCTACCTTCTGGGGACACAAAATAGTCAGCATATTTGTCACGGATTGTTGAACAGGCAACACTACTCCTAAATCCAGGACTGGTGTAGTCTGACAAAGAGGTGGATTCCAAACTCTGGTCATCCAACGACAAAGGTTCCTTTGTTAAAACAAAATTGTGCAGTACCACACATGCTTTCACAATTTCATCAACAGTTTCAATGTTTAAATTAATGGCTGTTAACAAGACTCGCCATTTGCTGGTTAGTATCCCAAAGGAGCATTCCACCATTCTTCTGGCTCTGGATAATCTGTAATTATATATTTTTTGTGTTTGCGTCAATCCACGGCTTGCATATGGCTTCAATAGATGTTGGGATAGTTGAAAGGCTTCGTCGGCCACAAAAACAAAGGGCATTGGGGGCTCACATGTGCCAGGAAGAGGTCTTGCAGGAGGGAAATCAAAAGTATTCCCATAGATTCGCCGCCCCATTGGGGACATTTTAAAGACCTGCGAGTCATTGGATCTCCCATATGCGCCAATGTCCACTGAGATGAATTTGTAGTCCGCATCCGTTATTGCCATTAGGACAATTGAAAAATACTTTTTATAATTGTAGTATTCTGACCCCGAAGCAGCAGGTTTCACAATTCTGATATGTTTGCCGTCCACTGAGCCAAGGCAATTTGGAAACTGACAAATGTTATAGTATTGTTCAGCAATTGCAAGCCATCTTTCCCTGGTGGGCTGGGGGATGAAATCATCATGGAGGCAATCCCACAAGGCTTGGCAAGTGTCTCTAATGATTCCCGAGATGGTGGAAATTCCTAGTCGAAACTGGTAGTGGAGGGATGAAAGCGACTCTCCAGTTGCAAGGAATCTGTAAAGGAAAGACAATAATTATAAAAAAATAATAGCAAACACATTACAGTTAAAAGTCAATTTACAGGAGGATACAATTTAAAAAAAAAAAAACTTACCTAAGCGTAACCAGCAAACGCTCCTCGGGTGTTATAGAGAACCGGCTGTAGGTGTCCGTTTTACGGATGTTGTCCGCAACAAGGCCAAGGAGGACGTCAAAATTATTCACTGCCATCCGGACATAGCTTGTGAATTTTTCATGGTTTCCACGGAGCTCCAGGTATAGGGTTGAAAACACCCCACGTGTCAGTCTCTGGGCAGTCAGGGGATGGATCCAAAAGCGTCGATGTCGCTGACGCCTCAGTCGCTGTCGCTCCTTTTCTCTGACGATGATAGCCAAGCGATTTGCCTCAAATATAAAATCTGCAGCGATCTTTGTGTAATTTGCAAGAATAGCATCCATGGTTTCTGCTTGTCTCTGTCTTCATTCTGTCATATATGCTTCAAAATACTGTATATATACTATATGTTCCCAATAGCCAATCAGAATACGGAACTCGTTAATTGTTTGTTTAGTGTTAAAAAAACGGATCCGTCAAAAAACGGACATAACGGATGCAAAACGGATGCAAACCGGACCCACCGGATCCGTTTTTTAACGGATCCGTCCTAAACGGATCCGCAAAAAAACGGATCCGGTGGGTCCGGTTGGCTCCGGTTTGCACAACAAAAACGGAAACGTTGGATACGGCAAAAAAAAGGACTGTGCCTGAATACAGAAAACTGATGTGTGAAAGTAGCCTAAGTCACCAGTAAAGAGAAGACTCCATGAAAGTAAATACAAAGGGTTCACATCTAGATGCAAACCATTCATCAATTCCAAAAATAGACAGGCCAGAGTTACATTTGCTGAAAAACACCTCATGAAGCCAGTTCAGTTCTGGAAAAGTATTCTATGGACAGATGAGACCAAGATCAACCTGTACCAGAATGATGGGAAGAAAAAAGTTTGGAGAAGAAAGGGAACGGCACATGATCCAAGGCACACCACATCCTCTGTAAAACATGGTGGAGGCAACGTGATGGCATGGGCATGCATGGCTTTCAATGGCACTGGGTCACTTGTGTTTATTGATGACATAACAGCAGACAAGAGTAGCCGGATGAATTCTGAAGTGTACCAGGATATACTTTCAGCCCAGATTCAGCCAAATGCCGCAAAGTTGATCGGACGGCGCTTCATAGTACAGATGGACAATGACCCCAAGCATACAGCCAAAGCTACCCAGGAGTTCATGAGTGCAAAAAAGTGGAACATTCTGCAATGGCCAAGTCAATCACCAGATCTCAACCCAATTGAGCATGCATTTCACTTGCTCAAATCCAGACTTAAGACGGAAAGACCCACAAACAAGCAAGACCTGAAGGCTGCGGCTGTAAAGGCCTGGCAAAGCATTAAGAAGGAGGAAACCCAGCGTTTGGTGATGTCCATGGGTTCCAGACTTAAGGCAGTGATTGCCTCCAAAGGATTTGCAACAAAATATTGAAAATAAAAATATTTTGTTTGGGTTTGGTTTATTTGTCCAATTACTTTTGACCTCCTACAATGTGGAGTGTTTGTAAAGAAATGTGACAATTCCTACAATTTCTATCAGATATTTTTGTTCAAACCTTCAAATTAAACGTTACAATCTGCACTTGAATTCTGTTGTAGAGGATTCATTTCAAATCCAATGTGGTGGCATGCAGAGCCCAACTCACGAAAATTGTGTCACTGGCCAAAGATTTTTGGACTTAACTGTAGTAATAAATGGAGAAAAAACATGAAGACATTTGACACATTTATGACAAGGAAAGGTCCCAAATTGGTCAAAATTTTGGGCGCAAACTCAATGATAAATGTCTCCACTGTGTCAGAATTTACCTGTCAAATTTCTGCTGATTGGATTTCATTGACGCACAACTTGGGCAATGGTGGTTGCATCATTACTGTAATTTTCTGACAGGTATGACAGCCAATTCCGGCAGATCTTCCTCTGAAGTGCAGGACGGCATGTCGAATGCAGATACAAGACTCTGTCACCGGTGGACACAATATGGCGTTAGGGAGAAGAGGAGAAAGTCTTTAGGAAGAAGGATGATGTCCTCTATCCAGTGCACGGTTGCAGAGGGTAGATTTGCAGATTAGCTGATGATGTCGGGGTCCCTATTCCTCCATTACTGAAAGACAAATCTCCAATATAACTAATATGAGTAAGGGGAGCGAGACCCGGTGTGGATGAATCTATAGTGAAACATCTCCTGCATATAATGATATAGGGTCACGTATCATTCCAACTCTAACAGTTCCCTAAATAAATCGATATATTTTGGAAATCACCATCATCTGGACGTATTAAGCAGAGGAGACTGAAGCTTTAGAAATTAGATGTTTCTGAGTTTGTTGAATTTTTCCCAATAATTTAATACTGAGCGAAATGATTTGCCACAAATTCCAATACTGCAGAAGCGCCAATACTACAGAGGCTCCAATACTGCAGAAGCGCCAATACTACAGAGGCTCCAATACTGCAGAGGCTCCAATACTGCAGAAGCTCCAATACTGCAGAGGCTCCAATACTGCAGAAGCTCCAATACTGCAGAGGCTCCAATACTGCAGAGGCTCCAATACTACAGAGGCTCCAATACTGCAGAGGCTCCAATACTGCAGAAGCTCCAATACTGCAGAGGCTCCAATACTGCAGAAGCGCCAATACTGCAGAAGCGCCAATACTGCAGAAGCTCCAATACTGCAGAAGCGCCAATACTACAGAGGCTCCAATACTGCAGAAGCTCCAATACTGCAGAAGCGCCAATACTACAGAGGCTCCAATACTGCAGAAGCGCCAATACTACAGAGGCTCCAATACTGCAGAAGCGCCAATACTGCAGAAGCGCCAATACTACAGAGGCTCCAATACTGCAGAAGCGCCAATACTACAGAGGCTCCAATACTGCAGAAGCGCCAATACTACAGAGGCTCCAATACTGCAGAAGCGCCAATACTACAGAGGCTCCAATACTGCAGAAGCGCCAATACTGCAGAAGCGCCAATACTACAGAGGCTCCAATACTGCAGAAGCGCCAATACTACATTGGCTCCAATACTGCAGAAGCGCCAATACTACAGAGGCTCCAATACTGCAGAAGCGCCAATACTACAGAGGCTCCAATACTACAGAAGCGCCAATACTACAGAGGCTCCAATACTGCAGAAGCGCCAATACTGCAGAAGCGCCAATACTACAGAGGCTCCAATACTGCAGAGACTCCAATACTGCAGAGGCTCCAATACTGCAGAAGCGCCAATACTGCAGAGGCTCCAATACTGCAGAGGCTCCAATACTGCAGAAGCTCCAATACTACAGAGGCTCCAATACTGCAGAGACTCCAATACTACAGAGGCTCCAATACTACAGAAGCGCCAATACTACAGAGGCTCCAATACTGCAGAAGCGCCAATACTGCAGAAGCGCCAATACTACAGAGGCTCCAATACTGCAGAGACTCCAATACTGCAGAGGCTCCAATACTGCAGAAGCGCCAATACTGCAGAGGCTCCAATACTGCAGAGGCTCCAATACTGCAGAAGCTCCAATACTACAGAGGCTCCAATACTGCAGAGACTCCAATACTACAGAGGCTCCAATACTGCAGAAGCGCCAATACTACAGAGGCTCCAATACTACAGAGGCTCCAATACTGCAGAGACTCCAATACTGCAGAAGCTCCAATACTACAGAGGCTCCAATACTGCAGAGGCTCCAATACTGCAGAGGCTCCAATACTGCAGAAGCTCCAATACTACAGAGGCTCCAATACTGCAGAAGCTCCAATACTACAGAGGCTCCAATACAGCAGAAGCTCCAATACTACAGAGGCTCCAATACTGCAGAAGCTCCAATACTACAGAGGCTCCAATACTGCAGAGACTCCAATACTGCAGAGGCTCCAATACTGCAGAGACTCCAATACTGCAGAGGCTCCAATACTGCAGAAGCTCCAATACTACAGAGGCTCCAATACTACAGAGGCTCCAATACTCCAGAGGCTCCAATACTGCAGAAGCTCCAATACTACAGAGGCTCCAATACTGCAGAAGCTCCAATACTACAGAGGCTCCAATACAGCAGAAGCTCCAATACTACAGAGGCTCCAATACTACAGAGGCTCCAATACTGCAGAAGCTCCAATACTACAGAGGCTCCAATACTGCAGAGACTCCAATACTGCAGAGGCTCCAATACTGCAGAGACTCCAATACTGCAGAGGCTCCAATACTGCAGAGGCTCCAATACTACAGAGGCTCCAATACTGCAGAGACTCCAATACTGCAGAGGCTCCAATACTGCAGAGACTCCAATACTGCAGAGGCTCCAATACTGCAGAAGCGCCAATACTACAGAGGCTCCAATACTGCAGAAGCGCCAATACTGCAGAAGCGCCAATACTACAGAGGCTCCAATACTGCAGAAGCGCCAATACTACAGAGGCTCCAATACTGCAGAAGCGCCAATACTACAGAGGCTCCAATACTGCAGAAGCGCCAATACTACAGAGGCTCCAATACTGCAGAAGCGCCAATACTGCAGAGGCTCCAATACTGCAGAGGCTCCAATACTGCAGAAGCTCCAATACTACAGAGGATCCAATACTACAGAGGCTCCAATACTGCAGAGACTCCAATACTGCAGAGGCTCCAATACTGCAGAAGCGCCAATACTGCAGAGGCTCCAATACTGCAGAGGCTCCAATACTGCAGAAGCGCCAATACTGCAGAGGCTCCAATACTACAGAGGCTCCAATACTGCAGAGGCTCCAATACTACAGAGGCTCCAATACTGCAGAGGCTCCAATACTACAGAGGCTCCAATACTACAGAGGCTCCAATACTGCAGAAGCTCCAATACTGCAGAGGCTCCAATACTGCAGAAGCGCCAATACTGCAGAGGCTCCAATACTACAGAGGCTCCAATACTGCAGAGGCTCCAATACTACAGAGGCTCCAATACTGCAGAGGCTCCAATACTACAGAGGCTCCAATACTACAGAGGCTCCAATACTGCAGAAGCTCCAATACTACAGAGGCTCCAATACTGCAGAGGCTCCAACACTGCAGAGGCTCCAATACTGCAGAGGCTCCAATACTACAGAGGCTCCAATACTACAGAGGCACCAATACTGCAGAGGCTCCAATACTACAGAGGCTCCAATACTACAGAGGCTCCAATACTACAGAGGCTCCAATACTACAGAGGCACCAATACTACAGAGGCTCCAATACTGCAGAGGCTCCAATACTACAGAGGCACCAATACTACAGAGGCTCCAATACTGCAGAGGCTCCAATACTACAGAGGCTCCAATACTACAGAGGCTCCAATACTGCAGAGGCTCCAATACTACAGTGACTCCAATACTGCAGAGGCTCCAATACTGCAGAGGCTCCAATACTACAGAGGCTCCAATACTACAGAGGCTCCAATACTGCAGAGGCTCCAATACTACAGAGGCTCCAATACTGCAGAGGCTCCAATACTACAGAGGCTCCAATACTACAAAGGCTCCAATACTGCAGAGGCTCCAATACTACAGAGGCTCCAAAACTACAGAGGCTCCAATACTGCAGAAGCTCCAATACTACAGAGGCTCCAATACTGCAGAGGCTCCAATACTGCAGAGGCACCAATACTGCAGAGGCTCCAATACTACAGAGGCTCCAATACTACAGAAGCTGCAATACTACAGAGGCTCCAATACTGCAGAGGCTCCAAAACTGCAGAAGCCCCAATACTACATAGGCTTCAGTACTGCAGAGGCTCCAATACTACAGAGGCTCCAATACTGCAGAGGCTCCAATACTGCAGAAGAGCCAATACTACAGAGGCTCCAATACTACAGAAGAGCCAATACTACAGAGGCTCCAATACTACAAAGGCTCCAATACTGCAGAGGCTCCAATACTACAGAGGCTCCAATACTGCAGAGGCTCCAATACTACAGAGGCTCCAATACTGCAGAGGCTCCAATACTGCAGAAGCTCCAATACTACAGAGGCTCCAATACTGCAGAAGCTCCAATACTACAGAGGCTCCAATACTACAGAGGCTCCAATACTGCAGAGGCACCAATACTGCAGAGGCTCCAATACTACAGAGGCTCCAATACTGCAGAGGCTCCAATACTGCAGAGGCACCAATACTGCAGAGGCTCCAATACTACAGAGGCTCCAATACTGCAGAGGCTCCAATACTGCAGAGGCTCCAATACTACAGAGGCTCCAATACTACAGAGGCTCCAATACTACAGAGGCTCCAATACTGCAGAGGCACCAATACTGCAGAGGCTCCAATACTGCAGAGGCTCCAATACTGCAGAGGCTCCAATACTACAGAGGCTCCAATACTGCAGAGGCTCAAATACTGCAGAGGCTCCAAAACTGCAGAGGCTCCAATACTGCAGAAGCTCCAATACTACAGAGGCTCCAATACTACAGAGGCTCCAATACTGCAGAGGTACCAATACTGCAGAGGCTCCAATACTACAGAGGCTCCAATACTGCAGAGGCGCCAATACTACAGAGGCTCCAATACTGCAGAGGCTCCAATACTACAGAGGCTCCAATAATACAGAGGCTCCAATACTGCAGAGGCTCCAAAACTGCAGAGGCTCCAATACTGCAGAGCCTCCAATACTACAGGCTCCAATACTACAGAGGCTCCAATACTGCAGAAGCTCCAATACTGCAGAGGCTGCAATACTGGAGAAGCTCTAATACTACAGAGGCTCCAATACTACAGAGGCTCCAATACTGCAGAGGCTCCAATACTCCAGAGGCTCCAATACTGCAGAAGCTCCAATACTACAGAGACTCCAATACTACAGAGGCTCCAATACTGCAGAGGCACCAATACTGCAGAGGCTCCAATACTACAGAGGCTCCAATACTGCAGAGGCGCCAATACTACAGAGGCTCCAATACTGCAGAGGCTCCAATACTACAGAGGCTCCAATACTACAGAGGCTCCAATACTGCAGAGGCTCCAAAACTGCAGAGGCTCCAAAACTGCAGAGCCTCCAATACTACAGGCTCCAATACTACAGAGGCTCCAATACTGCAGAAGCTCCAATACTGCAGAGGCTGCAATACTGGAGAAGCTCTAATACTACAGAGGCTCCAATACTGCAGAGGCTCCAATACTGCAGAGGCTCCAATACTCCAGAGGCTCCAATACTGCAGAAGCTCCAATACTACAGAGACTCCAATACTACAGAGGCTCCAATACTGCAGAGGCACCAATACTGCAGAGGCTCCAATACTACAGAGGCTCCAATACTGCAGAGGCTCCAATACTACAGAGGCTCCAATACTGCAGAGGCTCCAATACTACAGAGGCTCCAATACTGCAGAAGCTCTAATACTGCAGAAGCTCCAATAATACAGAGGCTCCAATACTACAGAGGCTCCAATACTGCAGAGGCTCCAATACTACAGAGGCTCCAATACTGCAGAGGCGCCAATACTACAGAGGCTCCAATACTGCAGAGGCTCCAATACTACAGAGGCTCCAATACTACAGAGGCTCCAATACTGCAGAGCCTCCAATACTACAGAGGCTCCAATACTACAGAGGCTCCAATACTGCAGAGGCTCCAATACTGCAGAGGCTCCAATACTATAGAGGCTCCAATACTGCAAAGGCGCCAATACTACAGAGGCTCCAATACTGCAGAGGCTCCAATACTACAGAGGCTCCAAAACTGCAGAGGCTCCAAAACTACAGAGGCTCCAAAACTGCAGAGGCTCCAATACTACAGGCTCCAAAACTACAGAGGCTCCAATACTACAGAAGCTCCAATACTGCAGAGGCTCCAAAACTACAGAGGCTCCAAAACTGCAGAGGCTCCAATACTGCAGAGGCTCCAATACTACAGGCTCCAATACTACAGAGGCTCCAATACTGCAGAAGCTCCAATACTGCAGAGGCTCCAAAACTACAGAGGCTCCAAAACTGCAGAGGCTCCAATACTGCAGAGGCTCCAATACTACAGGCTCCAATACTACAGAGCCTCCAATACTGCAGAAGCTCCAATACTGCAGAGGCTCCAAAACTACAGAGGCTCCAAAACTGCAGAGGCTCCAATACTGCAGAGGCTCCAATACTACAGGCTCCAATACTACAGAGGCTCCAATACTGCAGAAGCTCCAATACTACACAGGCTCCAATACTGCAGAGGCTCCAATACTACAGAGGCTCCAATACTACAGAGGCTCCAATACTGCAGAGGCTCCAATACTACAGAGGTTCCAATACTACAGAGGCTCCAATACTGCAGAGGCTCCAATACTACAGAGGCTCCAATACTACAGAGGCTCCAATACTGCAGAGGCTCCAATACTACAGAGGCTCCAATACTGCAGAGGCTCCAATATTGCAGAAGCTCCAATACTACAGAGGCTCCAATAATACAGAGGCTCCAATAGTACAGAGGCTC
This sequence comes from Anomaloglossus baeobatrachus, assembly GCF_048569485.1. Classification (NCBI taxonomy): domain Eukaryota; kingdom Metazoa; phylum Chordata; class Amphibia; order Anura; family Aromobatidae; genus Anomaloglossus; species Anomaloglossus baeobatrachus. The sequence continues at coordinate 5,379,250 of NC_134361.1, forward strand.
CAATACTGCAGAGGCTCCAATACTGCAGAAAAGCCAATACTACAAAGGCTCCAATACAACAAAGGCTCCAATACTGCAGTGGCTCCAATACTACAGAGGCTCCAATACTGCAGAGGCTCCAATACTACAGAGGCTCCAATACTGAAGAGGCTCCAATACTACAGAGGCTCCAATACTACAGAGGCTCCAATACTACAGAGGCTCCAATACTACAGAGGCTCCAATACTGAAGAGGCTCCAATACTACAGAGGCTCCAATACTACAGAGGCTCCAATACTGCAGAGGCTCCAATACTGCAGAGGCTCCAATACTACAGAGGCTCCAATACTGCAGAAGCTCCAATACTACAGAGGCTCCAATACTGCAGAGGCTCCAATACTGCAGAGGCTCCAATACTGCAGAAGCTCCAATACTACAGAGGATCCAATACTACAGAGGCTCCAATACTGCAGAGGCACCAATACTGCAGAGGCTCCAATACTACAGAGGCTCCAATACTGCAGAGGCGCCAATACTACAGAGGCTCCAATACTGCAGAGGCTCCAATACTACAGAGGCTCCAATACTGCAGAGGCTCCAATACTGCAGAGGCTCCAATACTACAGAGGCTCCAATACTGCAGAAGCTCCAATACTACAGAGTCTCCAATACTGCAGAAGAGCCAATACTATAGAGGCTCCAATACTACAGAGGCTCCAATACTGCAGAGGCTCCAATACTACAGAGGCTCCAATACTGCAGAGGCTCCAATACTACAGAGGCTCCAATACTGCAGAGGCTGCAATACTACAGAGGCTCCAATACTGCAGAGGCTCCAAAACTGCAGAGGCTCCAATACTGCAGAGGCTCCAATACTGCAGAGGCTCCAATACTGCAGAAGCTCCAATACTACAGAGGCTCCAATACTGCAGAGGCTCCAATACTACAGAGGCTCCAATACTACAGAGGCTCCAATACTGCAGAAGAGCCAATACTACAGAGACTCCAATACTACAGAGGCTCCAATACTGCAGAAGAGCCAATACTACAGAGGCTCCAATACTACAAAGGCTCCAATACTGCAGAAGTTCCAATACTGCAGAAGCTCCAATACTGCAGAGGCTCCAATACTACAGAGGCTCCAATACTACAGAGGCTCCAATACTGCAGAAGCTCCAATACTGCAGAGGCTCCAATACTACAGAGGCTCCAATACTGCAGAAGCTCCAATAATGCAGAGGCTCCAATACTACAGAGGCTCCAATACTACAGAGGCTCCAATACTGCAGAAGCTCCAATACTGCAGAGGCTCCAATACTACAGAGGCTCCAATACTACAGAGGCTCCAATACTGCAGAAGAGCCAATACTACAGAGGCTCCAATACTACAAAGGCTCCAATACTGCAGAAGTTCCAATACTACAGAGGCTCCAATACTGCAGAGGCTCCAATACTGCAGAAGAGCCAATACTACAGAGGCTCCAATACTACAAAGGCTCCAATACTGCAGAAGCTCCAATACTGCAGAGGCTCCAATACTACAGAGGCTCCAATACTACAGAGGCTCCAATACTGCAGAAGCTCCAATACTGCAGAGGCTCCAATACTACAGAGGCTCCAATACTGCAGAAGCTCCAATACTGCAGAGGCTCCAATACTACAGATGCTCCAATACTACAGAGGCTCCAATACTGCAGAAGCTCCAATACTGCAGAGGCTCCAATACTACAGAGGCTCCAATACTACAGAAGAGCCAATACTACAGAGGCTCCAATACTACAGAGGCTCCAATACTGCAGAAGCTCCAATACTGCAGAGGCTCCAATACTACAGAAGAGCCAATACTACAGAGGCTCCAATACTACAGAAGAGCCAATACTACAGAGGCTCCAATACTACAGAGGCTCCAATACTGCAGAAGCTCCAATACTGCAGAGGCTCCAATAATACAGAAGAGCCAATACTGCAGAGGCTCCAATACTACAGAAGAGCCAATACTACAGAGGCTCCAATACTACAGAGGCGCCAATACTACAGAGGCTCCAATACTGCAGAGGCTCCAATACTACAGAGACTCCAATACTGCAGAGGCTCCAATACTGCAGAAGCTCCAATACTACAGAGGCTCCAATACTACAGAGGCTAAAATACTACAGAGGCTCCAATACTGCAAAGGCTCCAATACTGCAGAACAGCCAATACTACAGAGGCTCCAATACTACAGAAGAGCCACTGCTACAGAGGCTCCAATACTACAGAAGCTCCAATACTGCAGAGGCTCCAATACTACAGAGGCTCCAATACTGCAGAAGCGCCAATATTACAGAGGCTCCAATACTACAGAGGCTCCAATACTGCAGAAGCGCCAATACTGCAGAGGCTCCAATACTGCAGAGGCTCCAATACTACAGAGGCTCCAATACTACAGAGGCTCCAATACTGCAGAGGCTCCAATACTGCAGAAGATCCAATACTACAGAGGCTCCAATACTACAGAGGCTCCAATACTACAGAGGCTCCAATACTGCAGAGGCTCCAATACTGCAGAGGCTCCAAAACTGCAGAGGCTCCAATACTGCAGAAGCTCCAATACTACAGAGGCTCCAATACTACAGAGGCTCCAATACTGCAGAGGTACCAATACTGCAGAGGCTCCAATACTACAGAGGCTCCAATACTGCAGAGGCGCCAATACTACAGAGGCTCCAATACTGCAGAGGCTCCAATACTACAGAGGCTCCAATACTACAGAGGCTCCAATACTGCAGAGGCTCCAAAACTGCAGAGGCTCCAATACTGCAGAGCCTCCAATACTACAGGCTCCAATACTACAGAGGCTCCAATACTGCAGAAGCTCCAATACTGCAGAGGCTGCAATACTGGAGAAGCTCTAATACTACAGAGGCTCCAATACTACAGAGGCTCCAATACTGCAGAGGCTCCAATACTCCAGAGGCTCCAATACTGCAGAAGCTCCAATACTACAGAGACTCCAATACTACAGAGGCTCCAATACTGCAGAGGCACCAATACTGCAGAGGCTCCAATACTACAGAGGCTCCAATACTACAGAGGCTCCAATACTGCAGAGGCTCCAAAACTGCAGAGGCTCCAATACTGCAGAGCCTCCAATACTACAGGCTCCAATACTACAGAGGCTCCAATACTGCAGAAGCTCCAATACTGCAGAGGCTGCAATACTGGAGAAGCTCTAATACTACAGAGGCTCCAATACTGCAGAGGCTCCAATACTGCAGAGGCTCCAATACTCCAGAGGCTCCAATACTGCAGAAGCTCCAATACTACAGAGGCTCCAATAATGCAGAGGCACCAATACTGCAGAGGCTCCAATACTACAGAGGCTCCAATACTGCAGAGGCTCCAATACTACAGAGGCTCCAATACTGCAGAAGCTCTAATACTGCAGAAGCTCCAATACTACAGAGGCTCCAATACTACAGAGGCTCCAATACTGCAGAGGCTCCAATACTGCAGAGGCTCCAATACTACAGAGGCTCCAATACTGCAGAGGCGCCAATACTACAGAGGCTCCAATACTGCAGAGGCTCCAATACTACAGAGGCTCCAATACTACAGAGGCTCCAATACTGCAGAGCCTCCAATACTACAGAGGCTCCAATACTACAGAGGCTCCAATACTGCAGAGGCTCCAATACTGCAGAGGCTCCAATACTATAGAGGCTCCATTACTGCAAAGGCGCCAATACTACAGAAGCTCCAATACTGCAGAGGCTCCAATACTACAGAGGCTCCAAAACTGCAGAGGCTCCAAAACTACAGAGGCTCCAAAACTGCAGAGGCTCCAATACTACAGGCTCCAAAACTACAGAGGCTCCAATACTGCAGAAGCTCCAATACTGCAGAGGCTCCAAAACTACAGAGGCTCCAAAACTGCAGAGGCTCCAATACTGCAGAGGCTCCAATACTACAGGCTCCAATACTACAGAGGCTCCAATACTGCAGAAGCTCCAATACTGCAGAGGCTCCAAAACTACAGAGGCTCCAAAACTGCAGAGGCTCCAATACTGCAGAGGCTCCAATACTACAGGCTCCAATACTACAGAGCCTCCAATACTGCAGAAGCTCCAATACTGCAGAGGCTCCAAAACTACAGAGGCTCCAAAACTGCAGAGGCTCCAATACTGCAGAGGCTCCAATACTACAGGCTCCAATACTACAGAGGCTCCAATACTGCAGAAGCTCCAATACTACACAGGCTCCAATACTGCAGAGGCTCCAATACTACAGAGGCTCCAATACTGGAGAAGCTCCAATACTACAGAGGCTCCAATACTACAGAGGCTCCAATACTGCAGAGGCTCCAATACTACAGAGGTTCCAATACTACAGAGGCTCCAATACTGCAGAGGCTCCAATACTACAGAGGCTCCAATACTGCAGAGGCTCCAATACTACAGAGGCTCCAATACTGCAGAGGCTCCAATACTACAGAGGCTCCAATAATACAGAGGCTCCAATAGTACAGAGGCTCCAATACTGCAGAGGCTCCAATACTGCAGAAAAGCCAATACTACAGAGGCTCCAATACTAGAGAAGAGCCAATACTACAAAGGCTCCAATACAACAAAGGCTCCAATACTGCAGTGGCTCCAATACTACAGAGGCTCCAATACTGCAGAGGCTCCAATACTACAGAGGCTCCAATACTGAAGAGGCTCCAATACTACAGAGGCTCCAATACTACAGAGGCTCCAATACTGCAGAGGCTCCAATACTGCAGAGGCTCCAATACTACAGAGGCTCCAATACTGCAGAAGCTCCAATACTACAGAGGCTCCAATACTGCAGAGGCTCCAATACTGCAGAGGCTCCAATACTGCAGAAGCTCCAATACTACAGAGGATCCAATACTACAGAGGCTCCAATACTGCAGAGGCACCAATACTGCAGAGGCTCCAATACTACAGAGGCTCCAATACTGCAGAGGCGCCAATACTACTGAGGCTCCAATACTGCAGAGGCTCCAATACTACAGAGGCTTCAATACTGCAGAGGCTCCAATACTGCAGAGGCTCCAATACTACAGAGTCTCCAATACTGCAGAAGAGCCAATACTATAGAGGCTCCAATACTACAGAGGCTCCAATACTGCAGAGGCTCCAATACTACAGAGGCTCCAATACTGCAGAGGCTCCAATACTACAGAGGCTCCAATACTGCAGAGGCTGCAATACTACAGAGGCTCCAATACTGCAGAGGCTCCAAAACTGCAGAGGCTCCAATACTGCAGAGGCTCCAATACTGCAGAGGCTCCAATACTGCAGAAGCTCCAATACTACAGAGGCTCCAATACTGCAGAGGCTCCAATACTACAGAGGCTCCAATACTACAGAGGCTCCAATACTGCAGAATAGCCAATACTACAGAGGCTCCAATACTACAGAGGCTCCAATACTGCAGAAGAGCCAATACTACAGAGGCTCCAATACTACAAAGGCTCCAATACTGCAGAAGTTCCAATACTGCAGAAGCTCCAATACTGCAGAGGCTCCAATACTACAGAGGCTCCAATACTACAGAGGCTCCAATACTGCAGAAGCTCCAATACTGCAGAGGCTCCAATACTACAGAGGCTCCAATACTGCAGAAGCTCCAATACTGCAGAGGCTCCAATACTACAGAGGCTCCAATACTACAGAGGCTCCAATACTGCAGAAGCTCCAATACTGCAGAATCTCCAATACTACAGAGGCTCCAATACTACAGAAGAGCCAATACTACAGAGGCTCCAATACTACAGAGGCTCCAATACTGCAGAAGCTCCAATACTGCAGAGGCTCCAATACTACAGAAGAGCCAATACTACAGAGGCTCCAATACTACAGAAGAGCCAATACTACAGAGGCTCCAATACTACAGAGGCTCCAATACTGCAGAAGCTCCAATACTGCAGAGGCTCCAATAATACAGAAGAGCCAATACTGCAGAGGCTCCAATACTACAGAAGAGCCAATACTACAGAGGCTCCAATACTACAGAGGCGCCAATACTACAGAGGCTCCAATACTGCAGAGGCTCCAATACTACAGAGGCTCCAATACTACAGAGGCTCCAATACTGCAGAGGCTCCAATACTGCAGAAGCTCCAATACTACAGAGGCTCCAATACTACAGAGGCTAAAATACTACAGAGGCTCCAACACTGCAAAGGCTCCAATACTGCAGAACAGCCAATACTACAGAGGTTCCAATACTACAGAAGAGCCACTGCTACAGAGGCTCCAATACTACAGAAGCTCCAATACTGCAGAGGCTCCAATACTACAGAGGCTCCAATACTGCAGAAGCGCCAATATTACAGAGGCTCCAATACTACAGAGGCTCCAACACTGCAGAAGCGCCAATACTGCAGAGGCTCCAATACTGCAGAGGCTCCAATACTACAGAGGCTCCAATACTACAGAGGCTCCAATACTGCAGAGGCTCCAATACTGCAGAAGATCCAATACTACAGAGGCTCCAATACTGCAGAGACTCCAATACTGCAGAGGCTCCAATACTACAGAGGCTCCAATACTGGAGAAGCTCCAATACTACAGAGGCTCCAATACTACAGAGGCTCCAATACTGCAGAGGCTCCAATACTACAGAGGTTCCAATACTGCAGAGGCTCCAATACTGCAGAGGCTCCAATACTACAGAGGCTCCAATACTACAGAGGCTCCAATACTGCAGAGGCTCCAATACTACAGAGGCTCCAATACTGCAGAGGCTCCAATACTGCAGAAGCTCCAATACTACAGAGGCTCCAATAATACAGAGGCTCCAATAGTACAGAGGCTCCAATACTGCAGAGGCTCCAATACTGCAGAAAAGCCAATACTACAGAGGCTCCAATACTAGAGAAGAGCCAATACTACAAAGGCTCCAATACAACAAAGGCTCCAATACTGCAGTGGCTCCAATACTACAGAGGCTCCAATACTGCAGAGGCTCCAATACTACAGAGGCTCCAATACTGAAGAGGCTCCAATACTACAGAGGCTCCAATACTACAGAGGCTCCAATACTGCAGAGGCTCCAATACTGCAGAGGCTCCAATACTACAGAGGCTCCAATACTGCAGAAGCTCCAATACTACAGAGGCTCCAATACTGCAGAGGCTCCAATACTGCAGAGGCTCCAATACTGCAGAAGCTCCAATACTACAGAGGATCCAATACTACAGAGGCTCCAATACTGCAGAGGCACCAATACTGCAGAGGCTCCAATACTACAGAGGCTCCAATACTGCAGAGGCGCCAATACTACAGAGGCTCCAATACTGCAGAGGCTCCAATACTACAGAGGCTCCAATACTGCAGAGGCTCCAATACTGCAGAGGCTCCAATACTACAGAGGCTCCAATACTGCAGAAGCTCCAATACTACAGAGTCTCCAATACTGCAGAAGAGCCAATACTATAGAGGCTCCAATACTACAGAGGCTCCAATACTGCAGAGGCTCCAATACTACAGAGGCTCCAATACTGCAGAGGCTCCAATACTACAGAGGCTCCAATACTGCAGAGGCTGCAATACTACAGAGGCTCCAATACTGCAGAGGCTCCAAAACTGCAGAGGCTCCAATACTGCAGAGGCTCCAATACTGCAGAGGCTCCAATACTGCAGAAGCTCCAATACTACAGAGGCTCCAATACTGCAGAGGCTCCAATACTACAGAGGCTCCAATACTACAGAGGCTCCAATACTGCAGAAGAGCCAATACTACAGAGGCTCCAATACTACAAAGGCTCCAATACTGCAGAAGTTCCAATACTACAGAGGCTCCAATACTGCAGAGGCTCCAATACTGCAGAAGAGCCAATACTACAGAGGCTCCAATACTACAAAGGCTCCAATACTGCAGAAGCTCCAATACTGCAGAGGCTCCAATACTACAGAGGCTCCAATACTACAGAGGCTCCAATACTGCAGAGGCTCCAATACTACAGAGGCTCCTATACTACAGAGGCTCCAATACTGCAGAAGCTCCAATACTGCAGAGGCTCCAATACTACAGAGGCTCCAATACTACAGAAGAGCCAATACTACAGAGTCTCCAATACTACAGAGGCTCCAATACTGCAGAAGCTCCAATACTGCAGAGGCTCCAATACTGCAGAAGAGCCAATACTACAGAGGCTCCAATACTACAGAAGAGCCAATACTACAGAGGCTCCAATACTACAGAGGCTCCAATACTGCAGAAGCTCCAATACTGCAGAGGCTCCAATAATACAGAAGAGCCAATACTGCAGAGGCTCCAATACTACAGAAGAGCCAATACTACAGAGGCTCCAATACTACAGAGGCGCCAATACTACAGAGGCTCCAATACTGCAGAGGCTCCAATACTACAGAGGCTCCAATACTGCAGAGGCTCCAATACTGCAGAAGCTCCAATACTACAGAGGCTCCAATACTACAGAGGCTAAAATACTACAGAGGCTCCAATACTGCAAAGGCTCCAATACTGCAGAACAGCCAATACTACAGAGGCTCCAATACTACAGAAGAGCCACTGCTACAGAGGCTCCAATACTACAGAAGCTCCAATACTGCAGAGGCTCCAATACTACAGAGGCTCCAATACTGCAGAAGCTCCAATACTGCAGAGGCTCCAATACTACAGAGGCTCCAATACTACAGAGGCTCCAATACTGCAGAAGCTCCAATACTGCAGAGGCTCCAATACTACAGAGGCTCCAATACTACAGAAGAGCCAATACTACAGAGGCTCCAATACTACAGAGGCTCCAATACTGCAGAAGCTCCAATACTGCAGAGGCTCCAATACTACAGAAGAGCCAATACTACAGAGGCTCCAATACTACAGAAGAGCCAATACTACAGAGGCTCCAATACTACAGAGGCTCCAATACTGCAGAAGCTCCAATACTGCAGAGGCTCCAATAATACAGAAGAGCCAATACTGCAGAGGCTCCAATACTACAGAAGAGCCAATACTACAGAGGCTCCAATACTACAGAGGCGCCAATACTACAGAGGCTCCAATACTGCAGAGGATCCAATACTACAGAGGCTCCAATACTGCAGAGGCTCCAATACTGCAGAAGCTCCAATACTACAGAGGCTCCAATACTACAGAGGCTAAAATACTACAGAGGCTCCAATACTGCAAAGGCTCCAATACTGCAGAACAGCCAATACTACAGAGGCTCCAATACTACAGAAGAGCCACTGCTACAGAGGCTCCAATACTACAGAAGCTCCAATACTGCAGAGGCTCCAATACTACAGAGGCTCCAATACTGCAGAAGCGCCAATATTACAGAGGCTCCAATACTACAGAGGCTCCAATACTACAGAAGCGCCAATACTGCAGAGGCTCCAATACTGCAGAGGCTCCAATACTACAGAGGCTCCAATACTGCAGAGGCTCCAATACTACAGAGGCTCCAATACTACAGAGGCTCCAATACTGCAGAAGAGCCAATACTACAGAGGCTCCAATACTACAAAGGCTCCAATACTGCAGAAGTTCCAATACTACAGAGGCTCCAATACTGCAGAGGCTCCAATACTGCAGAAGAGCCAATACTACAGAGGCTCCAATTCTACAAAGGCTCCAATACTGCAGAAGCTCCAATACTGCAGAGGCTCCAATACTACAGAGGCTCCAATACTACAGAGGCTCCAATACTGCAGAGGCTCCAATACTACAGAGGCTCCAATACTACAGAGGCTCCAATACTGCAGAAGCTCCAATACTGCAGAGGCTCCAATACTACAGAGGCTCCAATACTACAGAAGAGCCAATACTACAGAGGCTCCAATACTACAGAGGCTCCAATACTGCAGAAGCTCCAATACTGCAGAGGCTCCAATACTACAGAAGAGCCAATACTACAGAGGCTCCAATACTACAGAAGAGCCAATACTACAGAGGCTCCAATACTACAGAGGCTCCAATACTGCAGAAGCTCCAATACTGCAGAGGCTCCAATAATACAGAAGAGCCAATACTGCAGAGGCTCCAATACTACAGAAGAGCCAATACTACAGAGGCTCCAATACTACAGAGGCGCCAATACTACAGAGGCTCCAATACTGCAGAGGATCCAATACTGCAGAGGCTCCAATACTGCAGAGGCTCCAATACTGCAGAAGCTCCAATACTACAGAGGCTCCAATACTACAGAGGCTAAAATACTACAGAGGCTCCAATACTGCAAAGGCTCCAATACTGCAGAACAGCCAATACTACAGAGGCTCCAATACTACAGAAGAGCCACTGCTACAGAGGCTCCAATACTACAGAAGCTCCAATACTGCAGAGGCTCCAATACTACAGAGGCTCCAATACTGCAGAAGCGCCAATATTACAGAGGCTCCAATACTACAGAGGCTCCAATACTACAGAAGCGCCAATACTGCAGAGGCTCCAATACTGCAGAGGCTCCAATACTACAGAGGCTCCAATACTGCAGAGGCTCCAATACTACAGAGGCTCCAATACTACAGAGGCTCCAATACTGCAGAAGAGCCAATACTACAGAGGCTCCAATACTACAAAGGCTCCAATACTGCAGAAGTTCCAATACTACAGAGGCTCCAATACTGCAGAGGCTCCAATACTGCAGAAGAGCCAATACTACAGAGGCTCCAATTCTACAAAGGCTCCAATACTGCAGAAGCTCCAATACTGCAGAGGCTCCAATACTACAGAGGCTCCAATACTACAGAGGCTCCAATACTGCAGAGGCTCCAATACTACAGAGGCTCCAATACTACAGAGGCTCCAATACTGCAGAAGCTCCAATACTGCAGAGGCTCCAATACTACAGAGGCTCCAATACTACAGAAGAGCCAATACTACAGAGGCTCCAATACTACAGAGGCTCCAATACTGCAGAAGCTCCAATACTGCAGAGGCTCCAATACTACAGAAGAGCCAATACTACAGAGGCTCCAATACTACAGAAGAGCCAATACTACAGAGGCTCCAATACTACAGAGGCTCCAATACTGCAGAAGCTCCAATACTGCAGAGGCTCCAATAATACAGAAGAGCCAATACTGCAGAGGCTCCAATACTACAGAAGAGCCAATACTACAGAGGCTCCAATACTACAGAGGCGCCAATACTACAGAGGCTCCAATACTGCAGAGGCTCCAATACTACAGAGGCTCCAATACTGCAGGGGCTCCAATACTGCAGAAGCTCCAATACTACAGAGGCTCCAATACTACAGAGGCTAAAATACTACAGAGGCTCCAATACTGCAAAGGCTCCAATACTGCAGAACAGCCAATACTACAGAGGCTCCAATACTACAGAAGAGCCACTGCTACAGAGGCTCCAATACTACAGAAGCTCCAATACTGCAGAGGCTCCAATACTACAGAGGCTCCAATACTGCAGAAGCTCCAATACTGCAGAGGCTCCAATACTACAGAGGCTCCAATACTACAGAGGCTCCAATACTGCAGAAGCTCCAATACTGCAGAGGCTCCAATACTACAGAGGCTCCAATACTACAGAAGAGCCAATACTACAGAGGCTCCAATACTACAGAGGCTCCAATACTGCAGAAGCTCCAATACTGCAGAGGCTCCAATACTACAGAAGAGCCAATACTACAGAGGCTCCAATACTACAGAAGAGCCAATACTACAGAGGCTCCAATACTACAGAGGCTCCAATACTGCAGAAGCTCCAATACTGCAGAGGCTCCAATAATACAGAAGAGCCAATACTGCAGAGGCTCCAATACTACAGAAGAGCCAATACTACAGAGGCTCCAATACTACAGAGGCGCCAATACTACAGAGGCTCCAATACTGCAGAGGCTCCAATACTACAGAGGCTCCAATACTGCAGAGGCTCCAATACTGCAGAAGCTCCAATACTACAGAGGCTCCAATACTACAGAGGCTAAAATACTACAGAGGCTCCAATACTGCAAAGGCTCCAATACTGCAGAACAGCCAATACTACAGAGGCTCCAATACTACAGAAGAGCCACTGCTACAGAGGCTCCAATACTACAGAAGCTCCAATACTGCAGAGGCTCCAATACTACAGAGGCTCCAATACTGCAGAAGCGCCAATATTACAGAGGCTCCAATACTACAGAGGCTCCAATACTACAGAAGCGCCAATACTGCAGAGGCTCCAATACTGCAGAGGCTCCAATACTACAGAGGCTCCAATACTACAGAGGCTCCAATACTGCAGAGGCTCCAATACTGCAGAAGATCCAATACTACAGAGGCTCCAATACTACAGAGGCTCCAATACTACAGAGGCTCCAATACTGCAGAGGCTCCAATACTGCAGAGGCTCCAAAACTGCAGAGGCTCCAATACTGCAGAAGCTCCAATACTACAGAGGCTCCAATACTACAAAGGCTCCAATACTGCAGAGGTACCAATACTGCAGAGGCTCCAATACTACAGAGGCTCCAATACTGCAGAGGCGCCAATACTACAGAGGCTCCAATACTGCAGAGGCTCCAATACTACAGAGGCTCCAATACTACAGAGGCTCCAATACTGCAGAGGCTCCAAAACTGCAGAGGCTCCAATACTGCAGAGCCTCCAATACTACAGGCTCCAATACTACAGAGGCTCCAATACTGCAGAAGCTCCAATACTGCAGAGGCTGCAATACTGGAGAAGCTCTAATACTACAGAGGCTCCAATACTACAGAGGCTCCAATACTGCAGAGGCTCCAATACTCCAGAGGCTCCAATACTGCAGAAGCTCCAATACTACAGAGACTCCAATACTACAGAGGCTCCAATACTGCAGAGGCACCAATACTGCAGAGGCTCCAATACTACAGAGGCTCCAATACTGCAGAGGCGCCAATACTACAGAGGCTCCAATACTGCAGAGGCTCCAATACTACAGAGGCTCCAATACTACAGAGGCTCCAATACTGCAGAGGCTCCAAAACTGCAGAGGCTCCAATACTGCAGAGCCTCCAATACTACAGGCTCCAATACTACAGAGGCTCCAATACTGCAGAAGCTCCAATACTGCATAGGCTGCAATACTGGAGAAGCTCTAATACTACAGAGGCTCCAATACTGCAGAGGCTCCAATACTGCAGAGGCTCCAATACTCCAGAGGCTCCAATACTGCAGAAGCTCCAATACTACAGAGACTCCAATACTACAGAGGCTCCAATACTGCAGAGGCACCAATACTGCAGAGGCTCCAATACTACAGAGGCTCCAATACTGCAGAGGCTCCAATACTACAGAGGCTCCAATACTGCAGAGGCTCCAATACTACAGAGGCTCCAATACTGCAGAAGCTCTAATACTGCAGAAGCTCCAATACTACAGAGGCTCCAATACTACAGAGGCTCCAATACTGCAGAGGCTCCAATACTGCAGAGGCTCCAATACTACAGAGGCTCCAATACTGCAGAGGCGCCAATACTACAGAGGCTCCAATACTGCAGAGGCTCCAATACTACAGAGGCTCCAATACTACAGAGGCTCCAATACTGCAGAGCCTCCAATACTACAGAGGCTCCAATACTACAGAGGCTCCAATACTGCAGAGGCTCCAATACTGCAGAGGCTCCAATACTATAGAGGCTCCAATACTGCAAAGGCGCCAATACTACAGAGGCTCCAATACTGCAGAGGCTCCAATACTACAGAGGCTCCAAAACTGCAGAGGCTCCAAAACTACAGAGGCTCCAAAACTGCAGAGGCTCCAATACTACAGGCTCCAAAACTACAGAGGCTCCAATACTGCAGAAGCTCCAATACTGCAGAGGCTCCAAAACTACAGAGGCTCCAAAACTGCAGAGGCTCCAATACTGCAGAGGCTCCAATACTACAGGCTCCAATACTACAGAGGCTCCAATACTGCAGAAGCTCCAATACTGCAGAGGCTCCAAAACTACAGAGGCTCCAAAACTGCAGAGGCTCCAATACTACAGAGGCTCCAATACTACAGGCTCCAATACTACAGAGGCTCCAATACTGCAGAAGCTCCAATACTACACAGGCTCCAATACTGCAGAGGCTCCAATACTACAGAGGCTCCAATACTGGAGAAGCTCCAATACTACAGAGGCTCCAATACTACAGAGGCTCCAATACTGCAGAGGCTCCAATACTACAGAGGTTCCAATACTACAGAGGCTCCAATACTGCAGAGGCTCCAATACTACAGAGGCTCCAATACTACAGAGGCTCCAATACTGCAGAGGCTACAATCCTACAGAGGCTCCAATACTGCAGAGGCTCCAATACTGCAGAAGCTCCAATACTACAGAGGCTCCAATAATACAGAGGCTCCAATAGTACAGAGGCTCCAATACTGCAGAGGCTCCAATACTGCAGAAAAGCCAATACTACAGAGGCTCCAATACTAGAGAAGAGCCAATACTACAAAGGCTCCAATACAACAAAGGCTCCAATACTGCAGTGGCTCCAATACTACAGAGGCTCCAATACTGCAGAGGCTCCAATACTACAGAGGCTCCAATACTGAAGAGGCTCCAATACTACAGAGGCTCCAATACTACAGAGGCTCCAATACTGCAGAGGCTCCAATACTGCAGAGGCTCCAATACTACAGAGGCTCCAATACTGCAGAAGCTCCAATACTACAGAGGCTCCAATACTGCAGAGGCTCCAATACTGCAGAGGCTCCAATACTGCAGAAGCTCCAATACTACAGAGGATCCAATACTACAGAGGCTCCAATACTGCAGAGGCACCAATACTGCAGAGGCTCCAATACTACAGAGGCTCCAATACTGCAGAGGCGCCAATACTACAGAGGCTCCAATACTGCAGAGGCTCCAATACTACAGAGGCTTCAATACTGCAGAGGCTCCAATACTGCAGAGGCTCCAATACTACAGAGGCTCCAATACTGCAGAAGCTCCAATACTACAGAGTCTCCAATACTGCAGAAGAGCCAATACTATAGAGGCTCCAATACTACAGAGGCTCCAATACTGCAGAGGCTCCAATACTACAGAGGCTCCAATACTGCAGAGGCTCCATTACTACAGAGGCTCCAATACTGCAGAGGCTGCAATACTACAGAGGCTCCAATACTGCAGAGGCTCCAAAACTGCAGAGGCTCCAATACTGCAGAGGCTCCAATACTGCAGAGGCTCCAATACTGCAGAAGCTCCAATACTACAGAGGCTCCAATACTGCAGAGGCTCCAATACTACAGAGGCTCCAATACTACAGAGGCTCCAATACTGCAGAAGAGCCAATACTACAGAGGCTCCAATACTACAAAGGCTCCAATACTGCAGAAGTTCCAATACTACAGAGGCTCCAATACTGCAGAGGCTCCAATACTGCAGAAGAGCCAATACTACAGAGGCTCCAATACTAGAGAAGAGCCAATACTACAAAGGCTCCAATACAACAAAGGCTCCAATACTGCAGTGGCTCCAATACTACAGAGGCTCCAATACTGCAGAGGCTCCAATACTACAGAGGCTCCAATACTGAAGAGGCTCCAATACTACAGAGGCTCCAATACTACAGAGGCTCCAATACTGCAGAGGCTCCAATACTGCAGAGGCTCCAATACTACAGAGGCTCCAATACTGCAGAAGCTCCAATACTACAGAGACTCCAATACTACAGAGGCTCCAATACTGCAGAGGCTCCAATGCTGCAGAGGCTCCAATACTGCAGAAGCTCCAATACTGCAGAGGCTCCAATACTACAGAGGCTCCAATACTACAGAGGCTCCAATACTGCAGAAGAGCCAATACTACAGAGGCTCCAATACTACAGAGGCTCCAATACTGCAGAAGAGCCAATACTACAGAGGCTCCAATACTACAAAGGCTCCAATACTGCAGAAGTTCCAATACTGCAGAAGCTCCAATACTGCAGAGGCTCCAATACTACAGAGGCTCCAATACTGCAGAAGCTCCAATACTGCAGAGGCTCCAATACTACAGAGGCTCCAATACTGCAGAAGCTCCAATACTGCAGAGGCTCCAATACTACAGAGGCTCCAATACTACAGAGGCTCCAATACTGCAGAAGCTCCAATACTGCAGAGTCTCCAATACTACAGAGGCTCCAATACTACAGAAGAGCCAATACTACAGAGGCTCCAATACTACAGAGGCTCCAATACTGCAGAAGCTCCAATACTGCAGAGGCTCCAATACTACAGAAGAGCCAATACTACAGAGGCTCCAATACTACAGAAGAGCCAATACTACAGAGGCTCCAATACTACAGAGGCTCCAATACTGCAGAAGCTCCAATACTGCAGAGGCTCCAATAATACAGAAGAGCCAATACTGCAGAGGCTCCAATACTACAGAAGAGCCAATACTACAGAGGCTCCAATACTACAGAGGCGCCAATACTACAGAGGCTCCAATACTGCAGAGGCTCCAATACTACAGAGGCTCCAATACTGCAGAGGCTCCAATACTGCAGAAGCTCCAATACTACAGATGCTCCAATACTACAGAGGCTAAAATACTACAGAGGCTCCAATACTGCAAAGGCTCCAATACTGCAGAACAGCCAATACTACAGAGGCTCCAATACTACAGAGGCTCCAATACTACAGAAGAGCCACTGCTACAGAGGCTCCAATACTACAGAAGCTCCAATACTGCAGAGGCTCCAATACTACAGAGGCTCCAATACTGCAGAAGCGCCAATATTACAGAGGCTCCAATACTACAGAGGCTCCAATACTGCAGAAGCGCCAATACTGCAGAGGCTCCAATACTGCAGAGGCTCCAATACTACAGAGGCTCCAATACTACAGAGGCTCCAATACTGCAGAGGCTCCAATACTGCAGAAGATCCAATACTACAGAGGCTCCAATACTACAGAGGCTCCAATACTACAGAGGCTCCAATACTGCAGAGACTCCAATACTGCAGAGGCTCCAATACTACAGAGGCTCCAATACTGGAGAAGCTCCAATACTACAGAGGCTCCAATACTACAGAGGCTCCAATACTGCAGAGGCTCCAATACTACAGAGGTTCCAATACTACAGAGGCTCCAATACTGCAGAGGCTCCAATACTACAGAGGCTCCAATACTACAGAGGCTCCAATACTGCAGAGGCTCCAATACTACAGAGGTTCCAATACTGCAGAGGCTCCAATACTGCAGAAGCTCCAATACTACAGAGGCTCCAATAATACAGAGGCTCCAATAGTACAGAGGCTCCAATACTGCAGAGGCTCCAATACTGCAGAAAAGCCAATACTACAGAGGCTCCAATACAACAAAGGCTCCAATACTGCAGTGGCTCCAATACTACAGAGGCTCCAATACTGCAGAGGCTCCAATACTACAGAGGCTCCAATACTACAGAGGCTCCAATACTGCAGAGGCTCCAATACTGCAGAGGCTCCAATACTACAGAGGCTCCAATACTGCAGAAGCTCCAATACTACAGAGGCTCCAATACTGCAGAGGCTCCAATACTGCAGAGGCTCCAATACTGCAGAAGCTCCAATACTACAGAAGCGCCAATACTACAGAGGCTCCAATACTGCAGAGGCACCAATACTGCAGAGGCTCCAATACTACAGAGGCTCCAATACTGCAGAGGCGCCAATACTACAGAGGCTCCAATACTGCAGAGGCTCCAATACTACAGAGGCTCCAATACTGCAGAGGCTCCAATACTGCAGAGGCTCTAATACTACAGAGGCTCCAATACTGCAGAAGCTCCAATACTACAGAGTCTCCAATACTGCAGAAGAGCCAATACTATAGAGGCTCCAATACTACAGAGGCTCCAATACTGCAGAGGCTCCAATACTACAGAGGCTCCAATACTGCAGAGGCTCCAATACTACAGAGGCTCCAATACTGCAGAGGCTGCAATACTACAGAGGCTCCAATACTGCAGAGGCTCCAAAACTGCAGAGGCTCCAATACTGCAGAGGCTCCAATACTGCAGAGGCTCCAATACTGCAGAAGCTCCAATACTACAGAGGCTCCAATACTGCAGAGGCTCCAATACTACAGAGGCTCCAATACTACAGAGGCTCCAATACTGCAGAAGAGCCAATACTACAGAGGCTCCAATACTACAAAGGCTCCAATACTGCAGAAGTTCCAATACTACAGAGGCTCCAATACTGCAGAGGCTCCAATACTGCAGAAGAGCCAATACTACAGAGGCTCCAATACTACAAAGGCTCCAATACTGCAGAAGCTCCAATACTGCAGAGGCTCCAATACTACAGAGGCTCCAATACTACAGAGGCTCCAATACTGCAGAAGCTCCAATACTGCAGAGGCTCCAATACTACAGAGGCTCCAATACTGCAGAAGCTCCAATACTGCAGAGGCTCCAATACTACAGAGGCTCCAATACTACAGAGGCTCCAATACTGCAGAAGCTCCAATACTGCAGAGGCTCCAATACTACAGAGGCTCCAATACTACAGTAGAGCCAATACTACAGAGGCTCCAATACTACAGAGGCTCCAATACTGCAGAAGCTCCAATACTGCAGAGGCTCCAATACTACAGAAGAGCCAATACTACAGAGGCTCCAATACTACAGAAGAGCCAATACTACAGAGGCTCCAATACTACAGAGGCTCCAATACTGCAGAAGCTCCAATACTGCAGAGGCTCCAATAATACAGAAGAGCCAATACTGCAGAGGCTCCAATACTACAGAAGAGCCAATACTACAGAGGCTCCAATACTACAGAGGCGCCAATACTACAGAGGCTCCAATACTGCAGAGGCTCCAATACTACAGAGGCTCCAATACTACAGAGGCTCCAATACTGCAGAGGCTCCAATACTGCAGAAGCTCCAATACTACAGAGGCTCCAATACTAAAGAGGCTAAAATACTACAGAGGCTCCAATACTGCAAAGGCTCCAATACTGCAGAACAGCCAATACTACAGAGGCTCCAATACTACAGAAGAGCCACTGCTACAGAGGCTCCAATACTACAGAAGCTCCAATACTGCAGAGGCTCCAATACTACAGAGGCTCCAATACTGCAGAAGCGCCAATATTACAGAGGCTCCAATACTGCAGAAGCGCCAATACTGCAGAGGCTCCAATACTGCAGAGGCTCCAATACTACAGAGGCTCCAATACTACAGAGGCTGCAATACTGCAGAAGATCCAATACTAAAGAGGCTCCAATACTACAGAGGCTCCAATACTGCAGAGACTCCAATACTGCAGAGGCTCCAATACTACAGAGGCTCCAATACTGCAGAAGCTCCAATACTGCAGAGGCTCCAATACTACAGAGGCTCCAATACTGCAGAGGCTCCAATACTACAGAGGCTCCAATACTACAGAGGCTCCAGTACTACAGAGGCTCCAATACTGCAGAAGCTCCAATACTACAGAGGCTCCAATACTGCAGAGGCTCCAATACTGCAGAGGCTCCAATATTGCAGAGGCTCCAATACTACAGAGGCTCCAATACTACAGAGGCTCCAATACTGCAGAAGCTCCAATACTACAGAGGTTCCAGTACTACAGAAGCTCCAATACTGCAGAGGCTCCAATTCTACAGAGGCTCCAATACTGCAGAGGCTCCAATACTGCAGAAGCTCCAATACTACAGAGGCTCCAATACTACAGAGGCTCCAATACAGCAGAAGCTCCAATACTACAGAAGCTCCAATACTACAGAGGCTCCAATACTACAGAAGCTCCAATACTACAGAAGCTCCAATACTTCAGAAGCTCCAATACTGCAGAAGCTCCAATACTACAGAAGCTCCAATACTACAGAGGCTCCAATACTGCAGAGGATCCAATACTGCAGAGGCTCCAATACTACAGAGGCTCCAATACTACAGAGGCTCCAATTTTGCAAAAGCTCCAATACTACAGAGGCTCCAATACTGTAGAGGCTCCAATACTGCAGAGGCTCCAATACTTCAGAGGCTCCAATACTGCAAAAGCTCCAATACTACAGAGGCTCCAATACTGCAGAGGCTCCAATACTACAGAGGCTCCAATACTGCAGAGGCTCCAATACTACAGAGGCTCCAATACTGCAAAACCTCCAATACTACAGAGGCTCCAATACTGCAGAGGCTCCAATACTACAGAGGCTCCAATACTGCAGAGGCTCCAATACTGTAGAAGCTTCAATTCTGCGGAAGCTTCAATACTGCAGAGGATCCAATACTACAGAGGCTCCAATACTACAGAGGCTTCAATACTACATAAGCTCCAATACTACAGAGGCTCCAATACTGCAGAGGCTCCAATACTACAGAGGCTCCAATACTGCAGAGGCTCCAATACTACAGAGGCTCCAATACTACATAAGCTCCAATATTACAGAGGCTCCAATACTACAGAGGCTCCAATACTGCAGAGGCTCCAATACTACAGAGGCTCCAATACTGCAGAAGCTCCAATACTATAGAGGCTCCAGTACTACAGAGGCTCCAATAATACAGAGGTCCAATACTGCAGAAGCTCCAATACTACAAAGGCTCCAATACTACAGAGGCACCAATACTACAGAGGCTCCAATACTGCAGAGGCTCCAATACTGCAGAGGCTCCAATACTACAGAGGCTCCAATACTACAGAGGCTCCAATACTGCAGAGGCACCAATACTACAGGCTCCAATACTACAGAGGCTCCAATACTGCAGAGGCTCCAATACTACAGAGGCTCCAATACTGCAGTGGCTCCAATACTACAGGCTCCAATACTACAGAGGCTCCAATACTACAGAGGCTCCAATACTGCAGAGGCTCCAATACTGCAGAGGGTCCAATACTGCAGAAGCGCCAATACTGCAGAGGCTCCAATACTGCAGAGTCTCCAATACTGCAGAGGCTCCAATACTGCAGAGTCTCCAATACTACATAAGCTCCAATACTACAGAAGCGCCAATACTACAGAGGCTCCAATACTACAGAGTCTCCAATACTACATAAGCTCCAATACTACAGAAGCGCCAATACTACAGAAGCGCCAATACTACAGAGGCTCCACTACTGCAGAGGCTCCAATACTACAGAGGCTCCAATACTGCAGAGGCTCCAATACTACAGAGGCTCCAATACTGCAGAGGCTCCAATACTACAGAGGCTCCAATACTACAGAGGCTCCAATACTGCAGAAGCTCCAATACTGCAGAGACTCCAATACTACAGAGGCTCCAATACTACAGAGGCTCCAATACTGCAGAGGCTCCAATACTGCAGAGGCTCCAATAATACAGAGGCTCTAATACTGCAGAGGCTCCAATACTACAGAGGCTCCAATACTGCAGAGGCTCCAATACTGCAGAGGCTCCAATACTACAGAGGCTCTAATACTACAGAGGCTCCAATACTGCAGAGGCTCCAATACTACAGAGGCTCCAATACTACAGAGGCACCAATACTGCAGAAGCTCCAATACTACAGAGGCTCCAATACTGCAGAGGCTCCAATAATACAGAGGCTCCAATACTACAGAGGCTCCAATACTACAGAGGCTACAATACTACAGAGGCTCCAATACTACAGAGGCTACAATACTACAGAGGCTCCAATACTGCAGAGGCTCCAATAATACAGAGGCTCCAATACTGCAGAGGCTCCAATACTACAGAGGCTCCAATACTACAGAGGCTCCAATACTGCAGAGGCTCCAATACTGCAGAGGCTCCAATACTACAGAGGCTCCAATACTGCAGAGGCTCCAATACTACAGAGGCTCCAATACTACAGAGGCACCAATACTGCAGAAGCTCCAATACTACAGAGGCTCCAATACTGCAGAGGCTCCAATAATACAGAGGCTCCAATACTACAGAGGCTCCTATACTACAGAGGCTACAATAATACAGAGGCTCCAATACTACAGAGGCTCCAATACTAGAAAGGCTCCAATACTACAGAGGCTCCAATACTGCAGAAGCTTCAATACTGCAGAGGATCCAATACTACAGAGGCTCCAATACTACAGAGGCACCAGTACTGCAGAAGTGCCAATACTGAAGAGGCTCTGTGGCGCCCCTGAGGCTTCCGTCGCCACAGGACATTGCACCCCATACAGCGGTGTGATGCCCCATTCTGGATGAGGAAAGAAGTGAACACCGGTCCCCAGGTAAATCTACACAACACCCATTGTTAGGTGCATACTGGGACCAGGGACAGTGGCAGTTACCCTCCCATGCTGCATGCTGGGAGGGGCCGTAAGACCCATCCCTGCTCCTATAGGGTACAGCTTAGCAACTGGGGAGGTGGGAGGAGCCACCAGAGAGCAGATAGAGAAAGGAAGGTCAAGTTAGTTTCAGTTTACCTCAGAGAGTGAGAGAGTGAGGAGCCAGCATGTAGCTGTGAAAGAGAAAGGAGCTCTGTGAGCTCAGAGTGTCCGCACAGAGAAAGCAACAGAAGAAGGCGAGAGAGTGGGGAAGGAGGAGGAGGTCGTCAGGAGGCAGACAAGGAGGAGAGAAGGAAAGAGAGCTCCAAGTCAGTCAGGAGCTGAGAAGAGGAAAGAGACGCTTCCTGGTGAAGATCCTGGGACTCAGAGGGTCCAGGTGACACCAAGCAGAGAGAAGAAGGGATTCCAGGGCCACGGATAGCTGTAGAGCTGTGGTGGCCTGTTCCACAGGAACATCAGTGGAGGGATCAAGCTGCAACAGGGGACGGTCCCTAGAAACCGGAGGAGTGCAAAATCATCTCCAAACAGTAAAAACCGAGGCCCAGGGAATGTTGTAAACTCCCCGGGCCACAGCCCACAGCAGAACCTCTAGAAAAGGGAGAATCATCCGACAGGTGACTCCCCAGCCTGGAGGCTGTAGTGGAGGCCGAGCAGGTTCATCCTAAAGGAGCTAGGCTTAGGAAGACAGCTGAATACAGAGACACCTTAGAGAGAAGGGTACCGGTTTTTACTCCGAAAATCACCCAGAAACGGCGGAGGTCCCTGACAGTGGATTCCAGTCGTCTGAGGGCACCAGTGTGCGCATACCAGGACATGTGAGTAAAGAACTTGAAACTGCACCCTTGGAGTTGCCTCTGTTATTTTATCTGCTTAGCCTTCCATTACACCATAGACTCTCATGAGCACCAACTGTGCCCCGGGGCATTGCTCCACCTGTGGGGAGCAGTACCATCATTGCTGCCATATCATCACCCCGGAGGCCTTACACAGCAGCGGCGGCTTAATAGCCGCATACCACAGGTGGCGTCACGAACACAAACTTTATTCAAACCCCAAGTCACCAGCCATATTTAACTGACACCCACCAGGGCCACGGAGCCGGGCCCCGCCACCACTGACAACCCCCGGACTAGTCCGGCCCGGCACCGGGTGTCCCATAGCCCTGGGGTGGGCGAGTCAACTTTGGCGTCACGAACAGGATTTCGTGCCCGGTCCCACCGGGTACTGTGCGCCTGAAGAACCGTGTGACAAAACTGTGTGTTTTACTGTGAAAACCGCCGCCATTAGCGCTGCTGAGCGCGGGAAGAAGGGGGCGTGCCTGTAGAAAGAGCGCGAAAAGAAGCTCCGCCCCCTTGTCTAGAGAAAGAGCGCGAAGCAGTGCCCGCTATGGAGAGCGGAGGAGAGAAAAATGGCGCGCTAAGAAACTGACAGGCAGTTAATGCTGCTGTCTGGAGGAAGAGAGAAAATGGCTCCTGTAAGCGGAGGCCAGGGGGAGCTCACCTGGATCAGGCCTGTGACCGCCACTGAGCTGGAGGCTGAGGTCGGAAGGATGGCTGACGGGATGAAGAAGCAGAGCAGATGGGAGACAGCCGTGTGGGGGAAGGAGGTGGTGCTGGCCATGAGGAGTCTGCAGAAGTCTGTGCAGCGAGGCCTGCGTGGGGGTGATGCCCACGTCCATCCAGAGTCCACACCAGTGATGCCGATCCTGCTGCAGAGCATCTCCGGCCTAGATCTGGGTGAGTCCCATGCTGCCCCTGCCGGCGCGAGTGCCCCAACCCCCGCTGCCATGCCCGCGGTCCCTGGGGAGACGCCCGGCGCGAGTGCCCCAACGCCCGCTGCCATGCCCGCGGTCCCTGGAGAGACGCCCGGCACGGCGACACCGATCCAGGCCGCAGCCACGCCAGGTGCGGCCCGCCAAGATTTCGCCGCCGGAGTGACGCCCATCCACGCCGCAGCAGCGACGCCAAGCCCGGCCCGTCCAGCTCAGGCCCCAGCAGTGATACCCCGCTCGGCCAAACAAGATCCCGCCGCAGCGGCAACGTTAATCCACGCCGCAGGTGCGGCCCGCCAAGCCCAGGCCGCAGCCACGCCAGGTGCGGCCCGTCAAGAACCGGTCACAGCAGCGACTCCAATCCAGGCCACCGCCATGCCAGGCGTGGCCCGCAAATACAGGGATGCAGCTCTGATACCATCACCCCGCAGCAGCCCCGCAACGGCTGCAGAACAGGGCCAAGGGACTCAGACCAGTCTGAGCACGGCCTGCATGCTGTCCAGGGCCCTACCGCAGCATGACCTCTGCAATTAAGAAAAGGAAAAGAAGATGCTGAACTGTACATAGCCCCTGTCTGCCCCCCATTCTTTGTGAAGATGTCCCTTTTGTGCTGCCCTAATGTGCTTTTTGAAGATGACACCTTTCCTGCCTTACTGCCCCTTGTGCTTTTTGAAGATGTCACCCCCCATGTTTATGTGTACCGGGCCACGGAAGTGGAATGTGGTCCCCGGTGAATGTGAATGTGTAATCTGTCCTGTGTAACCAAGCCACTGGACTTAATGGCTGGTTTTGTTTTTTCCTTTGTAGCTTGAGAAAGCTGAACGAACTGCCAGGCTACTGGACTTGTTGTAGCCAAGATGTATATAGTTGCACCTGTTGTGCCCCCTACCAGAATTATAGGGGAAGTGCCCAAACCGTGCAATGGACTGGAAGTGCACATATAGAGTTTCTTTGTAAGAAAGTTTTGCAACGTTCAAGTATCTGAGCCTCCCATAAAGGGAAGAAAAGTTTTATTGTTTTCGTTACATGCATGTAAAAATGTTTTTGCAGTTTCTTTCCACATTTTCTGTTGTTTTTCAGCCCGAGGACGTGCTGGGATTCGCTGTGGGGGAGTGTGGCGCCCCTGAGGCTTCCGTCGCCACAGGACATTGTACCCCATCCAGCGGTGTGATGCCCCATTCTGGATGAGGAAAGGAGTGAACACCGGTCCCCTGGTAAATCTACACAACACCCATTGTTAGGTACATACTGGGACCAGGGACAGTGGCAGTTACCCTCCCATGCTGCATGCTGGGAGGGGCCGTAAGACCCATCCCTGCTCCTATAGGGTACAGCTTAGCAACTGGGGAGGTGGGAGGAGCCACCAGAGAGCAGTCAGAGAAAGGAAGGTCAAGTTAGTTTCAGTTTACCTCAGAGAGTGAGAGAGTGAGGAGACAGCATGTAGCTGGGAAAGAGAAAGGAGCTCTATGAGCTCAGAGTGTCCGCAACAGAGAAAGCAACAGAAGTCTGAGAGAGAGTGCGGAAGGAGGAAGAGGTCTGCAGGAGGCAGGCAAGGAGGAGAGAAGGAAAGACAGCTCCAAGTCAGTCAGGAGCTGAGAAGAGGAGAAAGACGCTTCCTGGTGAAGATCCTGGGACTCAGAGGGTCCAGGTGACACCAAGCAGAGAAAAGAAGGGATTCCAGGGCCACGGATAGCTGTAGAGCTGTGGTGGCCTGTTCCACAGGAACATCGGTGGAGGGATCAAGCTGCAACAGGGGACGGTCCCTAGAAACCGGAGGAGTGCAAAATCATCTCCAAACAGTAAAAACCGAGGCCCAGGGAAAGTTGTAAACTCCCCGGGCCACAGCCCACAGCAGAACCTCTAGAAAAGGGAGAATCATCCGACAGGTGACCCCCCAGCCTGGAGGCTGTAGTGGAGGCCGAGCAGGTTCATCCTAAAGGAGCTAGGCTTAGGAAGACAGCTGAAGGCAGAGACACCTTAAAGAGAAGGGTACCGGTTTTTACTCCGAGAATCACCCAGAAACGGCGGAGGTCCCTGACAGTGGATTCCAGTCGTCTGAGGGCACCAGTGTGCGCATACCAGGACGTGTGAGTAAAGAACTTGAAACTGCACCCTTGGAGTTGCCTCTGTTATTTTATCTGCTTAGCCTTCCATTACACCATAGACTCTCACGAGCACCAACTGTGCCCCGGGGCTCCGCTCCACCTGTGGGGAGCAGTACCATCATTGCTGCCATATCATCCCCCGGAGGCCTTACACAGCAGCGGCGGCTTAATAGCCGCATACCACAGGTGGCGTCACGAACACCAACTTTATTCAAACCCCAAGTCACCAGCCATATTTAACTGAAACCCACCAGGGCCACGGAGCCGGGCCCCGCCACCACTGACGACCCCCGGACTAGTCCGGCCCGGCACCGGGTGTCCCATAGCCTTGGGGTGGGCGAGTCAGCTCCAATACTACAGAGGCTCCAAAACTACAGAGGCACAAATACTACAGAGGCTCTAATACTGCAGAGGCACCAATACTACAGAGGCTCCAATACTGCAGAGCCTCCAATACTACAGAGGCTCCAATACTACAGAGGCTCCAATACTGCAGAGGCTCCAATACTGCAGAAGCTCCAATACTACAGAGGCTCCAATACTGCAGAAGCTCCAATACTGCAGAAGCTCCAATACTGCAGAGGCTCCAATACTGCAGAGGCTCCAATACTACAGAGGCTCCAATACTGCAGAGGCTCCAATACTGCAGAGGCTCCAATACTACAGAGGCTCCAATACTGCAGAGGCTCCAATACTGCAGAGGCTCCAATACTACAGAGGCTCCAATACTGCAGAGGCTCCAATACTACAGAGGCTCCAATACTGCAGAGGCTCCAATACTGCAGAGGCTCCAAAACTACAGAGGCTCCAATACTGCAGAGGCTCCAATACTACAGAGGCTCCAATACTACAGAGGCTCCAATACTGAAGAGACTCCAATACTGCAGAGCCTCCAATACTGCAGAAGCTCCAATACTACAGAGGCTCCAATACTACAGAGGCTCCAATACTGCAGAGGCTCCAATACTACAGAGGCTCCAATACTACAGAGGCTCCAATACTGCAGAGGCTCCAATACTGCAGAGACTCCAATACTGCAGAGGCTCCAATACTGCAGAAGCTCTAATACTACAGAGGCTCCAATACTGCAGAGGCTCCAATACTGCAGAGGCTCCAATACTACAGAGGCTCCAATACTACAGAGGCTCCAATACTGCAGAGGCTCCAATACTGCAGAAGCTCCAATACTGCAGAGGCTCCAATACTACAGAGGCTCCAATACTACAGAGGCTCCAATACTGCAGAGGCTCCAATACTACAGAGGCTCCAATACTACAGAGGCTCCAATACTGCAGAGGCTCCAATACTACAGAGGCTCCAATACTACAGAGGCTCCAATACTACAGAGGCTCCAATACTGCAGAGGCTCCAATACTGCAGAGACTCCAATACTGCAGAGGCTCCAATACTGCAGAAGCTCCAATACTACAGAGGCTCCAATACTGCAGAGGCTCCAATACTGCAGAGGCTCCAATACTACAGAGGCTCCAATACTGCAGAGGCTCCAATACTGCAGAGGCTCCAATACTGCAGAGGCTCCAATACTGCAGAGGCTCCAATACTGCAGAAGCTCCAATACTGCAGAGGCTCCAATACTGCAGAGGCTCCAATACTACAGAGGCTCCAATACTACAGAGGCTCCAATACTGCAGAGGCTCCAATACTGCAGAGGCTCCAATACTGAAGAGACTCCAATACTGCAGAGCCTCCAATACTGCAGAAGCTCCAATACTACAGAGGCTCCAATACTACAGAGGCTCCAATACTGCAGAGGCTCCAATACTACAGAGGCTCCAATACTGCAGAGGCTCCAATACTGCAGAGGCTCCAATACTGCAGAGACTCCAATACTGCAGAGGCTCCAATACTGCAGAAGCTCCAATACTACAGAGGCTCAAATACTGCAGAGGCTCCAATACTGCAGAGGCTCCAATACTACAGAGGCTCCAATACTGCAGAGGCTCCAATACTGCAGAGGCTCCAATACTACAGAGGCTCCAATACTACAGAGGCTCCAATACTGCAGAGGCTCCAATACTACAGAGGCACCAATACTGCAGAGGCTCCCATACTGCAGAGGCCCCAATACTGCAGAGGCTCCAATA
Source organism: Anomaloglossus baeobatrachus (assembly GCF_048569485.1). Classification (NCBI taxonomy): domain Eukaryota; kingdom Metazoa; phylum Chordata; class Amphibia; order Anura; family Aromobatidae; genus Anomaloglossus; species Anomaloglossus baeobatrachus. The sequence continues at coordinate 5,407,360 of NC_134361.1, forward strand.
CTGCAGAGGCTCAAATACTACAGAGGCTCCGATACTGCAGAGGCTCCAATACTGCAGAGGCTCCAATACTACAGAGGCTCCAATACTGCAGAGGCTCCAATACTGCAGAGGCTCCAATACTACAGAGGCTCCAATACTGCAGAGACTCCAATACTGCAGAGGCTCCAATACTACAGAGGCTCCAATACTACAGAGGCTCCAATCCTGCAGAGGCTCCAATACTGCAGAAGCTCCAATACTGCAGAAGCTCCAATACTACAGAGGCACCAATACTGCAGAAGCTTCAATACTACAGAGGCTCCAATACTACAGAGGCTCAAATACTACAGAGGCACCAATACTAGAGGCTCCAATACTACAGAGGCACCAATACTAGAGGCTCCAATACTACAGAGGCTCCAATACTGCAGAGGCTCCAATACTGCAGAGGCTCCAATACTGCAGAAGCTCCAATACTACAGAGGCTCCAATACTACAGAGGCTCCAATACGTCAGAGACTCCAATACTACAGAGGCTCCAATACTGCAGAGGCTCCAATACTGCAGAGACTCCAATACTGCAGAGGCTCCAATACTGCAGAAGCTCAAATACTACAGAGGCTCCAATACTGCAGAGGCTCAGATACTACAGAGGCTCCAATACTGCAGAGGCTCCAATACTACAGAGGCTCCAATACTACAGAGGCTCCAATACTACAGAGGCACCAATACTACAGAGGCTCCAATACTGCAGAGGCTCCAATGCTACAGAGGCACCAATACTGCAGAGGCTCCCATACTGCAGAGGCTCCAATACTGCAGAGGCTCCAATACTGCAGAGGCTGAAATACTACAGAGGCTCCAATACTACAGAGGCTCCAATACTGCAGAGGCTCCAATACTGCAGAGGCTCCAATACTGAAGAGGCTCCAATACTACAGAGGCTCCAATACTACAGAGGCTCCAATACTACAGAGGCACTAATACTACAGAGGCTCCAATACTACAGAGGCTCCAATACTACAGAGGCTCCAATACTACAGAGGCACCAATACTGCAGAGGCTCCCATACTGCAGAGGCTCCAATACTGCAGAGGCTCCAATACTGCAGAGGCTGAAATACTGCAGAGGCTCCAATACTGCAGAGGCTCCAATACTACAGAGGCTCCAATACTACAGAGGCTCCAATACTGCAGAGGCTCCAATACTGCAGAGGCTCCAATACTGCAGAGACTCCAATACTGCAGAAGCTTCAATACTACAGAGGCTCCAATACTGCAGAGGCTCCAATACTACAGAGGCTCCAATACTACAGAGACTCCAATACTACAGAGGCACCAATACTACAGAGGCTCCAATACTGCAGAGGCTCCAATACTACAGAGGCACCAATACTGCAGAGGCTCCAATACTGCAGAGGCTCCAATACTGCAGAGGCTGAAATACTACAGAGGCTCCAATACTACAGAGGCTCCAATACTGCAGAGTCTCCAATACTGAAGAGGCTCCAATACTACAGAGGCTCCAATACTACAGAGGCTCCAATACTGCAGAGGCTCCAATACTACAGAGGCTCCAATACTGCAGAGGCTCCAATAATACAGAGGCTCCAATACTACAGAGGCTCCAATACTGCAGAGACTCCAATACTGCAGAAGCGCCAATACTACAGAGGCTCCAATACTGCAGAAGCTTCAATACTACAGAGGCTCCAATACTACAGAGGCTCCAATCCTGCAGAGGCTCCAATACTGCAGAAGCTCAAATACTGCAGAAGCTCCAATACTACAGAGGCTCCAATACTACAGAGGCTCCAATACTACAGAGGCACCAATACTAGAGGCTCCAATACTACAGAGGCTCCAATACTGCAGAGGCTCCAATACTGCAGAGGCTCCAATACTGTAGAGGCTCAAATACTGCAGAGCCTCCAATACTACAGAGGCTCCAATACTGCAGAGGCTCCAATACTGCAGAGGCTCAAATATTGCAGAGCCTCCAATACTACAGAGGCTCCAATACTGCAGAGGCTCCAATACTGCAAAAGCGCCAATACTACAGAAGCTCCAATACTGCAGAAGCTCCAGTACTGCAGAGGCTCCAATACTGCAGAGGCTCCAATACTACAGAGGCACCAATACTACAGAGGCTCCAATACTACAGAGGCTCCAATACTACAGAGGCACCAATACTACATAAGCTCCAATACTACATAGGCTACAATACTACAGAGGCTCCAATACTGCAGAGGCTCCAATACTACAGAGGCTCTAATACTGCAGAGGCTCCAATACTGCAGAGGCACCAATACTACATAAGCTCCAATACTACAGAGGCTCCAATACTACAGAGGCTCCAATACTGCAGAGGCTCCAATACTACAGAGGCTCTAATACTGCAGAGGCTCCAATACTACAGAGGCTCCAATACTACAGAGGCTCCAATACTGCAGAGGCTCCAATACTACAGAGGCTCCAATTCTACAGAGGCTCCTATACTGCAGAGGCTCCAATACTACAGAGGCTCCAATACTGCAGAGGCTCCAATACTGCAGAGGCTCCAATACTACAGAGTCTCCAATACTACAGAGGCTCCAATACTGCAGAGGCTCCAATACTGAAGAGGCTCCAATACCACAGAGGCTCCAGTACTGCAGAGGCTCCAATACTGCAGAAGCTCCAATACTGCAGAAGCTCCAATACTGCAGAGGCTCCAATACTGTAGACGCTCCAATACTGCAGAGGCTCCAGTACTGCAGAAGCTCCAGTACTGCAGAAGATCCAGTACCACAGAGGCTCCGATACTGCAGAGGCTCAAATATTGCAGAGCCTCCAATACTACAGAGGCTCCAATACTGCAGAGGCGCCAATACTGCAAAAGCGCCAATACTACAGAAGCTCCAATACTGCAGAAGCTCCAATACTGCAGAGGCTCCAATACTGCAGAGGCTCCAATACTGCAGAGGCTCCAATACTGCAGAGGCTCCAATACTACAGAGGCTCCAATACTACAGAGGCACCAATACTACAGAGGCACCAATACTACAGAGGCTCCAATACTACAGAGGCACCAATACTACATAAGCTCCAATACTACATAGGCTACAATACTACAGAGGCTCCAATACTGCAGAGGCTCCAATACTACAGAGGCTCTAATACTGCAGAGGCTCCAATACTGCAGAGGCACCAATACTACATAAGCTCCAATACTACAGAGGCTACAATACTACAGAGGCTCCAATACTGCAGAGGCTCCAATACTACAGAGGCTCTAATACTGCAGAGGCTCCAATACTGCAGAGGCTCCAATACTACAGAGGCTCCAATACTACAGAGGCTCCAATACTGCAGAGGCTCCAATACTACAGAGGCTCCAATACTACAGAGGCTCCTATACTGCAGAGGCTCCAATACTGCAGAGGCTCCAATACTACAGAGGCTCCAATACTGCAGAGGCTCCAATACTGCAGAGGCTCCAATACTACAGAGTCTCCAATACTACAGAGGCTCCAATACTGCAGAGGCTCCAATACTGAAGAGGCTCCAATACCACAGAGGCTCCAGTACTGCAGAGGCTCCAATACTGCAGAAGCTCCAATACTGCAGAAGCTCCAATACTGCAGAGGCTCCAATACTGTAGACGCTCCAATACTGCAGAGGCTCCAGTACTGCAGAAGCTCCAGTACTGCAGAAGCTCCAGTACCACAGAGGCTCCGATACTGCAGAGGCTCCAATACTGCAGAGGCTCCAATACTACAGAGGCTCCAATACTACAGAGACTCCAATACTACAGAGGCTCCAATACTACAGAGACTCCAATACTACAGAGGCTCCAATACTGCAGAGGCTCCAATGCTGCAGAGGCTCCAATACTGCAGAAGCTCCAATACTACAGAGGCTCCAATACTGCAGAAGCTCCAATATTGCAGAGGCTCCAATACTACAGAAGCTCCAATACTACAGAGGCTCCAATACTACAGAGGCTCCAATACTGCAGAAGCTCCAATACTACAGAGGCTCCAATACTGCAGAAGAGCCAATACTACAGAGGCTCCAATACTGCAGAGGCTCCAATACTACAGAGGCTCCAGTACTGCAGAGGCCCCAATACTGTAGAGGCTCCATTTCTACAGAGGCTCCAATACTACAGAGGCTCCAATACTGAAGAGGCTCCAATACTACAGAGGCTCCAATACTACAGAGGCTCCAATACTGAAGAGGCTCCAGTACTACAGAAGCTCCAATACTGCAGAGGCTCCAATACTGCAGAGGCTCCAATACTACAGAGGCTCCAATACTGCAGAGGCTCCAATACTGCAGAGGCTCCAGTACTGCAGAAGCTCCAATACTACAGAGGCTCCAATACTGCAGAGGCTCCAATACTGCAGAAGCTCCAATACTACAGAGGCTCCAATACTGCAGAGGCTCCAATACTGCAGTCTCCAGTACTGCAGACGCTCCAATACTACAGAGGCTTCAGTACTGCAGAGGCTCCAATACTGCAGAGGCTCCAATACTATAGAGGCTCCAATACTACAGAGGCTCCAATACTGCAGAAGCTCCAATACTACAGAGGCTTCAGTACTGCAGAGGCAGAGCACAGAGCACACAGAGCACACACACCGACATTTCATGTTGTCCAAAAATAAAAAAAATGGTTCAGAACTTTTCCTTCTTAGTCATTTGTGATCAAACAGGCAGTGCACTGACTCTATCTTATGGTGTCGCTGTCAGAGGTAACATGGTCTTGCTTGGCCTGTGATGAGTAATATGCCATATATTCCATAATACCCTCCACTTTCTTCCCAGTGATATGTTTGCCGGATGCAGAGGAGGCCAGCTGCCTCTTGCGTTTGGTAGCATTACTGCCCTGATCGATTGTAGAAGTGGCGGCGGGGCTTCCACTGATATCAGCCTCCTCATTCCTAGTTGTGCTCTGTTTTTTTTTCTTTTACACTATCCTGTTCATTGCCACTTTTTTTTCCATACATTTTGTACATCACTGTAATTAAATGTGACAGCTTTTTTAAGCCCAATTTTTCAACCCTTGTCAAAAACAATATAACAGTAATGCACAGGTATAGAAAGAGCAATGTGTCCGCGGTATAGGTGCAGTGTGTACAGCTGTCAAACTAGACTAGTAAAATAGATGTGCACAGACAGACACGCATCGTTACACGTCTACATAACAAAACTATATTAACAAATTTGAGGCTCTTCCCAAAAATTATACATACACAGTAGCTACAAGACCAAAAACCCATCACCTTGCGCGGACAATGTAATGGTGTGGCATGTGTGATGATTGCCAGTTACTTGTGATGAGGAAGCACAATCCTGGACTCAAACTAATTTCAGATCTTTTTTCTATCACTTGCTGCTGCTTTCTAGTACACTAAGGATGAAGAAAAAAAAGAAAGCATAATTGTGATACAAATGGAAAGATACCAGTTGCAACATATCCTTAATAATCACACCAAGTCTGGCCCTGCTGCTGGCCCTCACCTACCTCTCTTCTATCGTATTAAATGTTTGTGTTATAGCAGACTACTACTCTCATCTTCATCACTGCTGCAGTTGTACAACACTTTTTTGTCTGAGGATATGTCCAATGTCTTTCTCTCTCTAGCTCTCTGGAAAAGCTGAGAGCTGTGACATCCTCTTGCTATCCTAAATCGCCTTAAATTGGCCACTGCATTCCCTGCATCAGCTTTTATAGAGACCATCATAGTCCCTTGTGATTTATTCTGCTGTACCATGTGATGTGATAGATGCAGGGCATTATGGAGAAGCCTGTGTGGCCACGCTTGACGTCATCTCATTATTTGCATTGTGTAAAATGGCATTATTTTGGGAATTCAATCAAATCACAGATTGTTTGGCATTCACCAAATATCAGGTGTCATCATGACATAGCAGGAAGATGCACTACATGTGAGTTGTTTTGAGTGCTGGAAAAAGAGCACCAAAGAGCACAGAGAAGATGGACGACAAGATGGAGATGGGTTAGCTGTGAAGAGGACCTGGTGAGGGCTGTGCAGAGGGATAGCTAACAACAAGATGGAGATTGGGATAGCTGCGGGGAGGACTTGGTGAGGGTTGTGCAGAGGGATGATTGATGAAAGATGGAGATAGGGCTAGCTGCGAGTAGGATCTGGTCAGGGCTGTGCAGAGGGATAGCTGACAACAAGATGGAGTTGGCGCTAGCCGCGAGGAGGACCTGGAGTGGGCTGTGCAGAGGGATGACGATCAAGATGGAGATGGAGCTAGCTGCAAAGAGGACCTGGTGGGAGCTTTGCAGAGGGATGGCTGAAAAAAAGATGGAGATGAGGCTAGCTGAGAGGAGGACTTGGTGGGGGCTGTGTAGAGGGATAGCTGATGACAAGATGGAGATGGAGCTAGCTGTGAGGAGGAACTGGCGGGGGCTGTGCAGAGGGATAGCTGACAAGATGGAGATGGGGCTAGCTGTGAGGAGGAACTGGCGGGGGCTGTGCAAAGGGATGACGGACAAGATGGAGATGGGGCTAGCTGTGAGGAGGAACTGGCGAGGGCTGTGCAGAGGGATGGCTGACAAGATGGAGATGGGGCTAGCTGCGAGGAGGAACTGGCAGGGGCTGTGTAGAGGGATAGCTGATGACAAGATGGAGATGGGGCTAGCTGTGAGGAGGAACTGGCAGGGGCTGTGTAGAGGGATAGCTGACAAGATGGAGATGGAGCTAGCTGTGAGGAGGAACTGGCAGGGGCTGTGTAGAGGGATGGCTGACAAGATGGAGATGGGGCTAGCTGCGAGGAGGAACTGGCAGGGGCTGTGTAGAGGGATAGCTGATGACAAGATGGAGATGGGGCTAGCTGCGAGGAGGAACTGGCAGGGGCTGTGTAGAGGGATAGCTGATGACAAGATGGAGATGGAGCTAGCTGTGAGGAGGACTTGGTGGGGGCTGTGCAGAGGGATAGCTGATGACAAGATGGAGATGGGGCTAGCTGTGAGGAGGACCTGGTGGGGGCTGTGCAGAGGGATAGCTGACAAGATGGAGATGGGGCTAGCTGTGAGGAGGAACTGGCGGGGGCTGTGCAAAGGGATGACGGACAAGATGGAGATGGAGCTAGCTCCAAGAAAGGCCTGACGGGGGCTGTGCAGATGGATGATGGACGAAAGATGGAGATGGGGTTGCTGTGAGGAGGACCTGGCGGGGGCTGTGCAGAGGGATGATGGATGAAAGATGGAGATGGGGCTAGCTGCGAGAAGGACCTGGCGGGTGCTGTGCAGATGATGGACGAAAGATGGAGATGGGGCTAGCTGCAAGGATGACCTGGCAGGGGCTGTGCATGAAAGATGGAGATGGGGCTAGCTGCGAGAAGGACCTGGCAGGGGCTGTGCAGAAGGATGATGGATGAAAGATGGAGATGGGGCTAGCTGCGAGGAGGACCTGGCGTGGGCTGTGCAGAGGGATGATGGATGAAAGATGGAAATGAGGCTAGCTGCGAGGAGGACCTGGCGGGGGCTGTGCATAGGGATGATGGATGAAAGATGGAAATTAGGCTAGCTGCGAGAAGGACCTGGCGGGTGCTGTGCAGAGGGATGATGGATGAAAGATGGAGATGGGGCTAGCTGTGAGGAGGACCTGGTGGGGGCTGTGCAGAGGGATAGCTGACAAGATGGAGATGGGGCTAGCTGTGAGGAGGACCTGGTGGGGGCTGTGTAGAGGGATAGCTGACAAGATGGAGATGGGGCTAGCTGTGAGGAGGAACTGGCGGGGGCTGTGCAAAGGGATGGCTGACAAGATGGAGATGGATCTAGCTCCAAGAAAGGCCTGACGGGGGCTGTGCAGATGGATGATGGACGAAAGATGGAGATGGGGTTGCTGTGAGGAGGACCTGGCGGGGGCTGTGCAGAGGGATGATAGATGAAAGATGGAGATGGGGCTAGCTGCGAGAAGGACCTGGCGGGTGCTGTGCAGATGATGGACGAAAGATGGAGATGGGGCTAGCTGCAAGGATGACCTGGCAGGGGCTGTGCATGAAAGATGGAGATGGGGCTAGCTGCGAGAAGGACCTGGCAGGGGCTGTGCAGAGGGATGATGGATGAAAGATGGAGATGGGGCTAGCTGCGAGGAGGACCTGGCGTGGGCTGTGCAGAGGGATGATGGATGAAAGATGGAAATGAGGCTAGCTGCGAGGAGGACCTGGCGGGGGCTGTGCAGAGGGATGATGGATGAAAGATGGAAATGAGGCTAGCTGCGAGGAGGACCTGGCGGGGGCTGTGCAGAGGGATGATGGATGAAAGATGGAAATTAGGCTAGCTGCGAGAAGGACCTGGCGGGTGCTGTGCAGAGGGATGATGGATGAAAGATGGAGATGGGGCTAGCTGTGAGGAGGACCTGGTGGGGGTTGTGCAGAGGGATAGCTGACAAGATGGAGATGGGGCTAGCTGTGAGGAGGACCTGGTGGGGGCTGTGTAGAGGGATAGCTGACAAGATGGAGATGGGGCTAGCTGTGAGGAGGAACTGGCGGGGGCTGTGCAAAGGGATGGCTGACAAGATGGAGATGGATCTAGCTCCAAGAAAGGCCTGACGGGGGCTGTGCAGATGGATGATGGACGAAAGATGGAGATGGGGTTGCTGTGAGGAGGACCTGGCAGGGGCTGTGCATGAAAGATGGAGATGGGGCTAGCTGCGAGAAGGACCTGGCAGGGGCTGTGCAGAGGGATGATGGATGAAAGAGGGAGATGGGGCTAGCTGCGAGAAGGACCTGGCGGGTGCTGTGCAGATGATGGACGAAAGATGGAGATGGGGCTAGCTGGAAGGATGACCTGGCAGGGGCTGTGCATGAAAGATGGAGATGGGGCTAGCTGCGAGAAGGACCTGGCAGGGGCTGTGCAGAGGGATGATGGATGAAAGAGGGAGATGGGGCTAGCTGCGAGGAGGACCTGGCGTGGGCTGTGCAGAGGGATGATGGATGAAAGATGGAAATGAGGCTAGCTGCGAGGAGGACCTGGCGGGGGCTGTGCAGAGGGATGATGGATGAAAGATGGAGATGGGGCTAGCTGCAAGGAGGACCTGGCAGGGGCTGTGCAGAGGGATGATGGATGAAAGATGGAGATGGGGCTAGCTGCGAGGAGGACCTGGCGTGGGCTGTGCAGAGGAATGATGGATGAAAGATGGAGATGGGGCTAGCTGCGAGGAGGACCTGGCGTGGGCTGTGCAGAGGGATGATGGATGAAAGATGGAGATGGGGCTAGCTGCAGGGAGGACCTGGCAGGGGCTGTGCAGAGGGATGATGGATGAAAGATGGAGATGGGGCTAGCTGCGAGGAGGACCTGGCGTGGGCTGTGCAGAGGGATGATGGATGAAAGATGGAAATGAGGCTAGCTGCGAAGAGGACCTGGCGGGGGCTGTGCAGAGGGATGATGGATGAAAGATGGAGATGGGGCTAGCTGCGAGGAGGACCTGGCGGGGGCTGTGCAGAGGGATGATGGATGAAAGATGGAGATGGGGCTAGCTGTGAAGAGGACCTGGCGGGGGCTGTGCAGAGGGATGGCCGATGTCCATAGCAAGGTGAGAATAAGTTGTTTAACCCCTTCAGGGTCCTAAAATGAATCCAACAAAATGGCGGCCAGCCTTCTGGTATTTTGCTGGATTTAAGCAAATTGAATAATGAAATATTTGAAGTAAATTTGATTTGCTCACATCTCTACATAATGTATTTCCTAAAACTCTCTTATCCCCAGCCACAATGTATCCCGGGAATATGACTGGGCAGGATATCTGTGAACCAAGCCCAGGGCTTCCGGGAGGTCGGCTCCTAGAGCTGAAGACTGAGCAGCACGATGCGCCGGCTCACGAGTCACAATATTATCACGAAAAACGTCCTTTTCAAAATGTAAATTAAATGCAATGAAAAGTTCATTTAGACAAAAAAAAATGATCATCTAGAAACAAAACCATTCACATTTCTTTCTTTATCCTTTGATATAAAAATATGATAACAGCGGAAACATTGGGCTAATGATAGGGGCTTTGTCCATTAAGGTTTGGAGGAAAATGAGTTATTGTGATGTATGCTCAGCCCGGAGCTACGAGAATGAGGGGGACGCTCATGGGAGGAATCCCGAGGCTCCGGGGACTGCGGGGCGCAGCGCACTTATTTATTTAGTCAATTTGATGCCTGATCTATCCACAATCACGGGTGTTATGAACGGCAGATTAAGAACTATGGATCTCATAAAGGGATAGAGCTTGAGCTCTGCTGATATTTACTTGTACAAGGGAGAAAGAACTGGCGCTTACAAAGGCTGTTCGTATAAAATATCAAAAAGCTTTATTATATAAATTTCTTTTTTTAAAAAATTGGTTTCAATCATTATAGAAGATATACATAAATGGTGCTAATAGAGGACAAGGTGAATTACCACATATAAGTGGGGGAGCAAAGGTGATAAACACCCCAAGTAGGGGATAATTACTAGCAGGGACAAAGGGTCATGAGTAGTCAAAAGTAGCTGGCTAATAAGTATGGCGCCTCTGTCCTGACAGGATACGTAAATATGTATAGCCAAATCGGCATAAGTCCTTTAGACAGGGCAGAGGTTCCAAAAATCAGACTAATCATAGGAGAGAAGTCAAAAAATGACAAGCTAACAGATGAAGCCCTGATGACTAGCTTCCCTGATGAAGCCAGCAGACGTAATCCGTGCGAAACGCGCGTAGGAAGGCTCCTTTCACTGGTGTGGGACGCTCTGGTGATCACCCTTTTGACTATGTGTAAGTTATGGGTTTTTAGGGTCTTTTTCGTATGACTTGTCTGTTATTGGGTGGCCTCTGCCCTGTCTAATGGACCTATGCCGATTTGGCTATACATTTGCATGTGCCCTGCCAGGACAGAGGCGCCATATCTGTTAGCTAGTCGTTTTTTGACTTCTCTCCTATGATTAGTCTGATTTTTGGAACATCTGCCCTGTCTAAAGGACTTATGCCGATTTGGCTATACATATTTACGTATCCTGTCAGGACAGAGGCGCCATACTTATTAGCCAGCTACTTTTGACTACTCATGACCCTTTGTCCCTGCTAGTAATTATCCCCTACTTGGGGTGTTTATCACCTTTGCTCCCCCACTTATATGTGGTAATTCACCTTGTCCTCTATTAGCACCATTTATGTATATCTTCTATAATGATTGAAACCAATTTTTAAAAAAAAGAAATTTATATAATAAAGCTTTTTGATATTTTATACGAACAGCCTTTGTAAGCTCCAGTTCTTTCTCCCTTGTTTATGTGCCTTATGGAGTGGCGTTGATTCTGATGCGAGATGTGCCTTGGTTCAATGTTTTTGTGTCTTATGATATTTACTTGTGTGCTTTTTATGATAAAATATGGGAATCATTCTTTGCTCTTTATTGGTATAAATGTCGATGCTGATCTGCCCTGAATTGATAGAACTGATACAGATGAAGGGAATCTGAAGAGTAAGAGGATAGACAGCAGGGTCAGCACAAGAACATTTATTAGCAGCTTTCCCTGCTGCCTCCTGACACTCCACACCTGAACTCACCTAGCTAGTGAGCATGTGAGAGTGAACTTGTCATTTCTTATTTTGTGGGGGGATTTTATGACCAAGTGACCTGGTGAATGGATCTGGTCTGTCTTACGTGTACGCTGGTATAATAGCACTATCATATGACAATGCTGAACACAAAGGCTCCTCCGTATACCGTAATGACCTGAGCTGAAGCTTCGCTGCTGAGGACCTCATCACGGTCACCCACATATCGGAGGCTTGTGGACCCTGCAGATCTTCACTTTAGCAACCTATAAAGAATCCAGGAATCGTACTTTATATTTATCAAATCAAATTTTATTTATACAAAGTGCTCGTGCAAAATTCATATAAAAATTTCATCATATATAGGATAACATTTTTGGAATATAGGGAGGGATGTCAAGCCGCACTTATAAGGAGTGGCACAGTATTACAGTAGCTGCATCTGCCCGTATCGTAACGGCCAGTATAAATGGATATATCATATATTGACAGGAATGGACCAAAGGGGATATAGTCTACAATTGCATAGTATAGAATACCAGTGTTGTAAATTTTATACTAGTGTGAAAATATGAACATCCTATGTAAAATATGGGTATATTACCAGACGCTATGTAGACTGATTAGAGGACACTATAATTAGCATGCCATAGTAGTTTAACGTAGCAGGCATGTGACCATAGCGTTGCCTCCATCTATCTGCTTAGCCCCATAGTTCAGTCCAAATACCTGTTGTCATTTTGTACCCAATATGCGTCCACAGCAGCACCGTAGCTTGCACCTACTCCAACCTTCACTTTAATCCATAGCGCTATTATTACCAGATAACTTTACATTCAGATTGTTTTATGGCCTTTATAATCGTATTAAAGGGGATATCCAACCTAGGAAAAAAATTACATGCATCATAGCTATTTAGCTGAGCAGTTTATCCCAGTGCACTGCCAGTCTTAGACTTCTGCTCAGTGGTGCTTGTCCCAGTGCACTGCCAGTCTTAGTCTTCTGCTCAGTGGTGCTTGTCCCAGTGCACTGCCAGTCTTAGCCTTCTGCTCAGTGGTGCTTGTCCCAGTGCACTGCCAGTCTTAGCCTTCTGCTCAGTGGTGCTTGTTGGCCTCAGTTATCTGTGCTCTGTGGATTGATCTTTTGCTGCCAGTTTTCTGACTTTATTTGACCGTCCTTTTGTCTTGTCCTAATGTTCTAATCTGCTGACCTGCAGGTATTCTGACTCCGGTCTGTGACCTGATCACGTCCATATCTAGCCCCTTCCCCTTGACGTGCTCTCCTGGTAACTGACCCCGAAACGTTTCACTTTCCTGCCTTTTGATTGGATCATGTAGTGACTAATATCACACTCTGTGGCAGCCGGACTTCACTTCTGCATCCTGTTCCTGACATAACTTGTCACATCCTAGGAGTACCTTGACGTCATGATATTGCCAGGTACAATCAGTGCCTGAGGTGCCCAGGACATGCCGAGCCATGGATGCTAGCCACAGACCTTAAGTCCAGCTGCAACACAGGACTGGACCAGAGGTTAGAGCTTGGTACCACACATTTTCTGCTCACAGGTATTCAGACATCATACTCTATGGCACAGGTATTCAGACATCATACTCTATGGCCCAGGTAATCGGACACCGTACTCTATGGCACAGGTAATCGGACACCGCACTCTATGGCACAGGAATTCGGACACCGCACTCTATGGCACAGGTATTCGGACACCGCACTCTATGGCACAGGTATTCGGACACCGCACTCTATGGCACAGGTATTCGGACACCGCACTCTATGGCACAGGTATTTGGACACCGCACTCTATGGCACAGGTATTTGGACACCGTACTATATGGCACAGGTATTCAGACACTGTACTCTATGGCACAGATAATAGGACACTGTACTCTATGGCACAGGTATTTGGACACCGTACTCTTTGGCACAGATAGTCGGACACCGTACTCTATGGCACAGGTATTCGGACACCGTACTCTATGGCACAGGTATTCAGATACCATACTCTATGGCACAGGTATTCAGACACCGTACTCTATGACACAGATAGTCGGACACCGTACTCTATGGCACAGGTATTCAGACACTGTACTCTATGGCACAGGTATTCAGACACTGAACTCTATGGCACAGATAATAGGACACTGTACTCTATGGCACAGGTATTTGGACACCGTACTCTTTGGCACAGATAGTCGGACACCGTACTCTATGGCACAGGTATTCGGACACCGTACTCTATGGCACAGGTATTCAGATACCATACTCTATGGCACAGGTATTCAGACACCGTACTCTCTGGCACAGGTATTTGGACACCGTACTCTATGGCACAGGTATTTGGACACCGTACTCTATGACACAGATAGTCGGACACCGTACTCTATGGCAAAGGTATTCGGACACCGTACTCTATGGCACAGGTATTTGGACACCGTACTCTATGGCACAGGTATTTGGACACCGTACTCTATGGCACAGGTATTTGGACACCGTACTCTTTGGCACAGATAGTTGGACACCGTACTCTATGGCACAGGTATTCGGACACCGTACTCTATGGCACAGGTATTCAGATACCATACTCTATGGCACAGGTATTCAGACACCGTACTCTCTGGCACAGGTATTTGGACACCGTACTCTATGGCACAGGTATTTGGACACCGTACTCTCTGGCACAGGTATTTGGACACCGTACTCTATGGCACAGGTATTTGGACACCGTACTCTATGGCACAGGTATTTGGACACCGTACTCTATGGCACAAGTATTTGGACACCGTACTCTATGGCACAGGTATTCGGACACCTGTGATACCAATGTGATATGACTGAAAGAATGTGTGATTAGATAGGAATCATAATCAAAAGATAGGAGTGATCCCAGATATTATTTGACCTATCAATAATTCAGTATCAAAGAGATGTCCTCTGGATGGCCAATATGATGACCAAAGAATACATGTCAAACAGGTTTTGAAGATAATGAGGAAGTCACATTTACAGTTCCACTTACCGGAAACTTGTGGTTGGCTTAAAGACAGGTTTAAGGAAGCTTGCATATGAAATTTACGGCTCATTGCAATATTTCACTAACACTATGGTCAACTGTGGTCGGTCAGTTGTCAACTGGCAGGATGTACAAGTAAATGTGCAGGAAGCTGCTGGTGCCCACAGCAGTTTGTGGTCAAGTTACATGAACATGACTCAGCTGTCACATGCTGGTGACCATTTAAACACAACCTACAAAGTTTTCCTATAAAAATACACCGGACTCGCTTAATGTTAGGGGAAACCTTCCAGGACATTGAAGTGTACGTACGTACTGTTCCTGTGATGCAAGTGGCCGAGTTGTTGTTTCCTTATCATTAAATCGAGTTCCCTCCGATGTGAAAGGATTGCTACAACAAACGGTAATGTTGATGCATATTTCTGTTATTGTATAAGATTCTATGACTATAGTTCTAAATGCCTATATGTACCATTGATTATATTCATGTGCTATTAAAATAAATAGTATCTTGCTATAAAGAATATTAGTATTCGTGCCTGATTAGGATATCAGTGAGCGCTTCGTAAGTACGGGCTTTCAGCCCCCTTTTTAGTAGAATTTAGCAAGACATAAATTGGCGTAGTCGGCAGGATTACTTCTATAAGAAGTAATTAAACTAATTTTTGTAATTTAGAAATTAAAAACATATATTTGGCAAATTTCCAGATATATTTTTTCAATCTTTTTGCATAGTGTCAAAATGTTCAGAAAACGTAAGGATAATGTTAAGGAGGTTGTTGTGGAGATCCCGAGCTGGATTGAGGCTCCCTACAATCTTATAGCACATGAATTGGTCAATTGTGGATTGGCAGAACAATGGCAGAATAAGCTTAAGGGTTGTGTACCTACTGATGTTGTGAATGTACTCAGTGGTGCCCCTGTGAAAACAGGTGATGTAGTGTCTTGTGGATTGGCAGAACAATGGCAGAATAAGCTTAAGGGTAGTGAAGCTACTGATGTTGTGAATGTACTCAGTAGTGCCCCTGTGAAAACAGGTGATGTAGTGTCTTTAGCACGGCACAAACAATGGCAGGATAAGCTTAAGGGTAGTGAAGCTACTGATGTTGTGAATGTATTCGGTAGTGTCCCTGTGAAAACAGGTGATGTAGTGTCTTTAGCACGGCACAAACAATGGCAGGATAAGCTTAAGGGTAGTGAAGCTACTGATGTTGTGAATGTATTCGGTAGTGTCCCTGTGAAAGCAGGTGATGTAGTGTCTTTAGCACGGCACAAACAATGGCAGGATAAGCTTAAGGGTAGTGAAGCTACTGATGTTGTGAATGTATTCGGTAGTGTCCCTGTGAAAGCAGGTGATGTAGTGTCTTTAGCACGGCGCAAACAATGGCAGAATAAGCTTAAGGGTAGTGAAGCTACTGATGTTGTGAATGTATTCGGTAGTGTCCCTGTGAAAGCAGGTGATGTAGTGTCTTTAGCACGGCGCAAACAATGGCAGGATAAGCTTAAGGGTAGTGAAGCTACTGATGTGAATGTATTCAGTAGTGTCCCTGTGAAAGCAGGTGATGTAGTGTCTTGTGGATTGGCAGAACAATGGCAGGACAAGCTTAAGGGTTGTGAACCTACTGATGTTGTGAATGTATTCGGTAGTGTCCCTGTGAAAGCAGGTGATGTAGTGTCTTTAGGACGGCGTATCTGGATTTTGGCAAGTGCATATAGTGTAATGCATGAGCGTAATCTAAAGATGCAGAAGAAAGGTTCCCAGATGGAACAAAAGATGATAGAATTAGGTGGCCTGAAAACAGTTATGGAATGTAATACCAGACTGTTGAAGGATAAATTGGAACATTATCAGAATGTGGCAGAAAAAGCTGCCATAAAAATTGCTCAAAATAAGTACAAGAAAAGAAGAGGAAAAGTAAATAAAACCAAAGTACATAAAAGTATCGTCTCCGCTTCTATAAACTGGGATCCCGATACTTGGGATGGGGATGTGTGGGATTCATCTTCATCATCTGATGAGGAGGATTACCATAAAGGGAAGATTCAGGCTAATCCCGTGAGGAGGCGCCTAGAGAGGACAGAAAATGAGATCATCCGGGAACATGTCCGGGATGGTCAGGGGAATCTGCAATATGACGAAGATGGTAATGCCATCACAAATGAGAGAACGATTCCTCATGTAAAAAATCGAGTAACCATTGAAGATTACTCTCAGGGAGAAGTTGATAGCATTTTAACACAGTTTAGACAAAAACCAGGAGAAGGAGAAATTCCCTGGTTGGTCAGGGTGCACGATCTCGGAGGAGGTGGAGTGCACTTTGACGCCGGAGACGTGGCAAAATTTGTCACCATGTCTCGTGACCCAGTAATTCAGAGATCAATAAAAAATTATTTTGTTGATCATAATGAGCATGGTACTCAAAGCTTAATCATGATCTTAGCCCATGCTTTTCTGGACAAATATCCATCAGAAGCAGACTTTCCTATCAATGATAAACCTTGGTATACCTTAAAAGACGGTATGGAAAGACTGAAGGAAGAAGCAATGAGGAATGCTCTTCCTCTTTTGGGAATGGATGATGATTATCTCCAGTACCCATTGACAGCCAGCATAAGAAATAGGCTGGTTAAATATGCTCCTCCAGCATACAAAACAGTTATTTTAACCCTAACTGTAGCGCTGACTGGAGAATCAATCGGTGTAGTTCTAGGGAGGATGAGGGAGTTACAGGATATGGGACAGTGGGATAAATCGTCCCCTGGAGGCCATGTTGGTAACAGTAAGCCAAACAATCCTGATTGGAAAGAGAAATCAGTAGGGGAGGCCCCACGAGTGTCTCGCAAAGACATGTTCCAGGCTTTGCTTAAAGCCGGGATCAATAAGGAAAGGATTGATGGAAAGGAGACAGGAGAATTATGGAAGTTGTACAAACAGAAAGTTCTATCCGCAAAGAAAGTGACCACTACAAATGTGGAAGGGGGCTCAAAAACCCCCAAGGTAAAGAAATCAGAGGGAAAAGGGGAAAAACCCCCAAAGAAAGTGTCTTGGGAAGATTTTCAGTCAGTTTATCCATGGGAAGGACTGGCAGCAGCCGTGGCCACAAAGGTCATGGAAGGAAGGGCTAATGCACAGACTGAAGTCTGTGTAAATGAAAGTTCAGAAGGAAGTGATTTACCATAGGTAGCCAGCCAAGCCCCCCTATTGATAAAAAGGGACGAACGTCCCTACTAGAGTTGAGCGCGGTTCGTGGTTCGTGGTTCTCCAGTTCGCGGCTCGAGTGATTTTGGGGCATGTTCTAGATCGAACTAGAACTCGAGCTTTTTGCAAAAGCTCGGTAGTTCTAGAAACGTTCGAGAACGGTTCTAGCAGCCAAAAAACAGCTAAATCATAGCTTGGTTTCTGCTGTAATAGTGTAAGTCACTCTGTGAATCAAACTATTATCACATTTCAGTGTATAGTGTGCGTGAACAGCGCCTTCAGATCACTGCTGTTTCTATAATGGCGATCGCCATTTTTTTTTTTTTTTTTTCTTGTCTTCCTTCCCTAAGCGCGCGCGTCTTGTGGGGCGGGCCAGCATGTCAGCCAATCCCAGACACACACACAGCTAAGTGGACTTTGAGCCAGAGAAGCAACGGCATGTGTGATAGGATCTGCATGTCACATGTCCCTGCATTATAAAACCGGACATTTTCTTCACGGACGCCATTATCTGCCTTCTGCGTCTTTGGTGTCAGACATCACTGTCGCAGCTCCGTCTTCCTGAGTCCTATAGCCGATACAGCTGTATGCGCTGCATACACAGCGTTAGACAGCTTAGGGAGAGCACTTTATAGCAGTCCTTTTAAGGGCTCCAACCGGCAGGGTCAGAGAGCCATAGGTGACAGGTCCTGCAAACAGCAACAGCGTCTGTGTAGCCCAGGTCAGGGATTTCCTACCTGCATTTCACCATTAGGAGGGAATAGAAAGGCAGTCTTCCATTCCTCTACCCAGAGCACCACAATCCTGCCACTGTACCCTCTTGTCCTCTGCACACTCCAACTGATAACTAAGCCATTATACTAGCAAACACTCAGTGTACCTAGTGGCATCCTATACGTGGCTATTGGACTTTGCTATAGTCCCACTAGTGCAAAGACATTTGCAGAGCGCGTCTGCCTGCATTGCACACTACAACTCATTCTAACCAAGCCATTATACTAGCAAACACTCAGTGTACCTAGTGGCATCCTATACGTGGCTATTGGACTTTGCTATAGTCCCACTAGTGCAAAGACATTTGCAGAGCGCGTCTGCCTGCGTTGCACACTACAACTCATTCTAACCAAGCCATTATACTAGCAAACACTCAGTGTACCTAGTGGCATCCTATACGTGGCTATTGGACTTTGCTATAGTCCCACTAGTGCAAAGACATTTGCAGAGCGCGTCTGCCTGCGTTGCACACTACAACTCATTCTAACCAAGCCATTATACTAGCAAACACTCAGTGTACCTAGTGGCATCCTATACGTGGCTATTGGACTTTGCTATAGTCCCACTAGTGCAAAGACATTTGCAGAGCGCGTCTGCCTGCGTTGCACACTACAACTCATTCTAACCAAGCCATTATACTAGCAAACACTCAGTGTACCTAGTGGCATCCTATACGTGGCTATTGGACTTTGCTATAGTCCCACTAGTGCAAAGACATTTGCAGAGCGCGTCTGCCTGCGTTGCACACTACAACTCATTCTAACCAAGCCATTATACTAGCAAACACTCAGTGTACCTAGTGGCATCCTATACGTGGCTATTGGACTTTGCTATAGTCCCACTAGTGCAAAGACATTTGCAGAGCGCGTCTGCCTGCGTTGCACACTACAACTCATTCTAACCAAGCCATTATACTAGCAAACACTCAGTGTACCTAGTGGCATCCTATACGTGGCTATTGGACTTTGCTATAGTCCCACTAGTGCAAAGACATTTGCAGAGCGCGTCTGCCTGCGTTGCACACTACAACTCATTCTAACCAAGCCATTATACTAGCAAACACTCAGTGTACCTAGTGGCATCCTATACGTGGCTATTGGACTTTGCTATAGTCCCACTAGTGCAAAGACATTTGCAGAGCGCGTCTGCCTGCGTTGCACACTACAACTCATTCTAACCAAGCCATTATACTAGCAAACACTCAGTGTACCTAGTGGCATCCTATACGTGGCTATTGGACTTTGCTATAGTCCCACTAGTGCAAAGACATTTGCAGAGCGCGTCTGCCTGCGTTGCACACTACAACTCATTCTAACCAAGCCATTATACTAGCAAACACTCAGTGTACCTAGTGGCATCCTATACGTGGCTATTGGACTTTGCTATAGTCCCACTAGTGCAAAGACATTTGCAGAGCGCGTCTGCCTGCGTTGCACACTACAACTCATTCTAACCAAGCCATTATACTAGCAAACACTCAGTGTACCTAGTGGCATCCTATACGTGGCTATTGGACTTTGCTATAGTCCCACTAGTGCAAAGACATTTGCAGAGCGCGTCTGCCTGCGTTGCACACTACAACTCATTCTAACCAAGCCATTATACTAGCAAACACTCAGTGTACCTAGTGGCATCCTATACGTGGCTATTGGACTTTGCTATAGTCCCACTAGTGCAAAGACATTTGCAGAGCGCGTCTGCCTGCGTTGCACACTACAACTCATTCTAACCAAGCCATTATACTAGCAAACACTCAGTGTACCTAGTGGCATCCTATACGTGGCTATTGGACTTTGCTATAGTCCCACTAGTGCAAAGACATTTGCAGAGCGCGTCTGCCTGCGTTGCACACTACAACTCATTCTAACCAAGCCATTATACTAGCAAACACTCAGTGTACCTAGTGGCATCCTATACGTGGCTATTGGACTTTGCTATAGTCCCACTAGTGCAAAGACATTTGCAGAGCGCGTCTGCCTGCGTTGCACACTACAACTCATTCTAACCAAGCCATTATACTAGCAAACACTCAGTGTACCTAGTGGCATCCTATACGTGGCTATTGGACTTTGCTATAGTCCCACTAGTGCAAAGACATTTGCAGAGCGCGTCTGCCTGCGTTGCACACTACAACTCATTCTAACCAAGCCATTATACTAGCAAACACTCAGTGTACCTAGTGGCATCCTATACGTGGCTATTGGACTTTGCTATAGTCCCACTAGTGCAAAGACATTTGCAGAGCGCGTCTGCCTGCGTTGCACACTACAACTCATTCTAACCAAGCCATTATACTAGCAAACACTCAGTGTACCTAGTGGCATCCTATACGTGGCTATTGGACTTTGCTATAGTCCCACTAGTGCAAAGACATTTGCAGAGCGCGTCTGCCTGCGTTGCACACTACAACTCATTCTAACCAAGCCATTATACTAGCAAACACTCAGTGTACCTAGTGGCATCCTATACGTGGCTATTGGACTTTGCTATAGTCCCACTAGTGCAAAGACATTTGCAGAGCGCGTCTGCCTGCGTTGCACACTACAACTCATTCTAACCAAGCCATTATACTAGCAAACACTCAGTGTACCTAGTGGCATCCTATACGTGGCTATTGGACTTTGCTATAGTCCCACTAGTGCAAAGACATTTGCAGAGCGCGTCTGCCTGCGTTGCACACTACAACTCATTCTAACCAAGCCATTATACTAGCAAACACTCAGTGTACCTAGTGGCATCCTATACGTGGCTATTGGACTTTGCTATAGTCCCACTAGTGCAAAGACATTTGCAGAGCGCGTCTGCCTGCGTTGCACACTACAACTCATTCTAACCAAGCCATTATACTAGCAAACACTCAGTGTACCTAGTGGCATCCTATACGTGGCTATTGGACTTTGCTATAGTCCCACTAGTGCAAAGACATTTGCAGAGCGCGTCTGCCTGCGTTGCACACTACAACTCATTCTAACCAAGCCATTATACTAGCAAACACTCAGTGTACCTAGTGGCATCCTATACGTGGCTATTGGACTTTGCTATAGTCCCACTAGTGCAAAGACATTTGCAGAGCGCGTCTGCCTGCGTTGCACACTACAACTCATTCTAACCAAGCCATTATACTAGCAAACACTCAGTGTACCTAGTGGCATCCTATACGTGGCTATTGGACTTTGCTATAGTCCCACTAGTGCAAAGACATTTGCAGAGCGCGTCTGCCTGCGTTGCACACTACAACTCATTCTAACCAAGCCATTATACTAGCAAACACTCAGTGTACCTAGTGGCATCCTATACGTGGCTATTGGACTTTGCTATAGTCCCACTAGTGCAAAGACATTTGCAGAGCGCGTCTGCCTGCGTTGCACACTACAACTCATTCTAACCAAGCCATTATACTAGCAAACACTCAGTGTACCTAGTGGCATCCTATACGTGGCTATTGGACTTTGCTATAGTCCCACTAGTGCAAAGACATTTGCAGAGCGCGTCTGCCTGCGTTGCACACTACAACTCATTCTAACCAAGCCATTATACTAGCAAACACTCAGTGTACCTAGTGGCATCCTATACGTGGCTATTGGACTTTGCTATAGTCCCACTAGTGCAAAGACATTTGCAGAGCGCGTCTGCCTGCGTTGCACACTACAACTCATTCTAACCAAGCCATTATACTAGCAAACACTCAGTGTACCTAGTGGCATCCTATACGTGGCTATTGGACTTTGCTATAGTCCCACTAGTGCAAAGACATTTGCAGAGCGCGTCTGCCTGCGTTGCACACTACAACTCATTCTAACCAAGCCATTATACTAGCAAACACTCAGTGTACCTAGTGGCATCCTATACGTGGCTATTGGACTTTGCTATAGTCCCACTAGTGCAAAGACATTTGCAGAGCGCGTCTGCCTGCGTTGCACACTACAACTCATTCTAACCAAGCCATTATACTAGCAAACACTCAGTGTACCTAGTGGCATCCTATACGTGGCTATTGGACTTTGCTATAGTCCCACTAGTGCAAAGACATTTGCAGAGCGCGTCTGCCTGCGTTGCACACTACAACTCATTCTAACCAAGCCATTATACTAGCAAACACTCAGTGTACCTAGTGGCATCCTATACGTGGCTATTGGACTTTGCTATAGTCCCACTAGTGCAAAGACATTTGCAGAGCGCGTCTGCCTGCGTTGCACACTACAACTCATTCTAACCAAGCCATTATACTAGCAAACACTCAGTGTACCTAGTGGCATCCTATACGTGGCTATTGGACTTTGCTATAGTCCCACTAGTGCAAAGACATTTGCAGAGCGCGTCTGCCTGCGTTGCACACTACAACTCATTCTAACCAAGCCATTATACTAGCAAACACTCAGTATACCTAGTGGCATCCTATACGTGGCTATTGGACTTTGCTATAGTCCCACTAGTGCAAAGACATTTGCAGAGCGCGTCTGCCTGCGTTGCACACTACAACTCATTCTAACCAAGCCATTATACTAGCAAACACTCAGTGTACCTAGTGGCATCCTATACGTGGCTATTGGACTTTGCTATAGTCCCACTAGTGCAAAGACATTTGCAGAGCGCGTCTGCCTGCGTTGCACACTACAACTCATTCTAACCAAGCCATTATACTAGCAAACACTCAGTGTACCTAGTGGCATCCTATACGTGGCTATTGGACTTTGCTATAGTCCCACTAGTGCAAAGACATTTGCAGAGCGCGTCTGCCTGCGTTGCACACTACAACTCATTCTAACCAAGCCATTATACTAGCAAACACTCAGTGTACCTAGTGGCATCCTATACGTGGCTATTGGACTTTGCTATAGTCCCACTAGTGCAAAGACATTTGCAGAGCGCGTCTGCCTGCGTTGCACACTACAACTCATTCTAACCAAGCCATTATACTAGCAAACACTCAGTGTACCTAGTGGCATCCTATACGTGGCTATTGGACTTTGCTATAGTCCCACTAGTGCAAAGACATTTGCAGAGCGCGTCTGCCTGCGTTGCACACTACAACTCATTCTAACCAAGCCATTATACTAGCAAACACTCAGTGTACCTAGTGGCATCCTATACGTGGCTATTGGACTTTGCTATAGTCCCACTAGTGCAAAGACATTTGCAGAGCGCGTCTGCCTGCGTTGCACACTACAACTCATTCTAACCAAGCCATTATACTAGCAAACACTCAGTGTACCTAGTGGCATCCTATACGTGGCTATTGGACTTTGCTATAGTCCCACTAGTGCAAAGACATTTGCAGAGCGCGTCTGCCTGCGTTGCACACTACAACTCATTCTAACCAAGCCATTATACTAGCAAACACTCAGTGTACCTAGTGGCATCCTATACGTGGCTATTGGACTTTGCTATAGTCCCACTAGTGCAAAGACATTTGCAGAGCGCGTCTGCCTGCGTTGCACACTACAACTCATTCTAACCAAGCCATTATACTAGCAAACACTCAGTGTACCTAGTGGCATCCTATACGTGGCTATTGGACTTTGCTATAGTCCCACTAGTGCAAAGACATTTGCAGAGCGCGTCTGCCTGCGTTGCACACTACAACTCATTAAAACCAAGCCATTATACTAGCAAACACTCAGTGTACCTAGTGGCATCCTATACGTGGCTATTGGACTTTGCTATAGTCCCACTAGTGCAAAGACATTTGCAGAGCGCGTCTGCCTGCGTTGCACACTACAACTCATTCTAACCAAGCCATTATACTAGCAAACACTCAGTGTACCTAGTGGCATCCTATACGTGGCTATTGGACTTTGCTATAGTCCCACTAGTGCAAAGACATTTGCAGCACGTCTGCCTGCGTTGCACACTCCAACTAATTATAACTAAGTTGCATTGTCAGGGATATTTATTCTTTATTATTCTGCTGTTAATAAAGCTAGACCACCACTGCAATCTTCACCACCTCTCAATTTTTACTACCACATTTTCAGTCCACAATCTTGTCGCAATCAACATGAGTGGCAAAATGACAGATGCTGGTGGAAAGGGGAAGAGGCGTGGTGGAAAAGGCAAAAAAGGTTTTGTCCGTGGGGAAGGTGGCAAAGCTCCATTATCATCTGCTGAAGATAGACCATCTACCAGCAAAAGTAAGATGTCTACTACTTACCGTGGACAATCCGATGTGCTCCCTTTTTTACGGACACGAACAACAGGAAGAAAGGTAGATGATGGGCAAAAAAGGAAAATGCTTGAATGGATCTCAAGTGGTCCAACAAGTGCCCTCTCAGCCACTTCAAGTACCGCATCCAAAAAACACCAGTCCTCTGAGTTGTCATCCCAATCACACTTGATTTCTCCCAGCTCTGAAGTCTCCATCAGCCCTGCACAGTATGGTGGAACTGAGATGGCTGAGTCTGCAGAGCTGTTCAGTCACACTATAGCCTGGGAATCAGAGGTCTGCTCCCAAGCTACAGTGAGTACAGAACAGGAAATGGTCTGCAGTGATGCCCAGAACCTTTGTGACTCAGATTCAGGCCGTGAGGACCAAGTTTCTGAGCATAATGTTGACCCTTTGTCACAAACTGTAACACCTGTGGTTATAGACAATGAGGAACATACTGATGAAGATGAGACGCAGATACCCGATTGGGATGACAACTTAAATATTCCGTCAGGGCAAGAAGAGGCTCGGTCTGAGGGGGAGGGGAGTGCAAACACAACAATTGATGATGACGTTCTAGATCCCACCTACTGTCAACCCCCAGTCAGGCACTCGAGGAGGTCAACAGAGGCGGTGGAGGAGGATGCAACCGACGACGAAGTTACCTTGCGCCTTCCTGGACAGAGTCGGAGCACTGGTAGCACGTCTACAACTGCATCCTCAGCCACCACTCTGCCTATGAGCATTATTCGGGGTGGATCAACAGGTCGCATGGCCTCTAAGCCTTGCCTAGCCTGGTCCTTTTTTCACATCGAAAAAGATCGCCCAACTCATGTGATATGTAACATTTGTCATGATTCTCTTAGTAGAGGTCAAAAGCTCAGCAGTTTGACAACTTCTTCCATGAATCGTCACATGAATAAATATCATAAGTCCCGGTGGGAAGCTCACCGTGCTGCAATGCGGCCTAGCGGAGCGAACCATCCACCGCCCGCCCCTTCCACTGCATCCGCGCGCTCTTCATCTTCTAGGACTGTGGGGACAGCTGCCACACCTGTTTTTCCACGCAAAACTTCCACCACTGTAACCGCAACAGGCAGTTTGCTTGTAAGGTCGTCAGTTGGTTTGGAAGGGGAAACAAGTGAGTGTGTACAGCTCTCTCAGACATCGATAGCACCAACGTTGGATGAAGGCAACATCATGTCTCCGCCTGCACTTTCCTCACAAACCTGCATTTTTCCAGGGACACCCTACTCAACACCGTCTACACACAGCAGCCAGATCTCTGTCCCTCAGATGTGGTCAAATAAAAGGCCACTTCCTCCGACCCATGACAAAGCTAAGAGGTTGACTCTATCCCTCTGTAAGCTGTTGGCTACCGAAATGCTGCCTTTCCGCCTAGTGGACACACAGGATTTTAGAGACCTTATGTCTGTCGCTGTGCCCCAGTACCAGATGCCTAGTCGCCACTA
Source organism: Anomaloglossus baeobatrachus (assembly GCF_048569485.1). Classification (NCBI taxonomy): domain Eukaryota; kingdom Metazoa; phylum Chordata; class Amphibia; order Anura; family Aromobatidae; genus Anomaloglossus; species Anomaloglossus baeobatrachus. The sequence continues at coordinate 5,433,502 of NC_134361.1, forward strand.
CTTCTCTAAGAAAGGTGTGCCCGCGCTACACCAGCATGTCGCACACAACATCACCGCTTCCTTGAGAAACTCTGTGTGTGAACGGGTGCATTTCACCACCGATACTTGGACCAGTAAGCATGGACAGGGACGTTACATGTCGCTGACTGGGCACTGGGTAACTATGGTGATAGATGGTGAAGGGTCTGCTGCACAAGTCTTGCCGTCCCCACGACTTGTGTGTCAATCCTCTGTCTGTCCAAGTTCCGCCACTGCTTCTGCATCCTCCACCTCATCTGGGTCCTCCACCTCCGCCCCAAGCCTGCCTGGTCAGGCCACCAGCGTTCTCACTGCGCAGAAGGAATCACGCACCCCTCATTACTATGCTGGCAGCAGAGCGCAACGGCATCAGGCGGTCTTTAGCTTGACATGTCTTGGTAATAAGAGTCACACAGCTGAGGAGTTGTGGTCAGCTTTGCGGTCCGAGTTTAATAAATGGTTGTCTCCACTCAAACTGCAGCCTGGTAAGGCCGTGTGCGACAATGCTGCAAACCTGGGTGCGGCACTTCGCCTGGGCAAGGTGACACACGTACCTTGTATGGCTCACGTGTTGAACCTTGTCGTGCAGCAATTTTTAACACACTATCCCGGCCTAGATGGCCTTCTGAACAGGGCACGAAAACTGTCAGCTCACTTCCGCCGTTCAAGCGCCGCAGCAGAGCGACTTGCATCGCTCCAGAAGTCTTTCGGCCTGCCGGTTCATCGCCTGAAATGCGATGTGGCGACACGCTGGAATTCAACTCTCCACATGTTACAGCGACTGTGGCAGCACCGCAGAGCCCTGGTGCAATACGTCATGACGTATAGCCTGGGCCAACGAGATGCAGAGGTGGGGCAGATCACCCTGATGGAGTGGTCTCAGATCAAGGACCTATGCACCCTTCTGCACAGTTTCGACATGGCGACGAATATGTTTAGCTCTGACAATGCCATTATCAGCATGACGATTCCAGTCATTTACATGCTGGAGCACACGCTAAACACTATTCGGAGTCAGGGGGTGGGACAACATGAAGGGGAGGAACTACAGGAGGATTCATATGCGCAAGGGACAACAACATCACGAAGGTCCAGACGTTCATCATCACCAACGCAGCAGGCATGGGACCATGGGGGACAGGGATCGACAAGGGCGCATAGTAGCAGGCGAAATGTTGAGCAAGGTGCAGGAGAACATGAAGAAATGGAGGACGAACTGTCCATGGACATGGAAGACTCAGCGGATGAGGGAGACCTTGGTCAAATTTCAGTTGAAAGAGGTTGGGGTCAGATGTCAGAGGAAGAAAGAACGGGTAGCACCTCTATGCCACAAACACAGCATGGACTTGGTCCGCATGGCTGCGCAAGACACATGAGTGCCTTTTTGTTGCACTACCTCCAACATGACAGTCGTATTGTCAAAATTAGAAGTGATGATGACTACTGGATTGCCACACTATTAGATCCCCGGTACAAGTCCAAATTTTGTGACATAATTCCAGCCATATAAAGGGACGCACGTATGCAGGAGTATCAGCAGAAGCTGTTACTAGATCTTAGCTCGGCTTTTCCACCAAACAACCGTGCAGGTGCAGGGAGTGAATCTCCCAGTTGTAACTTGACAAACATGGGACGGTCTCGTCATCTTCAACAGTCTACCCGTACCAGTAGGACCTTTTCTGGTGCCGGTAACAGCAATTTTATGGAATCTTTTCATAATTTTTTTAGACCCTCTTTTGCAAGGCCACCAGAGACAACAAGTCTGACACATAGTCAACGGCTGGAGAGGATGATACAGGAGTATCTCCAAATGAACATCGATGCCATGACTGTGCAACTGGAGCCTTGCTCCTTTTGGGCTTCAAACCTACAAAAATGGCCAGAGCTCGCAACTTACGCCTTGGAGATTTTGTCGTGTCCAGCTGCCAGCGTTGTCTCTGAACGTGTATTCAGTGCTGCTGGGTGTGTGCTGACAGATAAGCGCACGCGTCTGTCCAGTGACAATGTGGACAGACTGACGTTCATCAAAATGAACAAGTCATGGATCCAGAAGGAATTTACTACCCCTGTGTCATCCTGGGGAGAGTAAATGCTTGTGGATTTGGAATGTGCTTGATGCAAATCAAAACATCCTGTTTGCAACTAGGGCCCAAGTGCTGCCACTGATGGGGTGGGTGTCTGTGTGGCCCAATTTTTGGAAAAAAGGGAGACTCCGCTTGGAGTAACCCTTGCTTGCTGTGTTTTTAAAAGAAGCCAAGATGAACAGAGCTGGGATCAGGAAAGACTTTGCTACCTACCCCGGTGTCATCCTGGGGACGGCTAAGAATAGCGTATTTTTGAATGTGCTTGATGCAAATCAAAACATCCTGTTTGCAACTAGGGCCCAAGTGCTGCCACTGATGGGGTGGGTGTCTGTGTGGCCCAATTTTTGGAAAAAAGGGAGACTCCGCTTGGAGTAACCCTTGCTTGCTGTGTTTTTAAAAGAAGCCAAGATGAACAGAGCTGGGATCAGGAAAGACTTTGCTACCTACCCCGGTGTCATCCTGGGGACGGCTAAGAATAGCGTATTTTTGAATGTGCTTGATGCAAATCAAAACATCCTGTTTGCAACTAGGGCCCAAGTGCTGCCACTGATGGGGTGGGTGTCTGTGTGGCCCAATTTTTGGAAAAAAGGGAGACTCCGCTTGGAGTAACCCTTGCTTGCTGTGTTTTTAAAAGAAGCCAAGATGAACAGAGCTGGGATCAGGAAAGACTTTGCTACCTACCCCGGTGTCATCCTGGGGACGGCTAAGAATAGCGTATTTTTGAATGTGCTTGATGCAAATCAAAACATCCTGTTTGCAACTAGGGCCCAAGTGCTGCCACTGATGGGGTGGGTGTCTGTGTGGCCCAATTTTTGGAAAAAAGGGAGACTCCGCTTGGAGTAACCCTTGCTTGCTGTGTTTTTAAAAGAAGCCAAGATGAACAGAGCTGGGATCAGGAAAGACTTTGCTACCTACCCCGGTGTCATCCTGGGGACGGCTAAGAATAGCGTATTTTTGAATGTGCTTGATGCAAATCAAAACATCCTGTTTGCAACTAGGGCCCAAGTGCTGCCACTGATGGGGTGGGTGTCTGTGTGGCCCAATTTTTGGAAAAAAGGGAGACTCCGCTTGGAGTAACCCTTGCTTGCTGTGTTTTTAAAAGAAGCCAAGATGAACAGAGCTGGGATCAGGAAAGACTTTGCTACCTACCCCGGTGTCATCCTGGGGACGGCTAAGAATAGCGTATTTTTGAATGTGCTTGATGCAAATCAAAACATCCTGTTTGCAACTAGGGCCCAAGTGCTGCCACTGATGGGGTGGGTGTCTGTGTGGCCCAATTTTTGGAAAAAAGGGAGACTCCGCTTGGAGTAACCCTTGCTTACATTGTTTTTAAAAGAAGCCAAGATGAACAAGTCATGGGTCAGCAAAGACTTTGCTACCTACCCCGGTGTCATCCTGGGGACGGCTAAGAATAGCGTATTTTTGAATGTGCTTGATGCAAATCAAAACATCCTGTTTGCAACTAGGGCCCAAGTGCTGCCACTGATGTGGTGGGTGTCTGTGTGGCCCAATTTTTGGAAAAAAGGGAGACTCCGCTTGGAGTAACCCTTGCTTGCTGTGTTTTTAAAAGAAGCCAAGATGAACAGAGCTGGGATCAGGAAAGACTTTGCTACCTACCCCGGTGTCATCCTGGGGACGGATAAGAATGGCGTATTTTTGAATGTGCTTGATGCAAATCTAGCTGTGAAGTGTACAACTGGGGCACAACTGCTGCCACTGAATGGGTGGGTGTGTGTGGGGCCCAATTTTTGGAAAAAAGGGGAGACTCCGCTTGGAGTAACCCTTGCTTACATTGTTTTTAAAAGAAGCCAAGATGAACAAGTCATGGGTCAGCAAAGACTTTGCTACCTACCCCAGTGTCATCCTGGGGACGGCTAAGAATAGCGTATTTTTGAATGTGCTTGATGCAAATCAAAACATCCTGTTTGCAACTAGGGCCCAAGTGCTGCCACTGATGGGGTGGGTGTCTGTGTGGCCCAATTTTTGGAAAAAAGGGAGACTCCGCTTGGAGTAACCCTTGCTTGCTGTGTTTTTAAAAGAAGCCAAGATGAACAGAGCTGGGATCAGGAAAGACTTTGCTACCTACCCCGGTGTCATCCTGGGGACGGCTAAGAATAGCGTATTTTTGAATGTGCTTGATGCAAATCAAAACATCCTGTTTGCAACTAGGGCCCAAGTGCTGCCACTGATGGGGTGGGTGTCTGTGTGGCCCAATTTTTGGAAAAAAGGGAGACTCCGCTTGGAGTAACCCTTGCTTGCTGTGTTTTTAAAAGAAGCCAAGATGAACAGAGCTGGGATCAGGAAAGACTTTGCTACCTACCCCGGTGTCATCCTGGGGACGGCTAAGAATAGCGTATTTTTGAATGTGCTTGATGCAAATCAAAACATCCTGTTTGCAACTAGGGCCCAAGTGCTGCCACTGATGGGGTGGGTGTCTGTGTGGCCCAATTTTTGGAAAAAAGGGAGACTCCGCTTGGAGTAACCCTTGCTTGCTGTGTTTTTAAAAGAAGCCAAGATGAACAGAGCTGGGATCAGGAAAGACTTTGCTACCTACCCCGGTGTCATCCTGTGGACGGCTAAGAATAGCGTATTTTTGAATGTGCTTGATGCAAATCAAAACATCCTGTTTGCAACTAGGGCCCAAGTGCTGCCACTGATGGGGTGGGTGTCTGTGTGGCCCAATTTTTGGAAAAAAGGGAGACTCCGCTTGGAGTAACCCTTGCTTGCTGTGTTTTTAAAAGAAGCCAAGATGAACAGAGCTGGGATCAGGAAAGACTTTGCTACCTACCCCGGTGTCATCCTGGGGACGGCTAAGAATAGCGTATTTTTGAATGTGCTTGATGCAAATCAAAACATCCTGTTTGCAACTAGGGCCCAAGTGCTGCCACTGATGGGGTGGGTGTCTGTGTGGCCCAATTTTTGGAAAAAAGGGAGACTCCGCTTGGAGTAACCCTTGCTTGCTGTGTTTTTAAAAGAAGCCAAGATGAACAGAGCTGGGATCAGGAAAGACTTTGCTACCTACCCCGGTGTCATCCTGGGGACGGCTAAGAATAGCGTATTTTTGAATGTGCTTGATGCAAATCAAAACATCCTGTTTGCAACTAGGGCCCAAGTGCTGCCACTGATGTGGTGGGTGTCTGTGTGGCCCAATTTTTGGAAAAAAGGGAGACTCCGCTTGGAGTAACCCTTGCTTGCTGTGTTTTTAAAAGAAGCCAAGATGAACAGAGCTGGGATCAGGAAAGACTTTGCTACCTACCCCGGTGTCATCCTGGGGACGGATAAGAATGGCGTATTTTTGAATGTGCTTGATGCAAATCTAGCTGTGAAGTGTACAACTGGGGCACAACTGCTGCCACTGAATGGGTGGGTGTGTGTGGGGCCCAATTTTTGGAAAAAAGGGGAGACTCCGCTTGGAGTAACCCTTGCTTACATTGTTTTTAAAAGAAGCCAAGATGAACAAGTCATGGGTCAGCAAAGACTTTGCTACCTACCCCAGTGTCATCCTGGGGACGGCTAAGAATGGCGTATTTTTGAATGTGCTTGATGCAAATCTAGCTGTGAAGTGTACAACTGGGGCACAACTGCTGCCACTGAAGGGGTGGGTGTGTGGGGCCCAATTTTTGGAAAAAAGGGAGACTCCGCTTGGAGTCACCTTGCGGTGTTTTACATGACTTTAGAAGGGCGTGCCATGCCTATATCTGTGTGTCCTCCTCTTTTTCCTTGTCCAGCTGTTTTGTTTTCGCATGAGTACATGTCCTTGTCACTTTCCCATGTGTTTGTGTTGTGTTGTGAGTTGTTTGTCACCTTTTGGACACCTTTGAGGGTGTTTTCTAGGTGTTTTACTGTGTTTGTGATTGCCTGCCATTGTTTCCTATGGGCTCGAGTTCGGTTCGTCGAACGTTCGACGAGCCGAACTCGAGCCAGACCCCCCGTTCGGCGAACCGCCTCGAGCCGAACCGGGACCGGTTCGCTCATCTCTAGTCCCTACGTCAATCTTAGCATACATTGGAAAGGGGGAAATGTTCAAAGAGTCCCAGCTTTGATTGACACGGGGGCGGAGGCTACTTTAATTCATGGAAACCCAGGAAAAATAAAAGGACCTCGAGTAAAAATTGCTGGACTAGGTGGTCAATTGATCACCGGGGTTCAGACACAGGTAGCTTTGAAGATAGGTAATTTACCTATCAAGAAGTACACGGTGCTGGTAGTTCCTATACCAGAATATAATTTGGGAATTGATATCCTAAAATGGATGACTCTTAATCTAACCGAAGGAAAATTCTCCTTTGGGGTTATGTCTTGTCATAAGGAAATGCAGATCTCACATTATATCAATGATATAATGATACAAGGACAAGATGAGCAAAGTGTGAAAGATCAATTTACAAAACTGATTGCTCATATGAGGAGTAAAGGATGGGAGATCAGTGATGCCAAGGTTCAAGGACCGTCTCAGGTGGTAACATGTCTAGGGATTCAGTGGAACAAGGGGCACAGAGAGATCTTGCCCAATGCCAGACAGGAAATTATTAATTTTCCGGTCCCTAAATCCAAACAGGAGACTCAGTCTTATATTGGATTGTTTGATTTTTGGAGACAACATATCCCTCATTTGGGACAAATGTTGGCTCATTTGTACAAAGTAACGAGGAAAAAATATGACTTCCACTGGGGAGAGGAACAGCAAAATGTGTTTGAGATGGTCAGGGAAGTGTGGCAAGACATTGAAGGGATTATTCAATCTACCAAGACCACTGTATTTCATGTCGATGCTCATGTCCCTACTAACTCACTTGAACGTTTGTTTAATTCAGAAGCAGATTAAGCAGCAGCCATCAGACAAGTCAGTCCAACAGTTGACAAGGCAAGGTACAGCTGTTTGGGCACACCAGAAAGAGCGACACCTTATTCAGCAGGTTTAGACCTCAGTACATTGGAAACTGTCGTGGTACCCCCAGGTAAGGTAAAACCAATTTCAACAGGATTGGGTTGCCAGATACCAAAGGATCATTATGGTCAAATAGCCACTCCTAGTTTAGTGTTAAAAGGAGCCATAGTGGTGGGAGGGGTAATAGAGGCAGATTATCAGGGAGAAATCAAGGTACTGATGCTAAATTTGGGAAATGAACCTTTGATTTTGGTGAAACACCAGAAGGTTGCTCAGATGTTGATAATTCTAATAAACTTGTCTGAAATAAGAGAAGGAACTGCCCCGGCAGAATTAACAATACGGGGTACTAAAGGTTTTGGATCCTCTAATATTAAAAATGTAGGAGCAAAAATATGGATTCAAAACCTCCAAGGACCGCCCTCAGAGACAGCGGTAATAGCGGTCGGAAAAGATCGTACTTTCCTGATGAGACCAGGAGTGGGGAAGTGGGAATATGTCCCACAAGAAAAATGTTATTTACGAGAATAATAGTGTATCTTTATTTGCAGAAGGTGTGGTAAATAAGCGGAATCCATGGTATCGGTTACTGGGAAGAGCTCGATAGTGATGAGATGGAGAAATTCCTGTGTTTGATGTTTGCCTCTTTGGTCGTTGGATGGACAAGTCTACATCAAGAGGAACCTATGGCGAATAAATTTCTGATGCACCATCACATTTTCAACACACAGATTGCTTGATCTGTACACATTCTCCGGTTACAGCCACCCGTATCCCTTATCTGGATGTCCCGGTATCGATGGAGGAAATCTTAAAGTGGAAAAGTTGTTCTGATCATCTTGCTGATAAAGACACTTGAAATGTTCGTCTATAGAATACTACAGTACCCATTTCCGTAGTGGGATGGATCAATCTTCCATGGTGGCAAGGCAATTTGAATGCAACAGTCACCAATTTGCAATATCTGGCTTTTAAGGGAGGAATTTGGGTACCAAGAAATAAGACTGGACTGACTAACCTGGGATTCATCCCTATGGGGAATATAAAAATAAGTTTTGGGACAGCTATAAATACTGTAGATGCTTTTAAACCCCGCTTAGTGGAAAGGACAATTCATGATATGTTATGGCCTTATGCCAATATGTTCATAAATGGGTCTAGTGAAACTTGTAGTAACATATAGGGAAATGTAATGTGTAATGATTCCTTTGAATATCGAGCAAATGCCAAAACACATGATATTCAAGGGAGCTTTTCAGATAATATTGCTTTTAGTTTTAATATACTGTACAAAAGTAGTGAAAGTGATTATATTTGTGATTCAACGTTTATCTAAACAAACCAAGAAAACAAAATTTGTGGCAAACAATATTTCTTGGTCATGGTATGGTATATTCCGAGTGATCTTCTTCTAGTGGAATACTGATGATGGAAAATAATCCCTGGGATCAAGGACCGATTGTGATACCAGTGTGATATGACTGAAGTATGAATTTGATTAGATAGGGATCATAATCAAAAGATAGGAGTGATCCCAGATATTATTTGACCTATCAATAATTCAGTATCAAAGAGATGTCCTCTGGATGGCCAATATGATGACCAAAGAATACATGTCAAACAGGTTTTGAAGATAATGAGGAAGTCACATTTACAGTTCCACTTACCGGAAACTTGTGGTTGGCTTAAAGACAGGTTTAAGGAAACTTGCATATGAAATTTACGGCTCATTGCAATATTTCACCAACACTATGGTCAACTGTGGTCGGTCAGTTGTCAACTGGCAGGATGTACAAGTAAATGTGCAGGAAGCTGCTGGTGCCCACAGCAGTTTGTGGTCAAGTTACATGAACATGACTCAGCTGTCACATGCTGGTGACCATTTAAACACAACCTACAAAGTTTTCCTATAAAAATACACCGGACTCGCTTAATGTTAGGGGAAACCTTCCAGGACATTGAAGTGTACGTACGCACTGTTCCTGTGATGCAAGTGGCCGAGTTGTTGTTTCCTTATCATTAAATCGAGTTCCCTCCGATGTGAAAGGAGTGCTACAACAAACGGTAATGTTGATGCATATTTCTGTTATTGTATAAGATTCTATGACTATAGTTCTAAATGCCTATGTACCATTGATTATATTCATGTGCTATTAAAATAAATAGTATCTTGCTATAAAGAATATTAGTATTCGTGCCTGATTAGGATATCAGTGAGCGCTTCGTAAGTACGGGCTTTCAGCCCCCTTTTTAGTAGAATTTAGCAAAACAACACCGTACTCTATGGCACAGGTATTTGGACACCGTACTCTATGGCACAGGTATTCGGACACCGTACTCTATGGCACAGGTATTTGGACACCGTACTCTATGGCACAGGTATTTGGACACTGTACTCTATGGCACAGGTATTTGGACACCGTACTCGATGGCACAGGTATATGGACACTGTACTCTATGGCACAGGTATTTGGACATTGTACTCTATGGCACAGGTATTCAGACACCGCACTCTATGGCACAGGTATTTGGACACTGTACTCTATGGCACAGGTATTTGGACACCGTACTCTATGGCACAGGTATTTGGACACTGTACTCTATGGCACAGGTATTTGGACACCGTACTCTATGGCACAGGTATTTGGACACTGTACTCTATGGCACAGGTATATGGACACTGCACTCTATGGCACAGGTTTTCAGACACCGCACTCTATGGCACAGGTATTCGGACACTGTCCTCTATGGCACAGGTATTCGGACAACGTACTCTATGGCACAGGTATACGGACACCGTACTCTATGGCACAGGTATTTGGACACCGTACTCTTTGGCACAGGTATTTGGACACCGTACTCTATGGCACAGGTATTTGGACACTGTACTCTATGGCACAGGTATTCAGACACCGTACTCTATGGCACAGGTATTTGGACACAGTACTCTATGGCACAGGTATTTGGACACCGTACTCTATGGCACAGGTATTTGGACACCGTACTCTATGGCACAGGTATTTGGACACTGTACTCTATGGCACAGGTATTTGGATACCGTACTCTATGGCACAGGTATTCGGACACCGTATTCTATGGCACAGGTATTCGGACACCGTACTCTATGGCACAGGTATTTGGACACCGTACTCTATGGCACAGGTATTCGGACACCGTACTCTATGGCACAGGTATTTGGACACTGTACTTTATGGCACAGGTATTTGGACACTGTACTCTATGGCACAGGTATTTGGACACCGTACTCTATGGCACAGGTATTTGGACACCGTACTCTATGGCACAGGTATTCGGACACCGTACTCTATGGCACAGGTATTTGGACACTGTACTCTATGGCACAGGTATTTGGACACTGCACTCTATGGCACAGGTATTTGGACACCGTACTCTATGGCACAGGTATTTGGAAACTGTACTCTATGGCACAGGTATTTGGACACTGTACTCTATGGCACAGGTATTCGGACACCGTACTCTATGGCACAGGTATTTGGAGACCGTACTCTATGGCACAGGTATATGGACACCGTACTCGATGGCACAGGTATATGGACACTGCACTCTATGGCACCTTATTGGCACGGTATCAAAAAGGGCAATGTCAGAACGTCTCCGCTGTGAGGTTGTCGGATGTCGTTGCGCTCGGTGTTTAATAGATAAATGGCGCAATTTCTCGAGATCCTGAAAACAAATAACTAAACAAGATGTGAAGTAAACGTGTTAATTCCATGAATACAATGTAGCAGTTACCACAGTCGCTCCGGTTACTTCTGCGGGAGTTTCCTGTCTGATTTTCCCATTATTTGAGTTGAAGCCATATAATAACGCACAAAAGCTTTCCGATACATATAGACTTTCCGTGCGCACAAACAAATACAAATTACATTGTACTCAGTCCTGGTAACCATAGGAATGCCGGAGCGATCACTTTCTTCCCCTTAGAAACAAACAAATATATTACCAGAGCCTGCTGAGCAATGCTAGATTACCGAGTCCATATATATGTATGTAGTATATATATATACTGTGTGTACATGACAATCCGGCAGACGGCATAATAAAAGAAATGAAATCCCGGCTGTAAACAGCTCCTCCATAGACACCATACATCTGTGGGCGAGAGAAAGATTTTGCTTAAGACGCAGCAAATAAAAGGCTTCGGGGTTTTCTAGGTCATTTGGCATTGTATGAGAAAAATCCCAGATATGACCCCATATGGCGGCACGTCAGGAAGTTAAACAGATTGGCAGGACGGGTTCTCTACTTATCATACACTTTAATCCTTAAGGACATAAGTTGCTATTTAGCCAATTCCCAGGCAGCTTGACTTTGCTTCCGCCAATGACACCGTTTATATTTCTGTAATAATTCTGTCATGTAACCACATTAGACAGGGTTGATCTGCATATCCTGCAGAACGCGCCACCACGCTTCATTTATTGCCCTCGTACGTGCCACGCTCAATTTTCATTTTGCTACTTTTTTTCCTTGTTCGTCTTCTGAATGAAAAATGGACGAAATGTTCCTCCGCTGCCGTGACCTAAATCTGGCGTCTTATTAGTGCAAGAAAGACAATTTCTTCAGTATTATTTTTCTTTTTTTCCCTCCATTGTAAAACATAATAAACGCCTCGTAGCGGCCAGGACGAACAGAAGAGACAAATCTGCAGAAAGTAGGACGAGGAGACCCTTCCCGAGGACCTCGGCCTCATCCACACATCGGGCAGACGACCGCACATTAATAGGACGCAAGCACTGATTATTCATAACGATAGCGGAGTGTATGCCGCGTTATACAGTATATTATCCGGATTACCGGAGACAAGAAACATTGTCACATCACAAGAGGAGCTCTGCTACATTGTACGAGATCGATAGATCATGATCAATAGAGAAAGATAGATAATAGATAGATAATAGATAATAGATAATAGATAGATAATAGATAATATATAGATAATAGATAGATAATAGATAATAGATAGATAATAGATAGATAATAGATAATAGATAGATAATAGATAATAGATAGATAATAGATAATAGATAGATAATAGATAGATAGATAATAGATAATAGATAGATAATAGATAGATAGATAATAGATAATAGATAATAGATAATAGATAGATAATAGATATATAGATAATAGATAGATAATAGATACTAGATAATAGATAATAGATAATAGATAAATAGATAATAGATAGATAATAGATAATAGATAATAGATAATAGAAAGATAATAGATAATAGATAATAGATAGATAATAGATAATAGATAGATAATAGATAATAGATAATAGATAGATAATAGATAGATAATAGATAATAGATAATATATAGATAATAGATAATAGATAGATAATAGATAATAGAAAGATAATAGATAGATAATAGATAATAGATAGATAGATAATAGATAGATAGTAGATAATAGATAGATAATCGATAGATAATAGATAATAGATAAATAGATAATAGATAGATAATAGATAGATAATAAATAATAGATAATAGATAGATAATAGATAGATAATAGATAATAGATAGATAATAGATAAATAATAGACAATAGATAGATAATAGATAGATAATAGATAGATAATAGATAGATAATAGATAGATAATAGATAATAGATAGATAATAGATAAATAATAGACAATAGATAGATAATAGATAGATAATAGATAATAGATAGATAATAGATAATAGATAGATAATAGATAGATAATAGATAATAGATAGATAATAGATAATAGATAGATAATAGATAGATAATAGATAAATAATAGACAATAGATAGATAATAGATAATAGACGTATAATAGATTTATAATAGATAGATAATAGATAATAAATAATACATATATAATAGATTTATAATAGATAGATAAAAGATATATAGATAATATATAAAATATAGATAAATAATAATAGATCGATTTCACACCCCTTGTGATCTCGGTGACTTTCTCGGCGACTTTCCCGGGGGGTCTGAATTGTGCGGTTTATCCGGATTACCGGAGACAAGAAACATTGTCACATCACAAGAGGAGCTCTGCTACATTGTACGAGATCGATAGATCATGATCAATAGAGAAAGATAGATAATAGATAGATAATAGATAATAGATAGATAATAGATAGATAATAGATAATAGATAGATAATAGATAGATAATAGATAATAGATAGATAATAGATAATAGATAGATAATAGATAATAGATAGATAATAGATAGATAGATAATAGATAATAGATAGATAATAGATAGATAGATAATAGATAATAGATAATAGATAATAGATAGATAATAGATATATAGATAATAGATAGATAATAGATACTAGATAATAGATAATAGATAATAGATAAATAGATAATAGATAGATAATAGATAATAGATAATAGATAATAGAAAGATAATAGATAATAGATAATAGATAGATAATAGATAATAGATAGATAATAGATAATAGATAATAGATAGATAATAGATAGATAATAGATAATAGATAATATATAGATAATAGATAATAGATAGATAATAGATAATAGAAAGATAATAGATAGATAATAGATAATAGATAGATAGATAATAGATAGATAGTAGATAATAGATAGATAATAGATAGATAATAGATAATAGATAAATAGATAATAGATAGATAATAGATAGATAATAAATAATAGATAATAGATAGATAATAGATAGATAATAGATAATAGATAGATAATAGATAAATAATAGACAATAGATAGATAATAGATAGATAATAGATAGATAATAGATAGATAATAGATAATAGATAGATAATAGATAAATAATAGACAATAGATAGATAATAGATAGATAATAGATAATAGATAGATAATAGATAATAGATAGATAATAGATAGATAATAGATAATAGATAGATAATAGATAATAGATAGATAATAGATAGATAATAGATAAATAATAGACAATAGATAGATAATAGATAATAGACGTATAATAGATTTATAATAGATAGATAATAGATAATAAATAATACATATATAATAGATTTATAATAGATAGATAAAAGATATATAGATAATATATAAAATATAGATAAATAATAATAGATCGATTTCACACCCCTTGTGATCTCGGTGACTTTCTCGGCGACTTTCCCGGGGGGTCTGAATTGTGCGGTTTTTTTTCGGGGGGGGGGGGGGTCCTGTGTATTGGTGTCATTTCTAGGAGCCGCTCCCTGATTCTTGCGTTGGGGCCACAGCTGGGCAGACATGGCGTCCCTATGCTACAGCTGGATGCGGGGAGCGTTGTACCCGGAGATGATAATTCCTGGCAGATGAGAGAAGTGCAGCAGAACAGAATGTACAATGACTATAATTACGCCTGCTTTTATGGCATGTGTATATTTACAGGAACATAGCATATCTGACACCGCGGCCTCTCGTATGTTATACACTGGAAGTGATAATTATTCTGCTCATCTTTGCCAGTGATCCGCACACATATGGCCTCCGCACCGCAGCATGGGGCTCTCCGCACCCCCAATCACTCCCATGAGTCCCGAGATTATGGGGAGATCAGACTGTTACATTATATCCATGTTTACAGAATCCATTCTCTCCGCCGTCTCGTTGGGGCTCATTCTCTTCTGTATGAGCCGCGGATAGCTGATGGTCGTCTCCCGGTGGATTGGTTACCGTTGGTTTCCTTCCTCGTCTCCTCGTCCCTCCATTACTGACTTTCTGTGGAGCTGGTTTTGGCCTCTGCAATCCAAGATCACTTTGGCAGAGAGAGGTGTAAAAATATCAAAAGTTCCAACAGAATTGCATCAAACACAGAATCAGCCCCGTATGACGGGAGAAAGTGGCGAAAGCTCCAAGCGTCAATCAGTGCTCCCGAAATAACCCATCTACAGCAGCGGTGGCTTCTACGCCACCTGCGCCACATTCTGCTTATAATGCCGTCGTAGAGAGGAAATGACTTCACATGATCTGGACTCTGTGCTTCTGGTAATAGAACCCAGAACATCCCAGAATACAGGGGCCCGGCATCAACACGAATAAAGCACGGTTTGTAATATTATGGCAGTGAAAGGGTGCATGCCGTATCTGGCTGTAAAGCTCACTATACACAGGCTGAGCGTGCAGTATATGAGATATACAGTGCCTACAAGTAGTATTCAACCCCCTGCAGATGTAGCAGGTTTACACATTCGGAATAACTTGGCATTGTGACATTTGGACTGTAGATCAGCCTGGAAGTGTGAAATGCAGCAAAAAAGAATGTTATTTCTTTTTTTTTTTTTTTTTTTAAATTGTGAAAAGTTTATTCAGAGGGTCATTTATTATTCAACCCCTCAAACCACCAGAATTCTGTTTGGTTCCCCTAAAGTATTAAGAAGTATTTCAGGCACAAAGAACAATGAGCTTCACATGTTTGGATTAATTAGCTCTTTTTCCAGCCTTTTCTGACTAATTAAGACCCTCCCCAAACTTTTGAACAGCACTCATACTTGGTCAACATGGGAAAGACAAAGGAGCATTCCAAGGCCATCAGAGACAAGATCGTGGAGGGTCACAAGGCTGGCAAGGGGTACAAAACCCTTTCCAAGGAGTTGGGCCTACCTGTCTCCACTGTTGGGAGCATCATCCGGAAGTGGAAGGCTTATGGAACTACTGTTAGCCTTCCACGGCCTGGACAGCCTTTGAAAGTTTCCACCCGTGCCGAGGCCAGGCTTGTCCGAAGAGTCAAGGCTAACCCAAGGACAACAAGGAAGGAGCTCCGAGAAGATCTCATGGCAGTGGGGACATTGGTTTCAGTCAATACGATAAGTAACGTACTCCACCGCAATGGTCTCCGTTCCAGACGAGCCCGTAAGGTACCTTTACTTTCAAAGCATCATGTCAAGGCTCGTCTACAGTTTGCTCATGATCACTTGGAGGACTCTGAGACAGACTGGTTCAAGGTTCTCTGGTCTGATGAGACCAAGATCGAGATCTTTGGTGCCAACCACACACGTGACGTTTGGAGACTGAATGGCACTGCATACGACCCCAAGAATACCATCCCTACAGTCAAGCATGGTGGTGGCAGCATCATGTTGTGGGGCTGTTTCTCAGCCAAGGGGCCTGGCCATCTGGTCCGCATCCATGGGAAGATGGATAGCACGGCCTACTTGGAGATTTTGGCCAAGAACCTCTGCTCCTCCATCAAGGATCTTAAGATAGGTCGTCATTTCATCTTCCAACAAGACAACGACCCAAAGCAAAGAAAACCAGTGGCCTAGTCAGTCTCCTGACCTTAACCCAATTGAAAACTTGTGGAAGGAGCTCAAGATTAAAGTTCACATGAGACACCCAAAGAACCTAGATAACTTGGAGAAGATCTGCATGGAGGAGTGGGCCAAGATAACTCCAGAGACCTGTGCCGGCCTGATCAGGTCTTATAAAAGACGATTATTAGCTGTAATTGCAAACAAGGGTTATTCCACAAAATATTAAACCTAGGGGTTGAATAATAATTGACCCACACTTTTATGTTGAAAATTTATTAAAATTTAACTGAGCAACATAACTTGTTGGTTTGTAAGATTTATGCATCTGTTCATAAATCCTGCTCTTGTTTGAAGTTTGCAGCCTCTAACTTATTTGCATCTTATCAAACCTGCTAAATCTGCAGGGGGTTGAATACTACTTGTAGGCACTGTATGTAGTGTATGAGATATCCGGCAGTCTCCTCTCCAGGGCCGTGGTCTATAGATACTATATACAGTATGTATGATATCCGGCAGTCTCCTCTCCAGGGCCGTGGTCTATAGATACTATATACAGTATGTGAGATATCCGGCAGTCTCCTCTCCAGGGCCGTGGTCTATAGATACATTGTACAGTATGTGAGATATCCGGCAGTCTCCTCTCCAGAGCCGTGGTCTATAGATACTATATACAGTATGTATGATATCCGGCAGTCTCCTCTCCAGGGCCGTGGTCTATAGATACTTTATACAGTATGTGAGATATCCGGCAGTCTCCTCTCTAGAGCCGTGGTCTATAGATACTTTATACAGTATGTGAGATATCCGGCAGTCTCCTCTCTAGAGCCGTGGTCTATAGATACTTTATACAGTATGTGAGATATCCGGCAGTCTCCTCTCCAGGGCCGTGGTCTATAGATACATTGTACAGTATGTGAGATATCCGGCAGTCTCCTCTCCAGGGCCGTGGTCTATAGATACATTGTACAGTATGTGAGAAATCCGGCAGTCTCCTCTCCAGAGCCGTGGTCTATAGATACTTTATACAGTATGTGAGATATCCGGCAGTCTCCTCTCCAGAGCCGTGGTCTATAGATACTTTATACAGTATGTGAGATATCCGGCAGTCTCCTCTCCAGAGCCGTGGTCTATAGATACTTTATACAGTATGTATGATATCCGGCAGTCTCCTCTCCAGAGCCGTGGTCTATAGATACTATATACAGTATGTATGATATCCGTCAGTCTCCTCTCCAGAGCCGTGGTCTATAGATACTATATACAGTATATATGATATCCGGCAGTCTCCTCTCCAGGGCCGTGGTCTATAGATACTATATACAGTATGTATGATATCCGTCAGTCTCCTCTCCAGGGCCGTGGTCTATAGATACTATATACAGTATATATGATATCCGGCAGTCTCCTCTCCAGGGCCGTGGTCTATAGATACTATATACAGTATGTATGATATCCGTCAGTCTCCTCTCCAGAGCCGTGGTCTATAGATACTATATACAGTATGTATGATATCCGGCAGTCTCCTCTCCAGGGCCGTGGTCTATAGATACTATATACAGTATATGAGATATCCGGCAGTCTCCTCTCCAGGGCCGTGGTCTATAGATACTATATACAGTATGTATGATATCCGGCAGTCTCCTCTCCAGGGCCGTGGTCTATAGATACTATATACAGTATGTGAGATATCCGGCAGTCTCCTCTCCAGAGCCGTGGTCTATAGATACTATATACAGTATGTATGATATCCGGCAGTCTCCTCTCCAGGGCCGGGGTCTATAGATACTATATACAGTATGTGAGATATCCGGCAGTCTCCTCTCCAGAGTCATGGTCTATAGATACTTGTCAATTCATGGTATGTCAATTCATCCATCCAACATTTCCAATATATCTGACCTGTTCCCTCTTTGCTTCAATATCTCCCTGGCATGCTCCAGCATCTCACTGTGACCTCCCCCCCATGTTCCCCACCTTCCTTTTATGACCTTTGTTTATTTTGCCTATGTGAAGCTGCATCTGGCAATCTGACTGAGTGATCAAGGGGTTTTTGTTACACCCCACCCCCTCACAGCTGAGTGCACTTGTATCTGTATATACTGGGGCAACTTAAAGTCTGCACATAGACAAGTCTGCACCATATAAGTATGCTGCATTGAATTAAGCCAGAATTGAGCCGAAAGTGACCGGAAGGTAACTGGAAACATAGTCACTGTAAACAATGTTTGTGTTTTTCTTTACTTTCTCCTCTATAATACTTCACTTTCTACTGCCCCCTCTGATCCCTAAACCCAGTAATGAGCTATTCATCTCTCCCTCCATCCTCCCCACCCATCTCTCCCTCCATCCTCCCCACCCATCTCTCCCTCCATCCTCCCCACCCATCTCTCCCTCCATCCTCCCCACCCATCTTACCTTCCCCTCAGACATTTTCCTCCACATTTCACCCAGTGTCTCCAGACACACACACGACCATCTCATGGCCTCTCCTGCTCCCACCTACTAACACTCTCTCTGCTTCTCCTCAGTGCTGGAGATATCACTCCAAATCCAGGTCCTCCTCACCACATCCCTATTCTCACTTCAAACCCTCATCCACAACCCATCACAAATTTCCGCAACCTCTCTAACCTCATACCCATCCACCCAGCCCCCGCTGCCCCAGTCCCACTAACAGGAGCTCTATGGAACGCTCACTCTGTCTGCAACAAACTATCCTACATTCATGATCTTTTCATCACTAATAAACTTTCCATTCTTGCCATCACAGAAACCTGGCTCACCCCCTCTGACACTGCCTCTCCTGGCTCACCCCCTCTGACACTGCCTCTCCTGGCTCACCCCTCTGACACTGCCTCTCCCGGCTCCCCCCCTCTGACACTGCCTCTCCTGGCTCACCCCCTCTGACACTGCCTCTCCTGGCTCACCCCCTCTGACACTGCCTCTCCTGGCTCACCCCCTCTGACACTGCCTCTCCTGGCTCACCCCCTCTGACACTGCCTCTCCTGGCTCACCTCCTCTGACACTGCCTCTCCTGGCTCACCCCCTCTGACACTGCCTCTCCTGGCTCACCCTCTCTGACACTGCCTCTCCTGGCTCACCCTCTCTGACACTGCCTCTCCTGGCTCACCCTCTCTGACACTGCCTCTCCTGGCTCACCCCCTCTGACACTGCCTCTCCTGGCTCACCCTCTCTGACACTGCCTCTCCTGGCTCACCCCCTCTGACACAGCCTCTCCCGGCTCACCCCCTCTGATACAGCCTCTCCTGCTCACCCCCTCTGACACTGCCTCTCCCGGCTCACCCCCTCTGACACTGCCTCTCCTGGCTCACCCTCTCTGACACTGCCTCTCCTGGCTCACCCCCTCTGACACTGCCTCTCCTGGCTCACCCCCTCTGACACTGCCTCTCCTGGCTCACCCCCTCTGACACTGCCTCTCCTGCTGCACTTTCTTATGGCGGTCTCCAACTCTCTCACACACCCCGCCCAACTAACAAGCATGGTGGAGGAGTTGGTTTACTCCTGTCCGACCAATTCTGCTTTACACCAATTCCACTACCACCCTCTGTTACTCTTCCCTCTTTTGAGGTGCACTCCGTACGCATTTATGCCCCCTCCAACCTTCAACTGGCTGTCATTTACCGCCCTCCAGGGCCAGGCACTGCCTTTTTTGACCATTTCACCACCTGGCTACTACATTTCCTATCCACCGACATCCCCACCATCATCATGGGTGATTTCAATATCCCCATTGACACTTCCCACTCATCTGTCTCCAAACTTCTAACACTCGCTTCCTCCTTTGGCCTCACCCAATGGTCTTCTGCAGCTACTCACAAAGATGGCCACATGCTGTACCTCATCTTCACTCGACTCTGTTCCCTATCTAACCTCTCTAACTCACCTCTCCCCCTGTCTGACCACAACCTACTCACATTCTCTTCCCTATCTTCGCAAAGTACGCAACCCCCCCTCTACAAACTTTCACACCCTCGCAGAAATATCAAACACCTTGATTTTCACGCACTTTCACAGTCCCTTCTTCCTCTCACAGACATTGCTTTTTTACACGACGTAGATGCTGCTGCAACTTTATACAACAACTCAATCTCTGCAGCTCTCGAATCAGCTGCCCCCCTCACAAACACCAAAACCCGCACAATCAACAGGCAACCCTGGCACACAAGTCAGACTAAACAACTGAGACGGGCTTCCAGAATTGCTGAGCGCAGATGGAAGAAGTCTCATTCCACTGAGCACTTCATTGCATATAAAGAGTCCCTCACCACCTTCAAGTCCACACTCACTGCTGCAAAACAAACCGACTTCTCATCCCTCATATCCTCTCTCTCTCACAACCCTAAACAGCTATTCAACACTTTCAATTCTCTTCTCGTCCTCCAGCACCACCTCCCTCTCCTCTCATCTCAGCTGAAGACTTTGCCTCTTTCTTCAAGCAGAAGATTGACAACATCAGAGCAAGCTTTGGCCCACAATCACCACAGCCCCTCATCATCGTTACTCAGCCCTCGTCCTCCAAATCCAGCTTCTCCACCATAACAGAAAACAATCTCTCCACTCTACTCTCAAGATCACATCTAACCACCTGTGCACTGGACCCGCTCCCATCGCACCTCATCCCCAACATCACCGCAGTCCTCATCCCAGCCCTAACCCATCTCTTCAACCTATCATTAACAAGTGGTGTATTCCCCTCATGCTTTAAACATGCCTCCATTACACCCATCCTCAAAAAGCCCTCCCTTGACCCATCCTCTGTGTCAAACTATCGCCCCATATCCCTTCTCCCCTATGCCTCAAAACTACTGGAACAGCATGTCCATCTTGAATTGTCCTCATACCTCTCCTCCTGCTCCCTCTTTGACCGGCTTCAATCTGGCTTCCGACCACATCATTCTACTGAAACTGCCCTAACCAAAGTCACAAATGATCTACTAACCGCCAAAGCCAAGCAACACTACTCTGTCCTCCTCCTCCTGGACCTGTCCTCTGCCTTCGACACAGTAGACCATTCCCTCCTACTACAGATTCTCTCATCTCTGGGCATCACAGACTTGGCCCTATCTTGGATCTCCTCGTACCTAACCGACCGAACTTTCAGCGTCTCCCACTCTCACACCACTTCCTCATCTCGCCCCTATCTGTCGGTGTCCCCCAAGGCTCAGTTCTTGGACCCCTGCTGTTCTCCATCTACACCTTCGGCCTGGGACAGCTCATAGAGTCCCACGGCTTTCAGTATCATATCTACGCCGATGACACACAGATCTACCTCTCTGGACCTGACATTACCTCTCTACTAACCAAAATCCCACAAAGTCTGTCTGCTATTTCATCCTTCTTCTCTGCGCGATTCCTAAAGCTTAACATGGACAAAACAGAATTCATTGTCTTTCCTCCTCCTCACTCATCCCCTCCAAGAAGCCTTTCCATCAAACTTGATGGTTGCTCGCTCTCCCCAGTCTCACAAGCTCGTTGCCTTGGAGTAACCCTCGACTCTGCTCTATCCTTCAAGCCACACAGCCAAGCCCTCTTCACCTCATCCAGACAACAACTGAAAAATATCTCCCGGATCCGTGCTTTCCTTAACCAAGATTCAGCAAAAACATTAGTGCATGCCCTCATCATCTCCCGCCTCGATTACTGCAACCTCCTGCTCTCTGGTCTCCCTTCCAACACTCTTGCACCCCTCCAATCTATCCTAAACTCTGCGGCCCGCTTAATCCACCTCTCTCCTCGCTATTCCCCAGCCTCGCCACTCTGCCAATCCCTTCACTGGCTTCCCATCGCCTAACGACTCGAGTTCAAAACATTAACCATGACATACAAAGCCATCCACAACCTGTCTCCTCCTTACATCTGTGACCTAGTCTCCCAGTACCTACCTGCACGCAACCTCAGATCCTCACAAGATCTCCTTCTCTACTCCTCTCTTATCTCCTCTTCCCACAATCGCGTACAATATTTCTCCCGTGCCTCCCCCATACTCTGGAACACTCTACCACAGCATATCAGACTCTCCCCTACCGTGGAAAGCTTCAAGAGGAAACTCAAGACTCACCTCTTCCAACAAGCCTACAACCTACAACAGCCCTCAGTCCAGTACACCACTGCGCAACCAGCTCTGTCCTTACCTATTGTACCATCACCCATTCCCTGTAGACTGTGAGCCCTCGCGGGCAGGGTCCTCTCTCCTCCTATACCAGTCTGTTATGCACTATTAATGATTGTTGTACGTATACCCTCTTTCACTGTAAAGTGCCATGGAATAAATGGCGCTATAAAAATAAATAATAATAATAATAATGTATGACTCTTGAAGGGTCCTCACCCCCCTCTCTGCCATCAGCCACAGATCGTCATGATGATTATATGATCGGCTTGAAAGTTTAGGTATTTATGGCTTTGGGTGATGGTAGAGCTGCAGCTAAGGATGTATAGAAAGACATCCTTTTGATCTATTGGAGGGAAAAACTTCTAAAACAGTTTTTAAGCGCTACGTTAATGCTAGAAAAATTAAAAGCATATTGCCAGAATCCCTGTGGTGCGCTGAACCCAGCGCACCTTTTAGCTTCATGGGAAGATCGATGGTAGTGCAACAAATGAGTATAGGCCAGTAAAATTATGCTAGATGCGTTGTGTTTGGTATCTATGTAAATGTAAAATCGAGATATAAAATATGATGCTAATATCTTTTACCTGTGTGGCCCAGGGGCAAAGATATGTGAAAAGCTAGAATTAAAGAACTTTGTGGCAATCTCGGCAGAGCCCATAAGAGACTGTAAAATGAGGTCACAGAAAGGGGGGGTTACCTAAGGGCATAAAAGCGATTAGCTCCTTGATGGGGGGAGTCAGTACTGGAGGGCATCAGTAAGTGGTGATGCTGGCCGTCTCTCTACTATCTTCTCTTGGAGTCCCTCCCTCCCTAAATTCAGACGTCATATCTATGGCACGAGTTTAGTAAGTTTCCCGTTTATACCTTTTATTTTTATGTAACTGTCTATACACTAATTGTATTGTTCCCTTTTGTAAATTCTTGTATATTTTTTTAAACACTGCCTATTTTCGGACTAAATATAAAATGTATTAGTTTCTTTCCTCATGCTTTATATAAAGTACGAATCCAAAAACCCGAAGGGCCTTATGCTATCTGAAACGGGTCCCCAGCTTCCTGTAGAAAGTCTGGGTGGTGGCAGCGTAATTATTATTGCATAGAATCATTGGAGTGCTACCATTAAGGGTACCGAGGTATATATATATTCCATTAGCGGGAATCGGTGATATATATATTTACCCTTGCTGTGAGGCCTCCAATATTTGGCATTATTAGCTCAGCTGCCTCATTCTGTTCATTGCAAGAAGGCCTGCGGAGACACCATCACATGTTTCTCAACGCTGGCAGGAAACTAGCCAGGTCTTTCACCGGTAAGGAACAACCACGGGAAGGGCAGTCTCCAGTCAAGGAGACCACCTATGCCAAACATGGTATCCATCCACAGACAGCCGTTTCGGGGTATTTGCCCCTCATCAGTGTGGAGTAGGAATCTGGCTAGTGGGAGCATTGCCTAGTAAAAGACTATGTGAGCAAGGATGGTTGACCTTATTTCCCGGGGGGCATTGCTCTAGAATCACTGCGTTGAGAAACACGTGATGGTGTCTCTGCAGTGGTGGATGTTGATCTCCCTATGGTCAACCATCCTTGCTCATTCTGTTCATTGTCCTGCAGTAGCAAAAGTAGCCTGCCGGCAAGAGGGGTGCTAGAGAGTAGTTGTGCTTGTGATAAATCAGCGAACAGATACTTTATACAGTATGTGAGATATCCGGCAATCTCCTCTCTAGAGTCGTGGTCTATAGATACTTTATACAGTATGTGAGATATCCGGCAGTCTCCTCTCCAGGGCCGTGGTCTATAGATTCTTTATACAGTATGTGTCACGGCCGGGCGGTCGGGTAGACCCAGGAGGTGGATCCACTGGACCGGACTCTAAGATGGTGGTAAGGAGTCCGGCAGCTGAAGCACTGAAGGGCGGCAGAACAGTCCGTGCAAGTGAGGGCAGCGGAGGAGTCCCTGGGACCACGGAGTCACAGATGGTGGTACTGGTGACGTAGCTCAGGTTCGGAAGCCGAGATGATAGTAGGCGGGGTCCGGAACCTCTGGAGCGGGATGACGGGTCACCGCAGGGATCCGAGATGGTACGGACTGTCAGTTGGCAGACGGACAGCGTGCGGGGTTCAGGACACGGCAGACTGGATGGCGCGGCAGGTACGGCTCTACAAAGAGAGATAGGTGAGTATAGGCACATAAACACCAGGAGACCTGACTCCTAGCTCAGGGAACACGAAGATCAGGCCCCGCCCCCTTGGACAATGACCCCCTATATACCCTGTACCTGTGCAACCTCATTTCCTGTTAATGGACGCTGGCCCTTTAAGAAAGGGTCAGTGACCGCGCGCGCGCCCTAATGCGCATGCGCGCCGCCCGAGTGCCAGAAGCCAGGGAAGGAGGCTGCGAGGAGGACGCAGGGGAGCCGGCCAGGTCCAGGGAAGCTGTCGGGCGCCGGGATCGGGGTCCAGGGACCCTGGGACGGACGGGATCCGGTGGCTGGAGAGCGGGGAGCGTGGCAGGTGAGCCGGGGAGCGGGGGTGAGGACCCGGGAAGCGTGACAGTATGTATGATATCCGGCAGTCTCCTCTCCAGGGCCGTGGTCCATAGATTCTTTATACAGTATGTATGATATCCGGCAGTCTCCTCTCCAGAGCCGTGGTCTATAGACTCTTTATACAGTATGTGAGATATCCGGCAGTCTCCTCTCCAGAGCCGTGGTCTATAGATACTATATCCAGTATGTGAGATATCCGGCAGTCTCCTCTCTAGGGTCGTAGTCTATAGATACTTTATACAGTATGGAAGATATCCGGCAGTCTCCTCTCCAGGGCCGTGGTCTATACATACTATATACAGTATGTATGATATCCGGCAGTCTCCTCTCCAGGGCCGTGGTCTATAGATACTTTATACAGTATGTGAGATATCCGGCAGTCTCCTCTCCAGGGTCGTGGTCTATAGATACTTTATACAGTATGTGAGATATCCGGCAGTCTCCTCTCCAGAGCCGTGGTCTATAGATTCTTTTTACAGCATGTATGATATCCGGCAGTCTCCTCTCCAGGGCCATGGTCTATAGATACTTTATACAGTATGTGAGATATCTGGCAGTCTCCTCTCTAGAGCCGTGGTCTATAGATACTTTATACAGTATGTGAGATATCCGGCAGTCTTCTCTCCAGGGCCATGGTCTATAGATACTTTATACAGTATGTGAGATATCCGGCAGTCTTCTCTCCAGGGCCGTGGTCTATAGATACTATATACAGTATGTGAGATATCCGGCAGTCTTCTCTCCAGGGCCGTGGTCTATAGATACTTTATACAGTATGTGAGATATCCGGCAGTCTTCTCTCCAGGGCCGTGGTCTATAGATACTTTATTCAGTATGTGAGATATCCGGCAGTCTCCTCTCCAGGTCGTGGTCTATAGATACTTTATACAGTATGTGAGATATCCCGGCAGTCTCCTCTCCAGGGACGTGGTCTATAGATACTTTATACAGTATGTGAGATATCCGGCAGTCTTCTCTCCAGGGCCGTGGTCTATAGATACTATATACAGTATGTGAGATATCCGGCAGTCTCCTCTCCAGGGTCGTGGTCTATAGATACTTTATACAGTATGTGAGATATCCAGCAGTCTCCTCTCCAGAGCCGTGGTCTACAGATACTTTATTCAGTATGTGAGATATCCGGCAGTCTCCTCTCCAGGGTCGTGGTCTATAGATAATTATACAGTATGTGAGATATCCCGGCAGTCTCCTCTCCAGGGTCGTGGTCTATAGATACTTTATACAGTATGTGAGATATCCCGGCAGTCTCCTCTCCAGGGTCGTGGTCTATAGATACTTTATACAGTATGTGAGATATCCCGGCAGTCTCCTCTCCAGGGTCGTGGTCTACAGATACTTTATACAGTATGTGAGATATCCGGCAGTCTCCTCTCCAGGGTCGTGGTCTATAGATACTTTATACAGTATGTGAGATATCCGGCAGTCTCCTCTCCAGGGTCGTGGTCTATAGATACTTTATACAGTATGTGAGATATCCGGCAGTCTCCTCTGCAGAGCCGTGGTCTATAGATACTTTATACAGTATGTGAGTGTCGCGGGCGGAGGGGACGCGCTCGCCACGCTCAGGTCCGGGGCTTCTGCTGCTGCTGCTCGGTGGCTCAAGTGGTGGACCGGACCCGGGGTCTCGAGCAGCGCTCCTCACCCGTGAGTGAAAAGGGATGGTTTGGTTAGGGAGATTATTCGTGACGCCACCCATGGGACGTGGTGATGAGGGAACCACCGCTGCTGGTAACAGGGATCCCGGGAGAGATGGTAGGGATCAGCTAGGATGTTGTCCCCTCCGTGGGTAGGGGGTTGGTGACCCCGGGGATGCTGGATGGCTGGGGTGCAGGGTTGCAGGGACAGCGCGGCGCGGTGTCGGACGGCACTGGTGTACTCACTCAGACAATCACTGACAAAGTCTCTGGTAAACCAAAACGGCCAGATGGACGGGTCCCGCAGCCGGCTGCAGTGTTGTTGTTGTGCTCTCCCCGGACGGCTGATGGTGGCTGTCTTTCCCTGCACCTTTAAGAATGTTCTTGACTCCTGTGGTTGCCCACCGGTAGTCCTCTCCCCGGCGTATAGGTGCCGTAGGAGCCCGTTTTGCCCGCAGGCGCTGGCCCTTGGATCTCTAGCCTGTGGCGGTGGCTGTATATCCTCTCTGGGTGGACGGTTGCCTTCAATCGGGACTTGGTAGTTGGGAAACCCCTGGGGTTCCTGTCACATTCGGATTTGACTATTGACGGCGGCTCCAAGCCTCGTCGGGGTCCGATGGTCCTGCCTGTGTGCTTAGCTTCACTCCGTTCCCCGGTCCGTTACTGGCGGGCCGACGCCCGACCTCAGTCCTTACGGCTTTGCGGAGTTCCACTAACTCCTGCAGACGGCCACCACCATCTGCCAACCTTGCTGTCAGTGCCTGGGCTCCATCCCAGACACACGCAGTTTGTGACCTCTCACTTTCACCTCCTGAACAAATCTGCTTCTTTTCCCGCCTCCAGGCCTGTGAACTCCTTGGTGGGTGGGGCCAACTGCCTGGCTCCGCCCCACCTGGTGTGGACATCAGACGCTGGAGGGAGGCAACAAGGGTTTTTGGTTTGGCTGCTGAAACTGCCTAGGGTGGGGGTGTGTGTGTTGGTATGTTTGTGACTACCTGGCTAGTCCAGGGCGTCACATTCCCCCTTAGTAAAATGAAGACCGTCCGTGGGCTGCCCGTCCATCACCGGTTTTATTTTTGTTCAAAAACTGTAAAAAGATAAATAACACATTAAAACTTTCAACATATGCATATTTTTCAAGTCTTCTCTGACGGGAGGTGCATTGCTTTAACGTTTCAAACATTTTTATTAAACAGACGGGTTCACGGTCATCCGCTCTCCCACACAAATAACCTGATCCTTGATGCTGCCCCTAAGAAACAGGCAGCACCCCTTTACCCCAGTCCAGATCCAGGTTACCTGAGCGGGAACGGGTACGTTGTCTCGCACCCGGCTGTCACTTCAGGGGACCCCACGTCCAGGGGGACCCCTGACCCCTAGAGGATGGCCACTGGTCCTGGTGGTGGCCGGGCCCCAGCCTCTTCTGCTGCGGGCCCTTCCTCCAATCTGCCTCTCCGGAGGTGGCACGGACGGAAACCAGCCCACTAAATTATTTACAGGCCCACAAGTTCGTGGGTGGCCTGCCAGTTCTCGGCCATTTCCATGAGCAGTTCCTCATGCATACGGTAAACACATAGAGTCCCTCCGGGGACAACTTGCCGGCAACGGCCGGGATAATCACGTAAATAATCAGATGAAGCTTCGGTTGGATTATTTTTTATTCATTCAGCTATTTACACGTTTAGCATACGACACCCCTAAATGGTAGTTTCCCTGTACCTAAGTGGGGGTTGACCTAGGTTGGGGCGTGTGGACCTTCTGGGCCCAATGTTATCAGTGGAGGGCAAGGGGACAGAGGAGACAGTCAGTTCCTCTTCCCTTATGGCAGATATGGCAAGTGGAGACCCAAGGGGAGGGGGTGTAGGTGCGTCCCAGGGCGCTTGTTCGAGCGGCTCACTGGCGGGCGGTTCCGTCTCCATTTCTTCTTCGTGTTGTGGGAACATTATCACCGGAACAATCACCGCACCGTTTTGCATAGGCCAGTCTGCTGGAAAATCACCCATCACTGTGTGGATCACCTTCTTCTCCTCTTCTCCGCTCGGCGTAGGGACTGGAACTTCGGTTGTCACCCTCAAGGGGTGAGGGCATTTCTTCAGGTGGTCCCTGGAAACCGTAGTGGCAGTCCTCCCCTGGTCGCGGCTGATCAGATAGGCTTTCTCGTTCTCCCATTCAGTGGGCTGCACGACATACGGGGTCCTTTCCCACTGGTCATCCAGCTTATGGGTCCACCTCTTCCGCTTCAGCACGACATCTCCCGGCTCAATGGAGACGGCCGACGCTCGCTTATTGAAGCGTTGCGCTTGTTTCTCTCGGCTCTGACCGAGATTCTTCTCCACATAATCCTGGACTTGTTGGTATTGGATTTGCCGCCGAGTATCCCAGCCAGTAGTCGAAGGGAGGACCTCAGGAGCCTCCAAGCCCATTTCTAGGTCCACCGGCAGCCGGCCCGGTCGGGCTCTCATCAGTTACGTCGGGGTGCATTTGGTAGAACTACTGGGAATGTTGTTGTACATGTCGACCAGGTCGGGCAGCTTTTCTGGCCACAGGTTCCGCTCTTCTAACAATATCACCTTGAGGAGGTCCAGGACCAGATGGTTCATCTTTTCGCACATCCCATTAGTTTGGGCATGATATGGCGTGGTCCTGATCTTCTTACAACCGTACAATTGGCAGAACTATTGAAACACCTCTACTTCAAAGGCTGAACCCTGGTCCGTGAGTACCCTCTCCAAGTATCCGTGCGGTCGACAGAAGTAGGCCTGGAAGGCCCTAGCTGCTGTACGGCCGGTCAAATCCTTGATGGGAACAACCACCATGAATCTGGAGTATTGGTCCACGATGGTTAAGGCATAGGTATACCCATTCCAGATGGGTGTGAGCTTAACGTGGTCCAGGGCAACCTACTCCAGCGGTTGGTGGGTGACGATTGGCTGTAGAGGGGCTCTTTGGCTGACTTCATCCTTCCTTCTCAGCGCACATGGGCCGCACTCTCGGCACCAGGCCTCCACAGATTCTCGTATCCCACTCCAATAAAACCGCTCTCTCAGCAACATCTCCAGATTTTTACAGCCGAAATGCCCGGCACCATCGTGATATGCCCGTAGGACTTTGGGCACGCTGGCCTGAGGAACTATTAGCTGACGGACCTTCTCATGAGTCTTTGGGTTGATCAGTCCCCGATACAGCTTCCCCTCGTGCAGGTACAACCGGGCTTGTTCTTTCCACAGCCGCTGGGCCTCAGGGGGCGCTGCCGGATTTATTCCGGAGGAGCCTTGCTCAATCATGGTCTTGACCAATTGGACGGCAGGCGCTTGGTCTTGGGCTTCTCTCCAACCCTGACTGGGTAGCGGGTCTAGGTTTGCCTGTTGTTGTTTGACATGTAATTTTTCGACCGGTGGCCGATGAAATGCGGGCAACTTAATTTCTTCGAGGTCATCGTCTTCAGACCCCCCATCCGGCAGGTGGGGCATCCGAGACAACGCATCCGCGTTGGTGTTCTTGCGGCCGGCTCTGTATTTGATCGTGAAGTCATAATTAGATAGCCTGGCCACCCACCACTGTTCCAGGGCGCCCAGTTTGGCCGTGTCCATGTGAGTCAACGGGTTATTGTCCGTGTAGGCCGTGAATTTTGCCGCTGCAAGATAATGTCGGAACCTCTCGGTGATTGCCCACACCAGGGCCAGGAGCTCAAGCTTGAAGGAGCTGTAATTTTCGGGGTTCCTTTCCGTGGGCCGGAGTTTTCTGCTGGCATAGGCGATCACCTTTTCTCGCCCGTCCTGGACCTGGGACAGGACCGCTCCCAAGCCCACATTGCTGGCATCTGTGTAGAGGACGAACGGGAGGCTGTAATCAGGGTACGCTAGGATTTCCTCTCTCGTCAAGGCCGTTTTCAACTGGTGAAAGGACTCCTCATGCTTCTTCTCCCACGCAAACAGAGTTCCAGGGGACCTGCCCCCTTGGTCTGTCCCACGAGGAGGTCTTGCATGGGGGCGGCCATCTTTGTGTACCCCTTGATGAAGCGACAGTAGTAGCCCACCAGGCCCAGGAACTGTTTCACCTCTCTCACTGTGGTCGGTCTCGGCCAGTCCTGAATAGCAGTGATCTTCTCGGGATCTGGGGCGACACCTTCTGCGCTCACCACATGTCCGAGGTACTGTACCCTAGGCTTCAGTAGGTGGCACTTGGAGGGCTTCAGTTTCATCCCATACTTGGCTAGGGACGCGAACACTTCAGCCAGATGTTCCAGGTGGGCCTCGTACGTCTGGGAGTATACGATCACATCATCCAGGTACAGTAGGACCGTTTCGAAATTGAGATGTCCCAGGCAACACTCCATAAGCCGTTGGAAGGTTCCAGGGGCATTGCACAGCCCAAACGGCATGCTGTTAAACTCGCAGAGTCCCATGGGAGTGGCGAATGCAGTCTTCTCGCGGTCCTCTGGTGCGACCGCCACCTGCCAGTATCCGCTGGTAAGGTCAAGGGTAGAGAAGAAGTTATCAGTTCTCAGCGCAGCTAGCGACTCATCGATACGGGGTAGAGGATATGCATCTTTATGCGTTATCTGGTTGATCTTCCGGTAATCCACACACATTCTCATGGTGCCATCCTTATTCTTCACCAGCACCAGTGGGGATGCCCAGGGACTACAACTATCCCGAATGACCCCTGCCTCCTTCATGTTCCTCAACATGTCTTTGGCGCATTGATAATGTGCTGGCGGGATGGGCCTATTTCTTTCTTTGATGAGTGGATGTATGCCTGTAGGGATATGATGTTGAACCCCTTTAATCCTCCCGAAATCTAATGGGTGATTGCTGAAAACCTGTTCATACTCTTGCACTACCCTGTATACCCCTTCTTTGTGATGCGTGGGTGTGGTTTCAGTGCCTACGTGTAGTTCCTGGCACCACTCTCCTAACTGTTCAGGGGGTATATCGTTACTGGCAGGGGATGCTGAGGTAGGAGGGGCGGCTTCATGAATGGTGTGAGGGTCTAGGGTAAGCAACTTGTCAAGGATAGAGTAACGGGGAAGCCTAACTTCCTCCTCTCCACAATTCAGCATTCTCCCCTTTTTGACATCAACCACCCCTCTGGCCGCCATCACCGTGGGCCAGTGTTCGGAAGGCGTGGGCTCCACCATCGCTGGGTAGTCGCGCCCCTGGGGTCCTACTGCTGACCTGCACCAAATCATCATCTCACTTCGGGGTGGCACTACCAAGGGGGCCACATCCATCACCCTTACTCCACCAATCTCTCCACCAGTTGAGTTCACTTGCTGCCGATACAGAAGGGCCCGGATCTCATGCTGCACAACCCTCTGTCTGCCTCCTCCTGCCGTGGCGGCCAACTGCTGCAACAGACTCAGCACCTCACTCATACAATGCTCCATCACATTGGTCCCTAAGATTACTTTCGGGGTATTATTATTATTATTATTTATTTATAGAGCACCATTAATTCCATGGTGCTGTACATGAGAAGGGGATTACATACAAAATACGTATACAAGTTACAGTAGACAGACTAGTACAGAGGGAAGAGGGCCCTACCCTTGCGGGCTTACATTCTATAGGATTATGGGGAGGAGACAATAGGTGGGGTGTAGGTCGGGCGGCAGCTCCGCACGGTGGTCGGGCGGCAGCTCCGCACGGTGGTCCGCACTGGGTTCATTCATTACTACAATCATCCCTTGATTCTTTAACTCCGCACGTCCCACAGTCAGGGTCACTTGCTTGTATCCCACCTGAGTTAGCGGGAGTCCATTGGCTGCAACAAAGGTCAGGCTATCATCAGAGGGGGCAAGTTCGTTAGTACCCCAATACTGCTGGTACAGTGTATATGGTATAGTGGTTACCAGTGATCCAGTGTCCAAGAGGGCCATGACCGGGATGCCGTCCACTGCCAGAGGGATGATGGGGCGAGCTCCGACATACCGGTCTCGCCAGTCAGGGGGGCCGTTGGTGTCTACTCCTGAGGATTGGCCCTTGGCCCCAGGGGTTGCTCGTTTAATGGGCATCGCCTAGAGTAGTAGCCAGGCTTGCTGCACCTGTAACAAATAGGAGACCCATAGCGTGAGTCATTGGTCCCTCTCCGCTGCATCCAGGGGACGTCTTCCGGGCTGTCGGCGAGCTGGATCCTCCCTGGGGGCTTGACTCTCGTCGGAAGCTGGATTTCGGCGAGGATCTTGGCTAGGTCTCCATCCATACGGCGGACCTGGGCAGCTAGCTCCTCCATCATCCCGACAGGCGCTGCAGGAGCCGGTAGAGCCGGGAGAGGAGGTGTCACCGTGATGGGAGCGGTTTCAGCCGGCCACGGGGCCGCCTCAGGAGCGTCGGGCGTTGGGGCCTGCAGGGCCTTGATGACCCGCTCCTTCAATACTGCAGAGTCCAAATTGGGGTGTTCCAGGGCCCACAGCCGTAGTGTTACGGTTGCTGCGAGCACTGGAGACTATGTCCAGATTTCTTGCTACTGCACATGTGCGAGCGCTGGAGACTAAGTCCAGATTTCTTGCTACTGCACATGTGCGAGCGCTGGAGACTAAGTCCAGATTTCTTGCTACTGCACATGTGCGAGCGCTGGAGACTAAGTCCAGATTTCTTGCTACTGCACATGTGCGAGCTCCGGAGAATAAGTCCAATCTTGGAGCCATTGCACATGTGCGGGTGACATCATCGCTGACACGAGGTCACATGTCTCTGACACCTTCTATGCCGATTGGTCGCTGGTCATGTGCTTGTGACGTCTTGCTCGGTGATAGGCCAGCATGACGTCACTCCTGTCGTTCTGGCAGCGGATTGGCTCTGGTGTCCTCCATCTTGGATGAGGCACAGAGTCTATATAAGACCCTGACACACGCCGCATGGTGCTCAGTCCTCTTGGTTCATGCATATGAGTAGACGCTCTGTGCGCGTTCCTCTAGGCATTCCTCTGTCTATGTTAGGTGAGCGCTACCGGCAGGGTAGCGTTCTTATACCTTACAGCTTCGGCTGCTGTCCGTATCCTTACCTCTTAGGGGAGCGGACATAGGCAGGTGCCTGAGGCACATGGTCTGGCTGGGCCTTGTGATTCTACTCATAGGTGGACGTTGCCGCTAGGGTAACGTTCCTTATACTGCGTCTGGCAGTTGTTCGTATCCTCGCACACTAGGGGAGCGAACAGAGGTAGGAGCTTTGTGCGGCTTACGCTGCTGTTCGTCTCTTTTCCACCACTAGAAGAGCGGACCTAGGCAGGTGCCATATCTAGTGGTTCGTGTCCTCGCACATTAGTGGAGCGAACGCAGGTAGGAGCTTTGTGCGGCTTACGCTGCTGTTCGTCTCTTTTGCACCACTAGAAGAGCGGACCTAGGTAGGTGCCATTTCGCACACATTGCCTTTGTCTCTGTGATTATTAACAGAGATCATTCCACACACCCTCCAAGTAAGGGAGGAATTGCTTTACTTACTTATTATATCCTTCTGTGAGTTAACAGAGGTATTGCACTCTGCCATAGTCTGCAGCAAAGTCTTTGCACGGTGGACCCTGACTGTCAGATACTCCTTTCGGTTATTATCAGACAGCCCCCCGTAACATTAGGACTGAGCCAAGGGTCTGGCAGTTATGGCAGAATATCAGCAGTTACACCGTTACATACAAGTACTTGAGTCACGGCTCAAGAGTATAGAGGATAAACCTCAGACCATGGTGACATCTGCACATGATCCTCGACTTGCTCTGCCAAACAGATATTCTGGCGATGCCAGATCATGTCGTGGTTTCATTAGTCAGTGTCAGATACACCTAGAGGTCAACTCTTCTCGCTTCTCTACGGAGAGGTCCAGAGTAGGCTTTATCATCTCCTTACTTCAGGACAAAGCCTTAGAATGGGCGACTCCCCTATGGGAGCGCTCTGATGTGGTTACTCTGAGACATCAAGACTTTCTTGATGCTCTTAAGGCGGTATTCATGGGTCCGCAAGTTACCCATGATGCGGCCCTGAGACTGTTAGATCTATCTCAGGGTTCGTTATCCACTAGTTCTTATGCCATTGCTTTTAGAACTCTGGTGGCAGAACTAGATTGGCCAGAGAAGGTGTTGATTCCTATCTTCTGGAGAGGGTTGGCAGGCTATGTCAAGGATGCCCTTGCTACTCGTGAGGTCCCTGCTTCTCTGGAGGACTTGATCACAGTAGCAACGAGGATCGATGTACGCCATAAGGAACGTAGACTCGAGGTCTCTTCCTCACGCCCTAAGCATCGGGCTATTCCAGTTGTTGAGGGTCCACTACCATCTTCCTCAGCATCTGAAACATCTCCCACTCCTATGGAGTTAGGTCATACGTTCTCCAGACTACGCAAGTCTGGTCCTCCTATATGTTACGTATGTCGTCAGGCGGGGCACTATGCCAACAAGTGTCCTAGTCGTCAGGGAAACTCCCTGGCCTAGTAACCATTAGAGGGGGGTTACTAGAGACGTCTTCTGCACCCTCTAAGTGTTGTATCCCAGGTCAGCTCTCGTTATCTGAGAATACATGGCCTATTATGGCTTTTGTGGATTCCGGAGCTGACGGGATTTTTGTGTCCTCAGGATTTGTAAAGGGACACAATATTCCCTCTATCATGTTAGAGGCGCCTATTCCTGTCCGTGTTGTTAATGGAACTATGTTGTCTGACTCCATTACATTGAGGACAGTTCCCCTGCGCCTTTCCCTGTCTCAGGGTCACATAGAGGAGATTTCTTTTCTTGTTTTGCCTGAGGGTATAGACGACGTCCTTCTGGGTCTTCCATGGCTTCGGACTCATGCTCCTCACATTGACTGGGAGTCTGACAACATTATTAGTTGGGGTTCGAAATGTCAGTCCCGATGTCTTCCCTTACCACCTAAGGTCGTTGCGGTTGCATCAACTGATCTCTCTCCCATACCTACACCCTATTTGGATTTCGCTGACGTGTTCTCCAAACAGGGTGCTGAGGTTCTTCCACCCCATAGGCCGTATGACTGTGCCATAGACCTTATCCCAGGTTCGGTTCCACCTAAAGGCAGGGTTTACCCCCTGTCGATACCTGAGTCGGAGGCCATGTCGACCTATATAAGAGAGAGCTTAGAGAAGGGGTTCATTCGTAAGTCTGTCTCTCCCGCGGGAGCTGGGTTTTTCTTTGTTCGGAAGAAAGAGGGTGATTTGCGTCCCTGCATAGATTACAGGGGTCTCAACGCAATCACAATAAAGAACAAATACCCATTACCTTTAATTTCGGAGCTCTTTGACAGACTGAGAGGAGCTCAAGTTTTTACGAAGTTGGATCTGCGGGGTGCGTATAACTTGGTACGAATTCGAAAGGGTGACGAATGGAAGACCGCGTTTAACACCCGAGACGGTCACTATGAATACCTCGTCATGCCTTTTGGGTTATGTAATGCACCCGCAGTATTTCAGGACTTCGTAAACGATGTGTTCAGGGATTTACTGTTATCCTTAGTAGTGGTGTATCTGGACGACATCCTGATTTTTTCTCCTGATCTGGAGACTCATCGTCAGGATGTCGTTCGTGTCCTTTCCCGTTTAAGGGAGCACTCATTGTTTGCTAAACTCGAGAAATGTGTATTCGAGCAGTCCTCATTGCCTTTTTTGGGTTACATTATCTCACAAGAGGGTCTGGCTATGGATCCTGCGAAGCTCTCTGCTGTCCTGCAATGGTCCGAACCTCATTCCTTGAAGGTGGTGCAACGCTTCTTAGGATTCATAAATTATTACAGGCAGTTCATACCCCATTTTTCTACTTTGGTGGCCCCTTTGGTGGCCTTGACTAAGAAAGGTGCTAATCCCAAAGCCTGGTCTACTGAGACATCTCAGGCTTTTGAGGCAGTAAAAAGACACTTTTCAACTGCTCCCGTTCTTCAAAGACCCGATGAGAGTAAGCCCTTCCTCTTAGAGGTTGATGCCTCTTCAGTGGGTGCTGGTGCGGTCTTGTATCAAAAGAACGGTGCAGGTAGAAAAAGGCCGTGTTTCTTCTTTGCTAAAACCTTTTCACCGGCAGAGAGAAACTATACCATTGGGGATAGGGAACTGCTCGCTTTGAGATTAGCCTTGGAGGAGTGGCGTCACTTGCTGGAAGGAGCGAAACATCCCTTCCAGGTCTATACAGATCATAAGAATCTGACGTACTTACAAACCGCTCAGCGTCTGAATCCTCGCCAAGCCCGCTGGTCCTTGTTTTTCTCCCGCTTTCACTTCTCCATCAACTATTTGTCTGGGAGTAAGAATAACAAGGCAGACGCCCTGTCTCGCTCTATGCTTTCTACCCAGGAAGAGATTGACGAACCTCGTCTTATCCTTCCCTCCAGGGTTTTTCATACGCTCTCCCCTGTGACGTTAGACCAAATCCCACCGGGCAAGACCTTTGTTCCGCCTGATCGACAGAATGATATACTGTCATGGGCCCACACCTCAAAGGTGGGTGGGCATTTTGGTATTAGGCGGACACGAGAGTTACTGGAGAGGTGGTGTTGGTGGCCACACTTAGCCAGCCACGTCAAGAGATATGTCGGTTCCTGCTACTCGTGTGCTCGCAACCGTCCATTACGGCAGAGACCGGCTGGGCTCTTACATCCTTTACCAGTGCCAGATAGACCATGGGAGG
Organism: Anomaloglossus baeobatrachus; assembly: GCF_048569485.1. Lineage (NCBI taxonomy): Eukaryota > Metazoa > Chordata > Amphibia > Anura > Aromobatidae > Anomaloglossus > Anomaloglossus baeobatrachus. Next base: position 5,470,741 of record NC_134361.1, read on the forward strand.
TGGTAGGCATGGACTTTGTGGGTGATCTTCCATGTTCACAGGGACATAGATTTGTGTGGGTTATTACGGACCATTTCTCCCGGATGGTTCATCTCGTACCGTTATCGAGAATCCCATCTTCCAGGGTACTAGCCAAACTATTCCTCAAGCATGTCTTTAGGCTTCACGGGATGCCAGATCGTATCATTTGTGATAGAGGCCCGCAATTTACTTCCCGTTTCTGGCGAGATCTTTGTAGCCTTCTGCAAATTGAGTTGAATCTCTCTTCGGCATACCATCCGGAGACTAATGGTTTGGTTGAACGTACCAATCAATCTATGATTATATACCTTCGACACTTTGTTGCTGAGAACCACGATAACTGGTCCTCCCTCCTACCCTGGGCAGAATTTGCCCTTAACAATTCGCTGGCTGAGGCCACTGGGCAGACACCGTTCGTACTCAATAATGGGCAACACCCTAGGGTACCGGTACCGTTTCCCGCTGCTGCACCTCCTCCTCTTGTGGCCGACTGGGCAACTAATGCCAGAGAGGTTTGGGATCGGACTCAAGAGTCGATCCAAGCAGCTAAGGACCGTATGAAGACGGTGTCCGATCGGTTTCGTCGCCCGGCTCCTGTCTTTTCTCCATGGGACTTTGTGTGGCTCTCTGCAAAACACGTGAGACTTAGAGTGAGCTCTGTCAAATTTGCTCCTCGCTTCCTGGGTCCTTATGAGGTTCTTCGACAGGTAAATCCTGTAGTCTATCAATTGAAGTTACCTGTCCATCTTAGGATTCATGACAAATTCCATGTCTCACTGCTAAAGCCGGCTATTTTACCTCACGCTCGTGAAGTGCACTCTCCTGCCTCTGATTCCTCTCGCTCTAGCTATGAGGTACGAGCCATAGTTGCTTCTAAGATGGTTAGAGGGCGCAGGTTCTTCTTGATAGATTGGGAGGGCTATGGCCCGGAACATCGCTCTTGGGAGCCTGAGGAGGCTGTCCATGCTCCCGACTTAGTTGCCGATTACCTGCGTCGCCGGGAGGGGGGCCCTTGAGAGGGAGGTACTGTTACGGTTGCTGCGAGCACTGGAGACTATGTCCAGATTTCTTGCTACTGCACATGTGCGAGCGCTGGAGACTAAGTCCAGATTTCTTGCTACTGCACATGTGCGAGCGCTGGAGACTAAGTCCAGATTTCTTGCTACTGCACATGTGCGAGCGCTGGAGACTAAGTCCAGATTTCTTGCTACTGCACATGTGCGAGCTCCGGAGACTAAGTCCAATCTTGGAGCCATTGCACATGTGCGGGTGACATCATCGCTGACACGAGGTCACATGTCTCTGACACCTTCTATGCCGATTGGTCGCTGGTCATGTGCTTGTGACGTCTTGCTCGGTGATAGGCCAGCATGACGTCACTCCTGTCGTTCTGGCAGCGGATTGGCTCTGGTGTCCTCCATCTTGGATGAGGCACAGAGTCTATATAAGACCCTGACACACGCCGCATGGTGCTCAGTCCTCTTGGTTCAGGCATATGAGTAGACGCTCTGTGCGCGTTCCTCTAGGCATTCCTCTGTCTATGTTAGGTGAGCGCTACCGGCAGGGTAGCGTTCTTATACCTTACAGCTTCGGCTGCTGTCCGTATCCTTACCTCTTAGGGGAGCGGACATAGGCAGGTGCCTGAGGCACATGGTCTGGCTGGGCCTTGTGATTCTACTCGTAGGTGGACGTTGCCGCTAGGGTAACGTTCCTTATACTGCGTCTGGCAGTTGTTCGTATCCTCGCACACTAGGGGAGCGAACAGAGGTAGGAGCTTTGTGCGGCTTACGCTGCTGTTCGTCTCTTTTGCACCACTAGAAGAGCGGACCTAGGCAGGTGCCATATCTAGTGGTTCGTGTCCTCGCACACTAGTGGAGCGAACGCAGGTAGGAGCTTTGTGCGGCTTACGCTGCTGTTCGTCTCTTTTGCACCACTAGAAGAGCGGACCTAGGTAGGTGCCATTTCGCACACATTGCCTTTGTCTCTGTGATTATTAACAGAGATCATTCCACACACCCTCCAAGTAAGGGAGGAATTGCTTTACTTACTTATTATATCCTTCTGTGAGTTAACAGAGGTATTGCACTCTGCCATAGTCTGCAGCAAAGTCTTTGCACGGTGGACCCTGACTGTCAGATACTCCTTTCGGTTATTATCAGACAGCCCCCCGTAACACGTAGTTGTTTGCGGTCTTCCACAGACCCCAGCCCTTGCAGGAATTGCTCCACTAGCATCTTATTGCTGTCCGCATCGTTAATAGTGTCCACCCGCTTCAGCGTACGGAGGGCTGTTTGCAGACGCAGGGCATAGTCTCTTATATTGTCCGCAGGCCGCTGTCGACACTGATAAAACTGCATCCGCAATTCCGCTTCCGTGCGGGTCTCAAAAGCGATTTGGAGTTTCTCGAAAATGGTAGAGGCCCGGTCCGCGTCGGTCCAGGTCTCCATCTCCTGCTCAGCTGCGCCGGTTTGCTGCCCTAGCACTACCGCTGCCCGTTGCCTATCAGTCAAGGGATATAAATCAAGGACCGGGCTAATCTTTTTCCGGAACACCTGCAAAGCATCAGGCTTCCTATCGTACTGCGGTAGCCAGGTAGCACCGGGCACATTAGGCAGGGAGAACGGCATCACCTGGGCGACCGCTGGGCCCGCGGCCTCCCCCGCTCTTGCGGCCGGAGCACGGGCTATCCCGTTTCCATCTACGGGCGCTGCTGCGGCTGTGACCGCCACTCCTCCAACGGCTCCGTCGGGCGCAGACATCTTTTTCCCGTCCCCCCTTGGTTCTTTCTAGCACTTCCGCTTGTTGGGGGCAGGGCTTCGCTTTCGCGCCTTCCCTGCTCGGGGAAGACGCTCGAGCGGGAAATCTTCGCGCCAAAGATGGCGGCGCTTCAAATTTTTTGGCCAGACGCCGCCGGCGGAGACCACAAGGCGCACTTCTACTGGTAAGTAGATCGGTTCTATCCTGTTCGCAGACGCCATGTTGTCGCTGTCGGAGGGGACGCGCTCGCCACGCTCGGGTCCTGGGCTTCTGCTGCTGCTGCTCGGTGGCTCGAGCGGTGGACCGGACCCGGGGACTCGAGCAGCGCTCCTCACCCATGAGTGAAAAGAGATGGTTTGGTTAGGGAGATTGTTTGTGACGCCACACACGGGACGTGGTGATGAAGGCACCACCGCTGCTGGTAACGGGGATCCCGGGAGAGATGGTAGGGAATAGCTAGGATGTTGTCCCCTCCGTGGGTAGGGGGTTAGTGATCCCGGGGCCCGGTGGTGTAACGGGGAGGCTGGATAGCTGGGGTTCAGGGTTACAGGGACAGCGCGGCGCGGTGCGGCACTGGTGTACTCACTCAGACAATCACTGACAAAGTCTCTGGTAAACCAAAACGGCCGGATGGACGGGTCCCGCAGCCGCCTGCAGTGTTGTTGTTGTGCTCTCCCCGGACGGCTGATGGTGGCTGTCTTTCCCTGCACATTTAAGAATGTTCTTGACTCCTGTGGTTGCCCACCGGTAGACCGCTCCCCGGCGTATAGGTGCCGTAGGAGCCCATTTTGCCCGCAGGCGCTGGCCCTTGGATCTCTAGCCTGTATAGCCTCTCGGTGTGGACTGTTGCCTTCAATCGCGACTTGGTAGTTGGGAAACCCCTGGGGTTCCTGTCACATTCGGATTTGACTATTGACAGCGGCTCCAAACCTGGTCGGGGTCCGATGGCCCTGCCTGTGTGCTTAGCTTAACTCTGTTCCCCGGTCCGGTACCGGCGGGCCGACGCCCGACCCCGGTACTTATGGCTCTGCGGAGTTCCACTAACTCCTGCAGACGGCCACCACCGACTGCCAACCTTGCTGTCAGTGCCTGGGCTCCATCCCAGACACACGCAGTTTGTGACCTCTCACTTTCACCTCCTGAACAAATCTGCTCCTTTTCCCGCCTCCAGGCCTGTGAACTCCTTGGTCGGTGGGGCCAACCGCCTGGCTCCGCCCCACCTGGTGTGGACATCAGACTCTGGAGGGAGGCAACAAGGGTTTTTGGTTTGGCTGCTGAAACTACCTAGGGCGGGTGTGTGTGTGTTGATATGTTTGTGACTACCTGGCTAGTCCAGGGCGTCACATGAGATATCTGGCAGTCTCCTCTCTAGAGCCGTGGTCTATAGATACTATATACAGTATGTGAGATATCCGGCAGTCTCCTCTCTAGGGTCGTGGTCTATAGATACTATATACAGTATGTGAGATATCCGGCAGTCTCCTCTCTAGGGTCGTGGTCTATAGATACTATATACAGTTAGGTCCAGAAATCTTTGGCCAGTGACACAATTTTGGCGAGTTGGGCTCTGCATGCCACCACATTGGATTTCAAATGAAATCTCTACAACAGAATTCAAGTGCAGATTGTAACGTTTAATTTGAAGGTTTGAACAAAAATATCTGATAGAAATTGTAGAAATTGTCACATTTCTTTACAAACACTCCACATTGTAGGAGGTCAAAAGTAATTGGACAAATAAACCAAACCCAAACAAAATATTTTTATTTTCAATATTTTGTTGCGAATCCTTTGGAGGCAATCACTGTCTTAAGTCTGGAACCCATGGACATCACCAAACGCTGGGTTTCCTCCTTCTTAATGCTTTGCCAGGCCTTTACAGCCGCAGCCTTCAGGTCTTGCTTGTTTGTGGGTCTTTCCGTCTTAAGTCTGGATTTGAGCAAGTGAAATGCATGCTCAATTGGGTTAAGATCTGGTGATTGACTTGGCCATTGCAGAATGTTCCACTTTTTTGCACTCATGAACTCCTGGGTAGCGTTGGCTGTATGCTTGGGGTCATTGTCCATCTGTACTATGAAGCGCCGTCCGATCAACTTTGCGGCATTTGGCTGAATCTGGGCTGAAAGTATATCCCGGTACACTTCAGAAGTCATCCGGCTACTCTTGTCTGCTGTTATGTCATCAATAAACACAAGTGACCCAGTGCCATTGAAAGCCATGCATGCCCATGCCATCACGTTGCCTCCACCATGTTTTACAGAGGATGTGGTGTGCCTTGGATCATGTGCCGTTCCCTTTCTTCTCCAAACTTTTTTCTTCCCATCATTCTGGTACAGGTTGATCTTTGTCTCATCTGACCATAGAATACTTTTCCAGAACTGAGCTGGCTTCATGAGGTGTTTTTCAGCAAATTTAACTCTGGCCTGTCTATTTTTGGAATTGATGAATGGTTTGCATCTAGATGTGAACCCTTTGTATTTACTTTCATGGAGTCTTCTCTTTACTGTTGACTTAGAGACAGATACACCTACTTCACTGAGAGTGTTCTGGACTTCAGTTGATGTTGTGAACGGGTTCTTCTTCACCAAAGAAAGTATGCGGCGATCATCCACCACTGTTGTCATCCGTGGATGCCCAGGCCTTTTTGAGTTCCCAAGCTCACCAGTGAATTCCTTTTTTCTCAGAATGTACCCGACTGTTGATTTTGCTACTCCAAGCATGTCTGCTATCTCTCTGATGGATTTGTTCTTTTTTTTCAGCCTCAGGATGTTCTGCTTCACCCCAATTGAGAGTTCCTTAGACCGCATGTTGTCTGGTCACAGCAACAGCTTCCAAATGCAAAACCACACACCTGTAATCAACCCCAGACCTTTTAACTACTTCATTGATTACAGGTTAACGAGGGAGACGCCTTCAGAGTTAATTGCAGCCCTTAGAGTCCCTTGTCCAATTACTTTTGGTCCCTTGAAAAAGAGGGGGCTATGCATTACAGAGCTATGATTCCTAAACCCTTTCTCCGATTTGGATGTGAAAACTCTCATATTGCAGCTGGGAGTGTGCACTTTCAGCCCATATTATATATAGAATTGTATTTCTGAACATGTTTTTGTAAACAGCTAAAATAACAAAACTTGTGTCACTGTCCAAATATTTCTGGACCTAACTGTACAGTATGTGAGAAATCCGGCAGTCTCCTCTCCAGGGCCGTGGTCTATAGATACATTGTACAGTATGTGAGATATCCGGCAGTCTCCTCTGCAGAGCCGTGGTCTATAGATACTATATACAGTATGTGAGATATCCGGCAGTCTCCTCTCCAGGGCCGTGGTCTATAGATACTATATCCAGTATGTGAGATATCCCGGCAGTCTCCTCTCCAGGGCCGTGGTCTATAGATACTATATACAGTATGTGAGATATCTGGCAGTCTCCTCTCCAGGGCCGTGGTCTATAGATACTGTATACAGTATGTGAGATATCCGGCAGTCTCCTCTCCAGGGCCGTGGTCTATAGATACTTTATACAGTATGTGAGATATCCGGCAGTCTCCTCTCTAGAGCCGTGGTCTATAGATACTTTATACAGTATGTGAGATATCCGGCAGTCTCCTCTCCAGAGCCATAGTCTATAGATACATTGTACAGTATGTGAGATATCCGGCAGTCTCCTCTCCAGAGCCGTGGTCTATAGATACTATATCCAGTATGTGAGATATCCGGCAGTCTCCTCTCCAGGGCCGTGGTCTATAGATACATTGTACAGTATGTGAGATATCCGGCAGTCTCCTCTCCAGAGCCGTGGTCTATAGATACTTTGTACAGTATGTGAGAAATCCGGCAGTCTCCTCTCCAGAGCCGTGGTCTATAGATACTTTGTACAGTATGTATGATATCCGGCAGTCTCCTCTCCAGGGCCGTGGTCTATAGATACTATATACAGTATGTGAGATATCCGGCAGTCTCCTCTCTAGGGTCGTGGTCTATAGATACTATATACAATATGTATGATATCCGGCAGTCTCCTCTCCAGGGCCGTGGTCTATAGATACATTGTACAGTATGTGAGATATCCGGCAGTCTCCTCTCCAGGGCCGTGGTCTATAGATACTTTATACAGTATATATGATATCCGGCAGTCTCCTCTCCAGGGCCGTGGTCTATAGATACTATATAGAGTATGTATGATATCCGGCAGTCTCCTCTCCAGGGCCGTGGTCTACAGATACTATATACAGTATGTGAGATATCCGGCAGTCTCCTCTCTAGAGCCGTGGTCTATAGATACTTTATACAGTATGTGAGATATCCGGCAGTCTCCTCTGCAGGGCCGTGGTCTATAGATACTATATCCAGTATGTGAGATATCCCGGCAGTCTCCTCTCCAGAGCCGTGGTCTATAGATACTATATACAGTATGTGAGATATCCGGCAGTCTCCTCTCCAGGGCCGTGGTCTATAGATACTATATACAGTATGTGAGATATCCGGCAGTCTCCTCTCCAGGGCCGTGGTCTATAGATACTTTGTACAGTATGTATGATATCCGGCAGTCTCCTCTCCAGGGCCGTGGTCTATAGATACTTTGTACAGTATGTGAGAAATCCGGCAGTCTCCTCTCCAGAGCCGTGGTCTATACATACTTTATACAGTATATATGATATCTGGCAGTCTCCTCTCCAGGGCCGTGGTCTATAGATTCTTTATACAGTATATATGATATCCAGCAGTCTCCTCTCCAGGGCCGTGGTCTATAGATACATTGTACAGTATGTGAGAAATCCGGCAGTCTCCTCTCCAGAGCCGTGGTCTATAGATACTATATACAGTTTGTATGATATCCTGCAGTCTCCTCTCCAGGGCCGTGGTCTATAGATACTTTGTACAGTATGTGAGATATCCGGCAGTCTCCTCTCCAGGGCCGTGGTCTATAGATACATTGTACAGTATGTGAGATATCCGGCAGTCTCCTCTCCAGGGCCGTGGTCTATAGATACTTTGTACAGTATGTGAGATATCCGGCAGTCTCCTCTCCAGGGCCGTGGTCTATAGATACATTGTGCAGTATGTGAGAAATCCGGCAGTCTCCTCTCCAGGGCCGAGGTCTATAGATACTTTGTACAGTATGTGAGATATCCGGCAGTCTCCTCTCCAGGGTCGTGGTCTATAGATAATATATACAGTATGTGAGATATCCGGCAGTCTCCTCTCCAGGGACGTAGTCTATAGATACTATATACAGTATGTGAGATATCCGGCAGTCTCCTCTCCAGGGCCGTGGTCTATACATACTATATACAGTATATATGATATCCGGCAGTCTCCTCTCCAGGGCCGTGGTCTATAGATACTATATACAGTATATATGATATCCGGCAGTCTCCTCTCCAGGGCCGTGGTCTATAGATACTATATACAGTATATATGATATCCGGCAGTCTCCTCTCCAGGGCCGTGGTCTATAGATACTATATACAGTATATATGATATCCGGCAGTCTCCTCTCCAGAGCCGTGGTCTATAGATACTATATACAGTATGTGAGATATCCGGCAGTCTCCTCTCCAGGGCCGTGGTCTATAGATACTATATACAGTATGTGAGATATCCGGCAGTCTCCTCTCCAGGGCCGTGGTCTATAGATACTATATACAGTATGTATGATATCCGGCAGTCTCCTCTCCAGGGCCGTGGTCTATAGATACTATATACAGTATATATGATATCCGGCAGTCTCCTCTCCAGGGCCGTGGTCTATAGATACTATATACAGTATATATGATATCCGGCAGTCTCCTCTCCAGGGCCGTGGTCTATAGATACTATATACAGTATATATGATATCCGGCAGTCTCCTCTCCAGGGCCGTGGTCTATAGATACTATATACAATATGTATGATATCCCGGCAGTCTCCTCTCCAGGGCCGTGGTCTATAGATACTTTATACAGTATGTGAGATATCCGGCAGTCTCCTCTCCAGGGTCATGGTCTATAGATACTATATACAGTATGTGAGATATCCGGCAGTCTCCTCTCCAGGGCCGTGGTCTATAGATACTTTATACAGTATGTATGATATCCGGCAGTCTCCTCTCCAGAGTCATGGTCTATAGATACTATATACAGTATGTATGATATCTGGCAGTCTCCTCTCCAGGGCCATGGTCTATAGATACTATATAGAGTATGTGAGATATCCGGCAGTCTCCTCTCCAGGGCCGTGGTCTATAGATACTTTATACAGTATGTATGATATCCGGCAGTCTCCTCTCCAGGGCCGTGGTCTATAGATACTATATACAGTATGTGAGATATCCGGCAGTCTCCTCTCCAGGGCCGTGGTCTATAGATACTTTATACAGTATGTGAGATATCTGGCAGTCTCCTCTCCAGGGCCGTGGTCTATAGATACTTTGTACAGTATGTGAGATATCCCGGCAGTCTCCTCTCCAGGGCCGTGGTCTATAGATACTATATACAGTATGTATGATATCCGGCAGTCTCCTCTCCAGGGCCGTGGTCTATAGATACTTTGTACAGTATGTATGATATCCGGCAGTCTTCTCTCCAGAGCCGTGGTCTATAGATACTATATACAGTATATATGATATCCGGCAGTCTCCTCTCCAGAGCCGTGGTCTATAGATACTATATACAGTATGTGAGATATCCGGCAGTCTCCTCTCTAGGGTCGTGGTCTATAGATACTTTATACAGTATATATGATATCCGGCAGTCTCCTCTCCAGAGCCGTGGTCTATAGATACTATATAAAGTATGTGAGATATCCGGCAGTCTCCTCTCTAGGGTCGTGGTCTATAGATACTATATACAGTATATATGATATCCGGCAGTCTCCTCTCCAGGGCCGTGGTCTATAGATACTATATACAGTATGTGAGATATCCGGCATTCTCCTCTCCAGAGCCGTGGTCTATAGATACTATATACAGTATGTATGATATCCGGCAGTCTCCTCTCCAGGGCCGTGGTCCATAGATACTATATACAGTATGTATGATATCCGGCAGTCTCCTCTCCAGGGCCGTGGTCTATAGATACTATATACAGTATATATGATATCCGGCAGTTTCCTCTCCAGAGCCGTGGTCTATAGATACTATATACAGTATGTGAGATATCCGGCAGTCTCCTCTCCAGAGCCGTGGTCTATAGATACTATATACAGTATATATGATATCCGGCAGTCTCCTCTCCAGAGCCGTGGTCTATAGATACTATATACAGTATGTGAGATATCCGGCAGTCTCCTCTCCAGAGCCGTGGTCTATAGATACTATATACAGTATATATGATATCCGGCAGTCTCCTCTCCAGGGCCGTGGTCTATAGATACTATATACAGTGTGTGAGATATCCGGCAGTCTCCTCTCCAGAGCCGTGGTCTATAGATACTATATACAGTATATATGATATCCGGCAGTCTCCTCTCCAGGGCCGTGGTCTATAGATACTATATACAGTATATATGATATCCGGCAGTCTCCTCTCCAGGGCCATGGTCTATAGATACTATATACAGTATGTGAGATATCCGGCAGTCTCCTCTCCAGGGCCGTGGTCTATAGATACTATATACAGTATATATGATATCCGGCAGTCTCCTCTCCAGAGCCGTGGTCTATAGATACTATATACAGTATATATGATATCCGGCAGTCTCCTCTCCAGAGCCGTGGTCTATAGATACTATATACAGTATGTATGATATCCGGCAGTCTCCTCTCCAGAGCCATGGTCTATAGATACTATATACAGTATGTATGATATCCGGCAGTCTCCTCTCCAGGGCCGGGGTCTATAGATACTATATACAGTATATATGATATCCGTCAGTCTCCTCTCCAGGGCCGTGGTCTATAGATACTTTGTACAGTATATATGATATCCGGCAGTCTCCTCTCCAGAGCTGTGGTCTATAGATACTATATACAGTATATATGATATCCGGCAGTCTCCTCTCCAGGGCCGTGGTCTATAGATACTATATACAGTATGTATGATATCCGGCAGTCTCCTCTCCAGAGCCGTGGTCTATAGATACTTTGTACAGTATATATGATATCCGGCAGTCTCCTCTCCAGAGCCGTGGTCTATAGATACTATATACAGTATATATGATATCCGGCAGTCTCCTCTCCAGGGCCGTGGTCTATAGATACTATATACAGTATGTATGATATCCGTCAGTCTCCTCTCCAGAGCCGTGGTCTATAGATACTATATACAGTATATATGATATCCGGCAGTCTCCTCTCCAGAGCCGTGGTCTATAGATACTATATACAGTATGTATGATATCCGTCAGTCTCCTCTCCAGAGCCGTGGTCTATAGATACTATATACAGTATATATGATATCCGGCAGTCTCCTCTCCAGAGCCGTGGTCTATAGATACTATATACAGTATATATGATATCCAGCAGTCTCCTCGCACAGGACTCATCCGCTGTATACTGGCACTGATAACATTTAAGCAATAAAAAGTACCCTGGAGCCAATGATTCCGAAGTTAAAGAGCTGAGATAAGACTGTATTGTTTCAGCTGACAAAGCTCCGAGCCATAAAATAAATTACTAGACTTTATTTCTAATAGGTCAGTTCCTGCTGTAAAGTTAATCTTGTAGAACTTTCCATATTCAATTGTGAATGTGGCATTATTAAAGTTTCATGGAGCGCGCTAACATCCTAAAAGGACATTGTCAGAACCCTCGCGTTCTGGATAAAGTTCTGCGCCTCTAAATACATTATATGCTTTGATTTCATTGGCTTCTATTTGTAGCAGGTTACAAAATCCACTTTAGTCGTCCCGTTGTTATAAATCAAAAACCAAAGTGAACAGAAAGTGTTTATGAGATCAGTCCGCAGGTTCCTTTATTTACCGCTGCACCCGAAATATTAGAGGAGAGTAGCAAAGCGACTCCGATCTCCCCAACGGGACTCCGAGGTGTCAGGCAGCAGCTGGGAAAGCCCTTCACAAGGAACAGGAGCGGTGCGAGGAAAAGTGTTTCTTCAGACAATAACCCATGGACTGATTCCCTGGATTTATGGATGTTTCATTGACAAGTTCTTCATTTGTTAGAAAAGCAATTAGGAGTCAACCCCCGAGATTCATAAACTATAATAACCACAAAAATTACAATCTGAGATTGATATTTGGATTTACGACTGTTAGGGAACATCAACAGTAATAGGGTTCATGCCCCATATATTGTAAGCTCGCACAGGGAACACGTGGTTAGGAGTTAAACAACCAGCCAGGACTAAAAATAATATCGGGTTCAGTAGCCGAACCTGACCCCAAACATGACCCTGGACGTCGAGCCCCATAGAAGTCTCAGGGACCTGAACTTGTTAGTAATGGTTAGGGGGCTGCAAAAGAAAGAAAATAAGGAATAAAGCAAGACTTTTATACTTACTGAACTTCCCCACAGCTGATCCACTGCTTCTGGGTCCGATCATTACCTCTCGTATACATTTACTGCTCCCACGCAGTCAGACAATGCCCCCACCCTTTATGACAGAGTCTGTGATTGGTTGGAATCAAACACACTGTCTGCGTCCCTATCATGGTGTAAAAATAAAGAAAAAAAGAAGTAGAGTCACCCATATTGTGATGAGAGCACAGATAAAGCAGACGCTACAGGCAGCAGTCCCCAGCTGTGCGCTTCATCTTCGCTGTGTATCAAAATACAAGGGACCCCATGCGGCTTAATTATTTAAAAAAACGGCACGCGGTTCCCCCAATTCTGATATGCAGCCAAGATAAAGCAAACAGCTGGGGGCTGGTTTTCTCAGGCTGGGGAGGCCCATAATTGTTGGCCCCCCAGCCTAAAAATTGCAGCCTGCAGCTACCTCAGAATTGTTTAATTCATTAGTTGCGACAATTCTGAAGCTTTACTTGGCTCATCCCAATTGCCCTGAAGTCATAGCAATTGGGGTAATATAAAGGGTTAATGACCGCCATGATTTGTCAAAAAATCCCAGCTGTCATTGTCCTGGCTTAGTAATGGGGAGGGGTCTATGAGACACCCCCATTACTAACCCTGTAAGTCAAGATAAACACAAAACACACAGAAAAATTATTTATTTAAAAAGTAAACAAAAACACCCTTTTTCTCCAACTTATTAAGCCCCAAAACACCAAGGTCCAGCGTAATCCACACTACGATGCCCCCCATGATGATCTCGGCTCAGCTACAAACTGAAGTCACAGCATGTGGCCACATTAGAGAACATGACCACCTGCTGCGGCTTCAGGCAGACCCTGACTGAGCCGCAGCTGGGAGCGATGACGTCGCTGAGTTTACCAGTAGTCACAGCTGGACGTTCCTACGGTACCCCACCTGTGACCGCAGGTAAACTTACCTCAGGTGAACTCAGTGACCTCACCTCAGGTGAACTCATTGAGTTCAATGAGATCTGCAACTCCTGGTGGAAAACCGCATTTTTTTGCCAGGAGATTCTGATTTGGTGCAGGAATTTGGTATATAAATTTTAGCACCAAATCTGCATCTATTGGCAAAAAAGAACACAGTTTTCTGCAAGAAGATGCAGGTCTCATTGAACTCAATGAGTTCACCTGAGGAGAGGTCACTGAGTTCAATGAGTTCACCTGAGGTGAGTTTACCTTTGGTCACAGGTAAGGTACTGTAGGAACCTTTGTCTGCGACTGCAAGTAAACTTAGTGCCATCACCGCTCAGAGCTGTGCCTCAATCAGTGACTGTCTAAAGCCGCAGCAGGTGTTCATGTTTTTTAATGTGCCCGCCCCCTGCGACTTTAGTATACACTAAATTTCTGCACCAAATCTATGTCTCCTGCCAAAAAATGCACCAAAAAAAGTGCGGTTTTGATGCCTTTTTTTTACCAGGAGATGCAGCGCGGGAAGATACAGTGGGTGTGACTTGACATAAGCTCCTCCCTCCTAAAACAATAAAATGTCAATGGAAGTTCCAGTGGGTGTGGCTTGGCACAATATGCTCCTCCCTCCTAAGACCTTCAATGTCAATGTTCCTGGTGATGCAGCAGCTGAAATCTGAACATCTGATACTTTCTATATTGCTCCCAGGCTGCAGATCAGCTACTTATAGGTAAAACTGATGGCAGAATATTCATATGGCAGTAACTTCTCATCCCTTGTAAATCTTGGGTTTGCACGGCGGAGGGGAACGCGGCTGCTCCCCTCGTCTCATTTAGGATCTGTGATCAGGGTTGCAGTACAGTAAACGCACTGGACCGTGCCGCATCTCCATTAACATTTTAAGGGTTTTTTCAATATTTAATACGTCTTTAATTGCTTTTCCAGTAGGTGCTAAATCCAACTACAAATGTGATAAACACAACAAATGGAGCTGACACGGAGGAGACTGCGGAGCTTGTGCCCCATGAAATATCCCTATAAATCCGCTCATCTTTACATCATCTGATAAAAAGAGAAAAACTGGGAGCAGACGATGGGGGATATCAATACAGGTGATAATACAGGAGATTCATGGGGTAGGTAGGTAAGAGTGGTGGACTATTACCCCTGAAGACGCCAATCGTGTAGGGTAATGTGAATTGTGTCCTGGGTCTTTTGTAAATATTGAGTCATGTGGATTGTAATGTGATGCAATGTGTTCTTACGTATTGTAGTGTAACCTGTAATATGTAGCATTAGTAATGTCATATATAATGTAACATATGGTTTTTATACATGGCTACCAGACTGTAGGACAAGGAAGTAGTTAAGCATTGGGTCTAGTCCACAATGGGAGGGGTTAGGTCATAGGGAAAGAGACGGTTCCTTCAAGAGAGTTAGTGAGGTCACATTGTATGACGTATAGTCTGTAGACCCCCAAGGCCACATGCAGTGGGTGATGTGTGGCAGGAGAAGAAAGGAGACAAGAATGGAGATGGCGTGATCTTCAAGTGTTGGATGAGACAGTGAGGCTAGAGACTGACAATCGAATGGAGCGACCCCAGACTAAAGGAGCCAAAGTAAGGGACTCTAGTGGCCGGCCCCTGTCAGGGTAATGGGTTCATTCTAACAGGTGGAATCTCCCCCAAGCATTTGAAGAGCTTAGTCTCTGCTCCGTCATAGTGGCCAATCCCCTCTAGCCCTTCCTCTATGAGGAGAAGAAATGCGGAGCCATAGAAAGGGAAGAAGGGGTCACAAACTCTACTGATATGTGGACTGGGTTCCGTTGGGACTCACCGGACCAGAGGGAATGGAGACAGTGCTTGAAACTGTTGTGTACAAATGGAGGGACTTGGTAATGATGTGCCCTGGTAATGATGTGCCCACTATCTCATGTGTGACGTTGTTGCTTATGAACTGTTAAGTAAAGAGTTGTTGTTTAAGATGAACTTGTGGTCCTCTGAAATGTCATCTGGTCCTGGCCAGAAGAAACTCGCGGCAGCATGCAGTCTACTGTCGGTGGACGGCCCACGTGACACAAGTCCACACACCCAGCCAGGACCAGGCATTGCATACCGCGGCGTCCGGAGTCAATCCCTCGCTCATGGCTGCCGCCCTGTGTCACCCCACAGGTCAAGCATATATTCTAGATAGCTGGATGCCTCCTCTTTGATACCATCCCGGAGGTCACATGATTATTGCTTGGCTGCTGGAAGACATTTCTGGCTATCTGACTTATTGCTGGAGTAGGACGCTTCAGCCAATCACAGCTATCAGCACCGGCCACTTGTGCCATTCTAAGTTATGGGCAACCATGTTCTATAAGGCGGCTCTCCGACAAAGAACATCCCTCTGTGTCCCTACTGCCCGCTACAGACTGAGGCTTCTACATCCTGTAAATCAGCCCCTGAACACTCCACCAAAAAGAGCCCTAAATCCAAAACTGTTTGTGGAACCAAAGAAGCTTCCTGAGCGTCAGAAAACTGTGAGTGAAGGGCAACCGGCCATTACATCTACAGCACAAGGACTTGATTGTGGAGTTTAACTTCACCTTTGAGATCAATAAGAAAATCTGCAACAAGTTCTTGTTCGTTTTGCAATGAAAACTTCCCGCAGATCATAAATTTACATCGCAGGTCAATATTCACGATGAAAATGTCTGCAGCATGTGGAGAAGATTCTCTGATATCAGCTTAGTTCTGATATACTCTGCTACATTTCCACCCAGCGTAGGACATATCCTATATAATGCTGTGGATGGAAACAGGCCTCACAGATGGCCCCGACATTA
The DNA here is from genome assembly GCF_048569485.1 of Anomaloglossus baeobatrachus. Classification (NCBI taxonomy): domain Eukaryota; kingdom Metazoa; phylum Chordata; class Amphibia; order Anura; family Aromobatidae; genus Anomaloglossus; species Anomaloglossus baeobatrachus. The sequence goes on from NC_134361.1 coordinate 5,486,729, forward strand.
CTGTGTGCAATCATTGCAGGCCTCACAGATCTCCCCCGACATTACTGTGTGCAATCATTGCAGGCCTCAGAGATCTCCCCCGACATTACTGTGTGCAATCATTGCAGGCCTCAGAGATCTCCCCCGACATTACTGTGTGCAATCATTGCAGGCCTCAGAGATCTCCCCCGACATTACTGTGCGCAATCATTGCAGGCCTCACAGATGGCCCCGACATTACTGTGCGCAATCATTGCAGGCCTCACAGATGGCCCCGACATTACTGTGCGCAATCATTGCAGGCCTCACAGATGGCCCCCAACATTACTGTGTGCAATCATTGCAGGCCTCACAGATGGCCCCGACATTACTGTGTGCAATCATTGCAGGCCTCAGAGATGGCCCCGACATTACTGTGTGCAATCATTGCAGGCCTCACAGATGGCCCCGACATTACTGTGTGCAATCATTGCAGGCCTCAGAGATCTCCCCCGACATTACTGTGCGCAATCATTGCAGGCCTCACAGATGGCCCCCAACATTACTGTGTGCAATCATTGCAGGCCTCACAGATGGCCCCGACATTACTGTGTGCAATCATTGCAGGCCTCACAGATGGCCCCGACATTACTGTGTGCAATCATTGCAGGCCTCAGAGATGGCCCCGACATTACTGTGTGCAATCATTGCAGGCCTCACAGATGGCCCCGACATTACTGTGTGCAATCATTGCAGGCCTCACAGATCTCCCCCGACATTACTGTGTGCAATCATTGCAGGCCTCAGAGATCTCCCCCGACATTACTGTGCGCAATCATTGCAGGCCTCACAGATGGCCCCGACATTACTGTGCGCAATCATTGCAGGCCTCACAGATGGCCCCCAACATTACTGTGTGCAATCATTGCAGGCCTCACAGATGGCCCCGACATTACTGTGTGCAATCATTGCAGGCCTCAGAGATGGCCCCGACATTACTGTGTGCAATCATTGCAGGCCTCAGAGATGGCCCCGACATTACTGTGTGCAATCATTGCAGGCCTCACAGATGGCCCCGACATTACTGTGTGCAATCATTGCAGGCCTCACAGATCTCCCCCGACATTACTGTGTGCAATCATTGCAGGCCTCACAGATCTCCCCCGACATTACTGTGTGCAATCATTGCAGGCCTCACAGATGGCCCCGACATTACTGTGCGCAATCATTGCAGGCCTCAGAGATGGCCCCGACATTACTGTGTGCAATCATTGCAGGCCTCACAGATGGCCCCGACATTACTGTGTGCAATCATTGCAGGCCTCAGAGATGGCCCCGACATTACTGTGTGCAATCATTGCAGGCCTCACAGATGGCCCCGACATTACTGTGCGCAATCATTGCAGGCCTCACAGATGGCCCCGACATTACTGTGCGCAATCATTGCAGGCCTCACAGATGGCCCCGACATTACTGTGCGCAATCATTGCAAGGCAGTGTCTGCAGTCGGCAGGCGACGAGCTTCATGTTTATTATCAGATTATTTACTATTATTATTTATACAGCACCATTGCTTCTGCACATGAGAAGAGGTTACATGCAGAATACAGATATGAGAACACAGTGACAATGGCAGACCGCTACAGAGAGGGTCCGGCCCTCGGGGGCTTCCAGTCCACAGGACTTGTGTAATATACAGGACATTCAGATGTGGAGATGGTGAACGCTTTAGATACTTAGTAACTCTAGATATTGTCCTAGAAGATGAGGACATCTGCTATCAATCCCGTCGCCCACCTCCACCACCTCCGCCAATCACCACCGGACCTCTGAGACTCTGCGGAGGACGCGTCCATCAGAAGATCACGTCTATCCATCATCGCCTCCGTGACCTCTGTCCTTCCACAGAATACACTGGACCAGATCATCAGGGAAATATTTTGGAACTTTTTTATCTAGATCAAATCTAATTAATTTTATGACCTCATATCTCAAAACCTCAACACCTCGCGTCCGCGTCCTCAGCGGATGCGACTAATGCGAGGCGGGCATTGAGAACGAAGGATTTCTGCCATTTATCAACCCCATGAAATTTCCTGATGGATTTTTATACCGAAAAGGAAAAAAAAATGAGAGAAAACCTTAAATAATGACATCTTGATCCCACAGCCGCGAATAGATATTGAGGATATTAAATAATTTATATAAATTTCAAGGGAAAAAAAATAATCCAAATTATTTCCTGGAAAATCCAAAAACAATTGAAAACATTTGAAACAATTTAAGATCAACAACAGATTCCTAATGAACACCGGAAAAATACAAGAAAACGTCCCGACCTCCAACCGGGACGAGAAGCTGCAACCGCAAGTTATGTGCGAGACCGCTCACCACATTAATGGCTGCATCAGAACTCAGCAGAGCGATGGTTACACATGGGCACCCCCGCTCCTATACACCCATGGAGGTGAATGCACTGGTGGTTGCACATGGGCACCACCGCTCCTATACACCCATGGAGGTGAATGCACTGATGGTTACACATGGGAACCACCGCTCCTATAGACCCATGGAGGTGAATGCACTGGTGGTTGCACATGGGCACCACCGCTCCTATACACCCATGGAGGTGAATGCACTGGTGGTTGCACATGGGCACCACCGCTCCTATACACCCATGGAGGTGAATGCACTGGTGGTTACACATGGGCACCACTGCTCTTATACACCCATGGAGGTGAATGCACTGGTGGTTACACATGGGCACCACTGCTCTTATACACCCATGGAGGTGAATGCACTGGTGGTTACACATGGGCACCACTGCTCTTAAAGACCCATGGAAGTGAATGCACTGGTGGTTACACATGGGCACCACCGCTTCTATAGACCCATGGAAGTGAATGCACTGGTGGTTACACATGGGCACCACTGCTCTTATAGACCCATGGAAGTGAATGCACTGGTGGTTACACATGGGCACCACCGCTTCTATAGACCCATGGAAGTGAATGCACTGGTGGTTACACATGGGCCCCACCGCTTCTATAGACCCATGGAAGTGAATGCACTGGTGGTTACACATGGGCACCAGCGCTTCTATAGACCCATGGAAGTGAATGCACTGGTGGTTACACATGGGCACCACTGCTCTTATAGACCCATGGAAGTGAATGCACTGGTGGTTACACATGGGCACCACCGCTTCTATAGACCCATGGAAGTGAATGCACTGGTGGTTACACATGGGCCCCACCGCTTCTATAGACCCATGGAAGTGAATGCATTGGTGGTTACACATGGGCACCAGCGCTTCTATAGACCCATGGAAGTGAATGCACTGGTGGTTACACATGGGCCCCACCGCTCCTATAGACCCATGGAAGTGAATGCACTGGTGGTTACACATGGGCCCCACTGCTCCTATAGACCCATGGAAGTGAATGCACTGGTGGTTACACATGGGCCCCACTGCTCCTATAGACCCATGGAAGTGAATGCACTGGTGGTTACACATGGACACCACTGCTCCTATAGACCCATGGAAATGAATGGACTAGTAGTTACACATGGGCCCCACCGCTCCTCTAGACCCATGGAAGTGAATGGACTGGTGGTTACACATGGGCACCACTGCTCCTATAGACCCATGGAAGTGAATGCACTGGTGGTTACACATAGGCCCCACCGCTTCTATACACCCATGGAAGTGAATGCACTGGTGGTTACACGTGGGCACCACTGCTCCTATACACCCATGGAAGTGAATGCACTGGTGGTTACACATGGGCACCACCGCTCCTATACACCCATGGAAGTGAATGCACTGGTGGTTACACATGGGCACCACCGCTCCTATAGACCCATGGAAGTGAATGAACTGGTGGTTACACATGGGCCCCACCGCTCCTATACACCCATGGAAGTGAATTCACTGGTAGTTACACATGGGCACCACCGCTCCTATACACCCATGGAAGTGAATGCACTGGTGGTTGCACATGGGCACCACCGCTCCTATACACCCATGGAAGTGAATGCACTGGTGGGTACACATGTGCCTCTCAACCCCCTTTAAGTCCTGTTTTCAGGATTATCTTGGCATTCAACAGATAATGGAATAATTCCTAAAGTGTCACATGTGCAATTCTAAAGATATCCTGAAAACTGGAGCTACCGGGGGTCGAGAGGACTAGAGATGGGAAGCCACTGGTCCAATTCAAGACTTTGATGCCCTTGAGGAAAAAAAAATCTCCCAGAGCAGGCGGATGAAATCTTTTTCCTTTCCCATAAAGGTGGGTATCTGCTGAAAATGAATAACACCCTGAAAGTCTCGCTCAATAGATCCTTTTTTTGAAAAGAGGGTCCTACTTTTTCCATCTAATATATAAAGCTGAGAGTATGTATGTGCGTGCGTGTGTGTGTTTGTGTGTGTGCGTGTGTGTATGTGTGTGTATGTCCGCTAAAGGAATCCGCACCGTCGCATGTACAATCACGACATTTTGCACAGACACTTCATGTGACTCAAGGAACGTCGTAGACTATGTTTTGATGGGAAAATTTAACCTTGCGCTTTACAGTTACTCTCCAAAAAAACTGCCTCTATTAAAGTCAATGGAGATAAGAGATATTAGGTTATTAATAGCAGCTGTGAGTGATTGCTATAGGAACAAAGGACATTCATAGCATAAGAAGCTTATGTGTGGGGTAATAAGATGTCGGTGGTTGGACGGATAGAGAAAGAGACAGAGTGACAGACAGAGAGAGAGACAGACAGGGAAAGAGACAGACAGAGACAGACAGACAGGGAAAAAGACAGAGAGAGGGACAGTCAAAGAGACGGAGGCAGACTAAGACAGACAGACAGGGAAAGAGACAGGGAAAGAGACAGACAGAGAGACAGACACACAGAGACAGACAGGGACAGAGACAGACAGACACACAGAGACAGACAGAGAAACAGTTACTATCCCGGGCAACGTCTGGGTACTACAGCTAGTTAATATATATATATTATATATATAAAAGAAAAGTAATACATAAAATCCATTTACTTTATAAAGCTCCATTGTTCTGTGACAATGTTGGCCCCCTGATTGTTCAGAGGGGTGATGTGCCGGTCGCAGCATTCGTGGTCCAGCCCTGTATACAATCCTGCCCCCTGGTGGTAACAGCGGGAAGAGAAGAATCTCACTATTCGGCTTTGCTCTAAAGTCTCAGGACACTGTAATCTTATCAAGAAGAATTAGGAAAAAGACAACAAATCAATTATGATTCCGATTTCTTGCAATAAATGATACATTTCTGTTGCACTTTAAGATGATGCTTTGTATTTCGCGCAGTGAAGCAATCGTGCTGTACACACCGCCGGGTCTTAGAAATAAGGTTGCACAGTTGGAACTTTTGTCTTGTCCCCCGCTGGTCTCCATGATGCATGAAGACACGGAGCCGAGGAAAACAAGCCGCGGTTTAGTTATGGAATACAATCTGCGCGTCCAGTGCTGCGTCTGATGATACATATTATACAAGTTGCCGATTTTGCACTTTTGCTTTAATTACACAAAAATAATAATAAAACAAATAAAAATGTAAATGACGAGGTGTTATGAAATAAATAAAGAATGTGCCACCTGTGACCCATGCAGAATAATAGAGTTGTGAATGGCGATGCAGTAATTGAAGTGGAGCCGGTCAGAACAGCGTGGTCCCCGCCGCACACTGAGCTTCAGAAGACGTCAATATTTTAATCTGTCTGTGGATTCCCGACTCATAAGGCCCCGAAATGAGATGAGATCTTTTATTACTTTACATGCAGCTTATCGCTGCCACTTTTTTTTTTTTGCTGTTAAATTATAAAGACACAGTAGATTATTATATAAATTCATCTCCGGAGCAAACAAGAATAATCTGAAATATTCAGCAACACAAAGTAACTCACTGAGCGCCAAACTGTGCACGATAAGAATAGCGGGAATCGGAACGATCGCAAGGTTTTACTTATCCACAAGACAGACGATTACTGGATGGTGGAGGACCCCACAAGTGCAGGACGGGGGACTCATGTGGAGGACCCCACAAGTGCAGGATGGGGGGGATCATGTGGAGGACCCCACAAGTGCAGGACAAGGACTCATGTGGAGGACCCCACAAGTGCAGGACGGGGGACTCATGTGGAGGACCCCACAAGTGCAGGACAAGGACTCATGTGGAGGACCTCACAAGTGCAGCACGGGGGACTAATGTGGAGGACCCCACGAGTGCAGCACGGGGGACTCATGTGGAGGACCCCACAAGTGCAGGACAGGGAACTCATGTGGAGGGCCTCACAAGTGCAGGACTGGGAACTCATGGGGAGAATCCCACAAGTGCAGGACGGGGGACTCATGTGGAGGACCCCATAAGTGCAGGACAAGGACTCATGTGGAGGACCCCATAAGTGCAGCACGGGGGACTCATGTGGAGGACCCCACAAGTGCAGGACAGGGAACTCATGTGGAGGGCCTCAAAAGTGCAGGATGGGGGACTCATGTGGAGGACCCCACAAGTGCAGGATGGGGGACTCATGTGGAGGACCACACAAGTGCAGGATGGGGGACTCATGTGGAGGACCCCACAATTGCAGGACAGAGGTATCATGTGGAGGACCCTGTCATGATGTATGTGCTTTTCTCCATCCCATATTTCTTGTATAAGATGCCATGTGATGTATTTTACCTTCTCACTGTATTTGCTGTAATACTATGTCAGGATGTGATGTCACTTTCCTTCGGTTGTACTTACTGAACACTTTGAAATGTCTTGGGATGTAAGTGACCATACCTTCCCCCCATCTCCTGTGTCTCTGGGCCCATAATGCAATCATCTCTTGTCCACACAGCCAGGGGAACTTCCCATTGTTTCGTAAGCAGTGGATAACGCCAACTACACAAACCTGTAGACATCTCGGAGCCAACCTTCTAGAATCTTCTAGTGGGCCCAACCATTGCATAGACCCCTACCCTTGAGGGGCGGGCCCACGAGCTCAGACAATTCACTCCTGTTTCTAAGTGCAGTTGGGACTCAGAGCTGAGCTTTGAAGAGGAAGGGAGCGAGATCTGATTCTGCGGACAGATCTCGCCGTCCAGTGGATTGTGTGGGATTTCTGGGACTCTGAAAAGGACTATTACGTCATGATCTGGCACTTTGGATTATCGGGAGGTGCCCCCGAATCTGTTTTATTTGGACTTGTCGTGTGCTGTTCCTGTATTCCTGTTAGTAAACCTGTTGGATCATCCTCGGCCTGTTGTCTCTCCTTGCTCTGCTGTACACCCAGTCACAGACCCCACAAGTGCAGGATGGGGGACTCATTTGGAGGACCCCACAAGTGCAGGACGGGGGACTCATGTGGAGGACCCCACAAGTGCAGGACGGAGGACTCATGTGGAGGACCCCACAAGTGCAGGACGGAGGACTCATGTGGAGGACCCCACAAGTGCAGGATGGGGGACTCATGTGGAGGACCCCACAAGTGCAAGATGGGGGACTCATGTGGAGGACCCCACAAGTGCAGGACGGGGGACTCATGTGGAGGACCCCCCAAGTGCAGGGCGGGGGACTCATGTGGAGGACCACACAAGTGCAGGAGGGGGGACTCATGTGGAGGACCCCACAAGTGCAGGACGGGGGACTCATGTGGAGGACCCCACAAGAGTAGGATGGGGGACTCATGTAGAGGCCCCCACAGGCGCAGGATGGGGGAGTCATGCTCTGCTTTCGGATGGAGCCATAGTTGAGGATTACGGTGGCTTCTTTATGGGACTGCGGGAGACTATAAGTGGGGTAGTCGGCCATCGGTCCCATAGACTTACAGAGCAGCACACGCATGTCCCTCTAGGGTGGGCTCCGCAGTCAGACCCGCAGCAATATGACAGTTCCCCCTGTCCTGTGGAGAGATGATATCATGATATCACCATTATACTCCCTTCACAAATGTCTGCCTTTTTGGATCTGATGTTGAATGATGTAACATTAGGGAATATTTCATCCAATCTTCTCAATATTAACATTAACCATGTGTTTGCTCTACTTGCAGTACCATGTCTGACCACACGGAGTGCTGTCATATAAACACTTTCTATCTGCACAGATTCTGGAAAGTTGTTATTCTTCTCACAAATATGCAGCCGATAAAGAGTCTTTATTGTAATGTTTCCAAGGAAAAAGGTGCACAAATATCTATCTCCATGTGGCTATCCTGGACGCCAATGTCCGAACTTTTAGAGAGCCCAGAAATATGAGTCTCACCAGAGACCCCGATCTGCAGGGAGAGCTGTGTCATTGGTGAAGAGATGAGGTTCTGCCGGAGGGCTGAGATACCAGAAGGAAGATTCCAGACTTTCTAGCAATACCTACATGACAGGCTTCTTACCCAATGTCTGACTGTTATAAATCTTCGAAAACGTGGACATTACATTGTGGACGTTCTTGTACCAAAATGATCCAAAAACTTCTTCAGAAGGCGTGAGACGCTCAACATAAGGACGTTGGGTTCATGGAGTCCAGTGCACAAGTTGGCATTATAATCACTGATCATGGCCACAGGCGGCATCAAAGATGGCAGCAAATGTCCTGCGAGAATTGTCCCCGGTCCATAGCAGAGCTGATATGTACAGAGGAGCATTCAGACCAGAAACCTGCTCATTACTGACCCAGATGTCTCCTCCAGGGCTGCGGCTCCACCGCTCTGTCCTACATCCCTGGTTCTAATACACTTCAGTGAAATTTTTAGCCCCTCGTTTTCTATCTGATGATATTGACCAAAGGAAGCGTTTCTGTCTCTGTCCGGTTTACATAAGATTGAAGCCATAAATCACATCAGTGGTCTTGAGGTCTACGGGTATGAGGCTCTGCACATGGCGTAGATGTCAGTGATGTCGGTGTGGACTGGTGGTTTCTGGACACGTCACCAGGCAGAGTCCATAGAGTGACCTGCAATATCTCTGCGCAGCTCTGATCATCATTGCTTTGAAGACTGCTCCACACAATCACTTTAAATGGAAAGGGACAATTCACCAGGTCATAGCGCTATCAATGTCTTCCAGTGTCATAGCTCAATCCATGTCTTCCAGCATCCTAGCGCCATCCATGCCTTCCAACATCATAGCGCCATCCATGCCTTCCAACGTCATAGCGCCATCCATGCCTTCCAACGTCATAGCGCCATACATGTCTTCCAGTATCATAGCGCCATCCATGCCTTCCAACGTCATAGCGCCATACATGTCTTCCAACGTCATAGCGCCATACATGTCTTCCAACGTCATAGCGCCACACATGTCTTCCAGTTTCATAGCTCAATCCATGTCTTCTACCATCATAGCGCCATCCATGCCTTCCAACGTCATAGCGCCATACATGCCTTCCAATATCATAGCTCAATCCATGTCTTCTACCATCATAGCGCCATCCATCTCTTACAGCGTCATAGCGCCACACGTCTTCCAGTGTCACAGTGCCATCCATGTCTTCCAGCGTCATAGCGCTATCAATGTCTTCCAGTGTCATAGCATCATCCATGTCTTCCAGTATCATAGCTCAATCCATGTCTTCCAACGTCATAGCGCCATCCATGTATTCCAGCGTCATAGCGCTATCAATGTCTTCCAGTGTCATAGCATCATCCATGTCTTCCAGCGTCATAGCGCCATCCATCTCTTACAGCGTCAAAGCGCCATCCATGTATTCCAGTATCATAGCTCAATCCATGTCTTCTACCATCATAGCACCATCCATCTCTTCCAGCGTCATAGTGCCATCCATGTCTTCCAACATTATAGCGCCATTCATCTCTTCCAGTGTCATAGTGCCATCCATGTATTCCAGCGTCATAGTGCCATCCATGTATTCCAGCGTCATAGTGCCATCCATGTATTCCAGCGTCATAGTGCCATCCATGCCTTCCAACGTCATAGCGCCATTCATCTCTTCCAGCGTCATAGCGCCATTCATCTCTTCCAGCGTCATAGCGCCATACATGTCTTCCAGTGTCATAGTGCCATCCATGTCTTCCAGTGTCATAGCGCCATTCATGTCTTCCAGCGTCATAGCGCCATACATGTCTTCCAGTGTCATAGCGCCATACATGTCTTCCAGTGTCATAGCGCCATACATGTCTTCCAGTGTCATAGCGCCATTCATGTCTTCCAGCGTCATAGCGCCATACATGTCTTCCAGTGTCATAGCGCCATACATGTCTTCCAGTGTCATAGTGCCATCCATGTCTTCCAGTGTCATAGCACCACACATGTCTTCCAGCGTCATAGTGCCATCCATGTGTTCCAGCGTCATAGTGCCATCCATGTCTTCCCGCATCATAGTGCCATCCATGTCTTCCAGTGTCATAGTGCCATCCATGTGTTCCAGCGTCATAGTGCCATCCATGTCTTCCCGCATCATAGTGCCATCCGTGTCTTCCCGCATCATAGTGCCATCCATGTCTTCCCGCATCATAGTGCCATCCATGTCTTCCAGTGTCATAGTGCCATCCATGTGTTCCAGCGTCATAGTGCCATCCATGTATTCCAGTGTCATAGCACCACACATGTCTTCCAGCGTCATAGTGCCATCCATGTGTTCCAGTGTCATAGTGCCATCCATGTCTTCCAGTGTCATAGCACCACACATGTCTTCCAGCGTCATAGTGCCATCCATGTGTTCCAGCGTCATAGTGCCATCCATGTCTTCCCGCATCATAGTGCCATCCATGTCTTCCAGTGTCATAGTGCCATCCATGTGTTCCAGCGTCATAGTGCCATCCATGTCTTCCCGCATCATAGTGCCATCCGTGTCTTCCCGCATCATAGTGCCATCCATGTCTTCCCGCATCATAGTGCCATCCATGTCTTCCAGTGTCATAGTGCCATCCATGTGTTCCAGCGTCATAGTGCCATCCATGTATTCCAGCGTCATAGTGCCATCCATGTGTTCCAGCGTCATAGTGCCATCCATGTCTTCCCGCATCATAGTGCCATCCGTGTCTTCCCGCATCATAGTGCCATCCATGTGTTCCAGCGTCATAGTGCCATCCATGTCTTCCCGCATCATAGTGCCATCCATGTGTTCCAGCGTCATAGTGCCATCCATGTCTTCCAGTGTCATAGTGCCATCCATGTCTTCCCACATCATAGTGCCATCCATGTCTTCCAGCGTCATAGTGCCATCCATGTCTTCCCGCATCATAGTGCCATCCATGTCTTCCAGTGTCATAGTGCCATCCATGTGTTCCAGCGTCATAGTGCCATCCATGTGTTCCAGCGTCATAGTGCCATCCATGTATTCCAGCGTCATAGTGCCATCCATGTGTTCCAGCGTCATAGTGCCATCCATGTCTTCCAGTGTCATAGTGCCATCCATGTCTTCCAGCGTCATAGTGCCATCCATGTATTCCAGCGTCATAGTGCCATCCATGTGTTCCAGCGTCATAGTGCCATCCATGTCTTCCCGCATCATAGTGCCATCCGTGTCTTCCCGCATCATAGTGCCATCCATGTGTTCCAGCGTCATAGTGCCATCCATGTCTTCCCGCATCATAGTGCCATCCATGTGTTCCAGCGTCATAGTGCCATCCATGTCTTCCAGCATCATAGTGCCATCCATGTGTTCCAGCGTCATAGTGCCATCCATGTCTTCCAGTGTCATAGTGCCATCCATGTCTTCCCACATCATAGTGCCATCCATGTGTTCCAGCGTCATAGTGCCATCCATGTATTCCAGTGTCATAGTGCCATCCATGTCTTCCAGTGTCATAGTGCCATCCATGTATTCCAGTGTCATAGTGCCATCCATGTCTTCCAGCGTCATAGTGCCATCCATGTCATGTCTTCCAGCGTCCTAGCACCATCCATGTCTTCCAGCGTCATAGCACCATCCATGTCTTCCAGCGTCATAGCACCATCTATGTCTTCCAGCGTCCTAGCACCATCCATGTCTTCCAGCGTCATAGTGCCATCCATGTCTTCCAGTGTCATAGTGCCATCCATGTCTTCCCACATCATAGTGCCATCCATGTGTTCCAGCGTCATAGTGCCATCCATGTGTTCCAGCGTCATAGTGCCATCCATGTCTTCCCACATCATAGTGCCATCCATGTGTTCCAGCGTCATAGTGCCATCCATGTGTTCCAGCGTCATAGTGCCATCCATGTCTTCCCACATCATAGTGCCATCCGTGTCTTCCAGTGTCATAGTGCCATCCATGTGTTCCAGCGTCATAGTGCCATCCATGTATTCCAGCGTCATAGTGCCATCCATGTGTTCCAGCGTCATAGTGCCATCCATGTCTTCCAGTGTCATAGTGCCATCCATGTGTTCCAGCGTCATAGTGCCATCCATGTCTTCCCACATCATAGTGCCATCCGTGTCTTCCAGTGTCATAGTGCCATCCATGTGTTCCAGCGTCATAGTGCCATCCATGTATTCCAGCGTCATAGTGCCATCCATGTGTTCCAGCGTCATAGTGCCATCCATGTCTTCCAGTGTCATAGTGCCATCCATGTGTTCCAGCGTCATAGTGCCATCCATGTCTTCCCACATCATAGTGCCATCCATGTCTTCCAGCGTCATAGTGCCATCCATGTCTTCCCGCATCATAGTGCCATCCATGTCTTCCAGTGTCATAGTGCCATCCATGTGTTCCAGCGTCATAGTGCCATCCATGTGTTCCAGCGTCATAGTGCCATCCATGTCTTCCCGCATCATAGTGCCATCCGTGTCTTCCCGCATCATAGTGCCATCCATGTGTTCCAGCGTCATAGTGCCATCCATGTCTTCCCGCATCATAGTGCCATCCATGTGTTCCAGCGTCATAGTGCCATCTATGTCTTCCAGCGCCATAGTGCCATCCATGTCTTCCCACATCATAGTGCCATCCATGTCTTCCAGTGTCATAGTGCCATCCATGTCTTCCAGTGTCATAGTGCCATCCATGTCTTCCCACATCATAGTGCCATCCATGTGTTCCAGCGTCATAGTGCCATCCATGTCTTCCCACATCATAGTGCCATCCATGTGTTCCAGCGTCATAGTGCCATCCATGTGTTCCAGCGTCATAGTGCCATCCATGTGTTCCAGCGTCATAGTGCCATCCATGTGTTCCAGCGTCATAGTGCCATCCATGTCATGTCTTCCAGCGTCCTAGCACCATCCATGTCTTCCAGCGTCCTAGCACCATCTATGTCTTCCAGCGTCCTAGCACCATCCATGTCTTCCAGCGTCATAGTGCCATCCATGTGTTCCAGCGTCATAGTGCCATCCATGTGTTCCAGCGTTCTAGCACCATCCATGTCTTCCAGCGTCCTAGCACCATCTATGTTTTCCAGCGTCCTAGCACCATCCATGTCTTCCAGCGTCCTAGCACCATCCATGTCTTCCAGCGTCCTAGCACCATCCATGTCTTCCAGCGTCCTAGCACCATCCATGTCTTCCAGCGTCCTAGCACCATCTATGTCTTCCAGCGTCCTAGCACCATCCATGTCTTCCAGCGTCCTAGCACCATCCATGTCTTCCAGCGTCCTAGCACCATCCATGTCTTCCAGCGTCCTAGCACCATCCATGTCTTCCAGCGTCCTAGCACCATCCATGTCTTCCAGCGTCATATCACCATCTATGTCTTCCAATCTTGACTGCTTCACTGTGACCCACGAGGCTGACTAGATGCTCAGCCACTGTGACTATTCACCTTCGTTGACTCCAGGAATATGCGATTCTCCATCTTATTTTTGGTAGGTTCATGGTTCCTGCTCATCGTGGTTTTCACATTTGGTTTTGTTGACTTTATTGTCTCTGGTCTTGATCTTGTGTTAATTGTTACATTTGCTCCTAAATTTTTTTTTAATTGATTTTACCATTTGGGCAGTTGCCGCGCTTGTCCTCCCAGTCTCCAGCCACTCATGAATTGTCCTTGCAGGATCTCTTGCTGGAGCGTCGGTTGATTGATCTTGACCCACGTCTCCAGGTTCTAGCAGCTCCTGCTTTCCTTCCTACTTTGTTATGGGATTATCAGTGACATGATTATGAGCAATATATAATGCATGAATACATATGTAGCCATACATAAGTCTATATAATTATATAAATAGTACACATAATTGTACTCGCTTCACCTCTTCCGTGCAGCTGCTCTTCCATTATCGCCTGTGTCCTCCTCTGGTCTGTGCACATCTTTGTCCGCTTGTATAGACATGTGACGTCTGCAGCCAATCATTGCCTGGATTGCTCACTGCTGTAGTCAGTGATTGGCTGCAGAGGTCACATGCTCATCCCACTGACAGACAGAGCCGACCGGTGTGGAGTCCAGGCGAGGCGGGAAGAGAAGTGGCGTGGGATCGGTGAGGTGAAGCGACAGAAAATGTAAGAATAAACCGAGCCGGGTTCATTCTCTCCTCCGCTATCTCTGAACCTTTCATCACAATTTCTCTCCAGAAATTACTTATTTCAGTCTCTGGAATCATTTAGAAGTCATTTTTGAATTAAAAAAAAAAAAAAACTAATTAAGTCCGTCCTTGGTCAGCAGATTTGTAAAATGTAGAGCTCATAATAAAGAATAATATGGCGCGTCTACAGACGAGGCTCCGAAATGGAGTTTTAATAGGAGCCTTCTAATTATTGTTTGTTTAGCCCTCCTTTAATTTGCTGCTATGGGTGAAATGAAAATTACCATAATGGGAGCGCAGATCATTATCATACAATATTAACATCATTACAAAATCCTAATGCATCACATCGTCATAAAAATAAAATCATCAATAAAGCGGATCAATAGCTGCTCTGCTGGTAATGAAGGCATCAGCGAAGCTCAGGAAGGGGGCACCGAGTGTCCAGACGAGGGTGAACTCACAAAGCGTCCGAGAAGCCAAAGTGCCGGAGAAACCAAAGCGCTGGAGAAGCCAAAGCGCCGGAGAAGCCAAAGCGCTGGAGAAGCCAAAGTGCCGGAAAAGCCAAAGTGCCGGAGAAGCCAAAGCGCTGGAGAAGCCAAAGCGCTGGAGAAGCCAAAGTGCCGGAAAAGCCAAAGTGCTGGAGAAGCCAAAGCGCTGGAGAAGCCAAAGTGCCGGAGAAGACAAAGCGCTGGAGAAGCCAAAGCGCTGGAGAAGCCAAAGTGCCGGAAAAGCCAAAGTGCTGGAGAAGCCAAAGCGCTGGAGAAGCCAAAGTGCCGGAGAAGACAAAGCGCCGGAGAAGCCAAAGCGCTGGAGAAGCCAAAGCGCTGGAGAAGCCAAAGTGCCGGAGAAGCCAAAGTGCCGGAGAAGCCAAAGCGCCGGAGAAGCCAAAGCGCTGGAGAAGCCAAAGCGCCGGAGAAGCCAAAGCGCCGGAGAAGCCAAAGTGCCGGAGAAGCCAAAGTGCCGGAGAAGCCAAAGCGCTGGAGAAGCCAAAGCGCTGGAGAAGCCAAAGTGCCGGAGAAGCCAAAGTGCCGGAGAAGCCAAAGTGCCGGAGAAGCCAAAGTGCCAGAGAAGCAAAAGTGCCGGAAAAGCCAAAGCGCTGGAGAAGCCAAAGCGCTGGAGAAGCCAAAGCGCCGGAGAAGCCAAAGTGCCGGAGAAGCCAAAGCGCCGGAGAAGCCAAAGCGCCGGAGAAGCCAAAGCGCCGGAGAAGCCAATTCGCCGGAGAAGCCAAAGTGCCGGAGAAGCCAAAGCGCCGGAGAAGCCAAAGCGCCGGAGAAGCCAAAGCGCCGGAGAAGCCAAAGCGCGCAGCGAGAAGATGTAGCAGAGCAGAGCACAGTGCACGGAGCTGTCACATATTACAGGCGACTGCAGCTAAGTCTGCGCTGATTCATTGTCACCAGGGGTGTCCTGAAATCACTTTAAAAAGAAAAAAACATTAGGAAAAGTGTGCCAAAATATCACTAGATTCAAAGTATACAGTGTTTAAACGAAAAACACAACTGACTCTAAAAACACCAAAACCAAACATTCTGTAATGCTTTTATATTAACATCCAGCCGCTAATGAAACGCAGATGGAAACGGTAGAAGAAATGTGGCGCACTGCTGAGCATGCAGTTTGGATCAGGACGAGGCTGCGCACTCAGTGCATGAAACGCAGATGGAGACGTTACAATAAATGTGGCGCACTGCTGAGCATGCAAAGTTTGGATCAGGACGAGGCTGCGCACTCAGTGCATGAAGCGCAGATGGAGACGTTACAATAAATGTGGCGCACTGCTGAGCATGCGGCGTGTGGATCTGGACGAGGCTGCGCACTCAGTGCATGAAACACATATGGAAACGTTACAGTAAACGTGGCGCACTGCTGAGCATGCAAAGTTTGGATCAGGACGAGGCTGCGCACTCAGTGCATGAAACACATATGGAAACGTTACAGTAAATGTGGCGCACTGCTGAGCATGCGGTGTGTGGATCTGGACGAGGCTGCGCACTCAGTGCATTATAGTTACTGTGATGAATCAAAGTTATGGGAAAGTTGTAATTCTTTGTGGCTCCATATTCACAATTGGGGAAAACCTCCTCGCCTGCGCTGCACAATGTGAATTGCTGCTAACGCGATTCAAGTCGTGATGGGGAGAAACAGAGTGGATTGATTTATAAATGTAACAAGATGAACAAAACGCGTGAGCGCAGCCTGCGTCCTCCATATGTCAGAAAATTACATTGTAATTACATTGCAGTTAACCTTTTCAGTACACGGCGTTGATTTCCAATTAGTGACGATGTTGTGGGGGTGTCGGGGGACCGTAGTCGGGGGCAAAGGTGAACCCCGGCTTCCAGGCAGCGTCTCTCTGTGGTGCTGAGCTCCTGCCACCTCCGCACTGCAACCAGCAACACCACAACCTGCAGTGTCCATAGGACGGTTTCACCCGGTAACACCACAGCAGCAGGGGGCTCCTTCCTGCACTTCTCTCCTCTACTATAGGACGGTCTGTTTCCCCAGGTAACACCACAGCAGCAGGGGGCTCCTTCCTGCACTTCTATCCTCTACTATAGGACGGTCTGTTTCCCCCGGTAACACCACAGCAGCAGGGGGCTCCTTCCTGCACTTCTCTCCTCTACTATAGGACGGTCTGTTTCCCCCGGTAACACCACAGCGGCAGGGGGCTCCTTCCTGCACTTCTCTCCTCTACTATAGGACGGTCTGTTTCCCCCGGTAACACCACAGCGGCAGGGGGCTCCTTCCTGCACTTCTCTCCTCTACTATAGGACGGTCTGTTTCCCCCGGTAACACCACAGCGGCAGGGGGCTCCTTCCTGCACTTCTCTCCTCTACTATAGGAGGGTCTGTTTCCCCCGGTAACACCACAGCGGTAGGGGGCTCCCTCCTGCACTTCTCTCCTCTACTATAGGACGGTCTGTTTCCCCCGGTAACACCACAGCAGCAGGGGGCTCCTTCCTGCACTTCTCTCTTCTACTATAGGACGGTCTGTTTCCCCCTGTAACACCACTGCAGCAGGGGGCTCCTTCCTGCACTTCTCTCCTCTACTATAGGACAGTTTCCCCCGGTAATACCACAGCAGCAGGGGGCTCCTTCCTGCACTTCTCTCCTCTACTATAGGACGGTCTGTTTCCCCCTGTAACACCACAGCAGCAGGGGGCTCCTTCCTGCACTTCTCTCCTCTACTATAGGACAGTTTCCCCCGGTAACACCACAGCAGCAGGGGGCTCCTTCCTGCACTTCTCTCCTCTACTATAGGACGGTCTGTTTCCCCCTGTAACACCACAGCAGCAGGGGGCTCCTTCCTGCACTTCTCTCCTCTACTATAGGACAGTTTCCCCCGGTAACACCACAGCGGCAGGGTGCTCCTTCCTGCACTTCTCTCCTCTACTATAGGACGGTCTGTTTCCCCCGGTAACACCACAGCAGCAGGGGGCTCCTTCCTGCACTTCTCTCCTCTACTATAGGACGGTCTGTTTCCCCCGGTAACACCACAGCAGCAGGGGGCTCCTTCCTGCACTTCTCTCCTCTACTATAGGACGCTCTGTTTCCCCCGGTAACACCACAGCGGCAGGGGGCTCCTTCCTGCACTTCTCTCCTCTACTATAGGAGGGTCTGTTTCCCCCGGTAACACCACAGCGGCAGGGGCTCCTTCC
Source organism: Anomaloglossus baeobatrachus (assembly GCF_048569485.1). Taxonomy (NCBI): domain Eukaryota; kingdom Metazoa; phylum Chordata; class Amphibia; order Anura; family Aromobatidae; genus Anomaloglossus; species Anomaloglossus baeobatrachus. The sequence goes on from NC_134361.1 coordinate 5,504,752, forward strand.
TACACTTCTCTCCTCTACTATAGGAGGGTCTGTTTCCCCCGGTAACACCACAGCAGCAGGGGGCTCCTTCCTGCACTTCTCTCCTCTACTATAGGACGGTCTGGTTCCCCCTGTAACACCACAGCAGCAGGGGGCTCCTTCCTGCACTTCTCTCCTCTACTATAGGACGGTCTGTTTCCCCCGGTAACACCACAGCAGCAGGGGGCTCCCTCTTGCACTTCTCTCCTCTACTATAGGACGGTCTGTTTCTCCCGGTAACACCACAGCAGCAGGGGGCTCCCTCTTGCACTTCTCTCCTCTACTATAGGAGGGTCTGTTTCCCCCTGTAACACCACAGCAGCAGGGGGCTCCTTCCTGCACTTCTCTCCTCTACTATAGGACGGTCTGTTTCCCCCTGTAACACCACAGCGGCAGGGGGCTCCCTCCTGCACTTCTCTCTTCTACTATAGGACGGTCTGTTTCCCCCTGTAACACCACAGCAGCAGGGGGCTCCTTCCTGCACTTCTCTCCTCTACTATAGGACGGTCTGTTTCCCCCGGTAACACCACAGCAGCAGGGGGCTCCTTCCTGCACTTCTCTCCTCTACTATAGGACGGTCTGTTTCCCCCTGTAACACCACAGCAGCAGGGGGCTCCTTCCTGCACTTCTCTCCTCTACTATAGGACGGTCTGTTTCTCCCGGTAACACCACAGCAGCAGGGGGCTCCCTCTTGCACTTCTCTCCTCTACTATAGGAGGGTCTGTTTCCCCCTGTAACACCACAGCAGCAGGGGGCTCCTTCCTGCACTTCTCTCTTCTACTATAGGACGGTCTGTTTCCCCCAGTAACACCACAGCGGCAGGGGGCTCCCTCCTGCACTTCTCTCTTTTACTATAGGATGGTCTGTTTCCCCCTGTAACACCACAGCAGCAGGGGGCTCCTTCCTGCACTTCTCTCCTCTACTATAGGACAGTTTCCCCCGGTAACACCACAGCAGCAGGGGGCTCCCTCCTGCACTTCTCTCCTCTACTATAGGAGGGTCTGTTTCCCCCTGTAACACCACAGCAGCAGGGGGCTCCTTCCTGCACTTCTCTCCTCTACTATAGGACGGTCTGTTTCTCCCGGTAACACCACAGCAGCAGGGGGCTCCCTCTTGCACTTCTCTCCTCTACTATAGGAGGGTCTGTTTCCCCCTGTAACACCACAGCGGCAGGGGGCTCCTTCCTGCACTTCTCTCCTCTACTATAGGAGGGTCTGTTTCCCCCTGTAACACCACAGCGGCAGGGGGCTCCCTCCTGCAGTTCTCTCTTCTATTATAGGATGGTCTGTTTCCCCCTGTAACACCACAGCAGCAGGGGGCTCCTTCCTGCACTTCTCTCCTCTACTATAGGACGGTCTGTTTCCCCCAGTAACACCACAGCAGCAGGGGGCTCCTTCCTGCACTTCTCTCCTCTACTATAGGACGCTCTGTTTCCCCCAGTAACACCACAGCAGCAGGGGGCTCCTTCCTGCACTTCTCTCCTCTACTATAGGACGGTCTGTTTCCCCCAGTAACACCACAGCAGCAGGGGGCTCCTTCCTGCACTTCTCTCCTCTACTATAGGACGCTCTGTTTCCCCCGGTAACACCACAGCGGCAGGGGGATCCTTCCTGCACTTCTCTCCTCTACTATAGGACGGTCTGTTTACCCCGGTAACACCACAGCGGCAGGGGGCTCCTTCCTGCACTTCTCTCCTCTACTATAGGAGGGTCTGTTTCCCCCGGTAACACCACAGCGGCAGGGGGCTCCCTCCTGCACTTCTCTCTTCTACTATAGGACGGTCTGTTTCCCCCTGTAACACCACAGCAGCAGGGGGCTCCTTCCTGCACTTCTCTCCTCTACTATAGGACGGTCTGTTTCCCCCTGTAACACCACAGCAGCAGAAGGCTCCTTCCTGCACTTCTCTCCTCTACTATAGGACGGTCTGTTTCCCCCGGTAACACCACAGCAGCAGGGGGCTCCTTCCTGCACTTCTCTCCTCTACTATAGGACGGTCTGTTTCCCCCTGTAACACCACAGCAGCAGGGGGCTCCCTCTTGCACTTCTCTCCTCTACTATAGGAGGGTCTGTTTCCCCCTGTAATACCACAGCGGCAGGGGGCTCCCTCCTGCACTTCTCTCCTCTACTATAGGACGGTCTGTTTCCCCCGGTAACACCACAGCAGCAGGGGGCTCCCTCTTGCACTTCTCTCCTCTACTATAGGAGGGTCTGTTTCCCCCTGTAACACCACAGCAGCAGGGGGCTCCCTCTTGCACTTCTCTCCTCTACTATAGGAGGGTCTGTTTCCCCCTGTAATACCACAGCGGCAGGGGGCTCCCTCCTGCACTTCTCTCCTCTACTATAGGACGGTCTGTTTCCCCCTGTAATACCACAGCGGCAGGGGGCTCCTTCTTGCACTTCTCTCCTCTACTATAGGAGGGTCTGTTTCCCCCTGTAACACCACAGCAGCAGGGGGCTCCTTCCTGCACTTCTCTCCTCTACTATAGGACGGTCTGTTTCCCCCTGTAACACCACAGCAGCAGGGGGCTCCTTCCTGCACTTCTCTCCTCTACTATAGGACGGTCTGTTTCCCCCGGTAACACCACAGCGGCAGGGGGCTCCTTCCTGCACTTCTCTCCTCTACTATAGGAGGGCCTGTTTCCCCCGGTAACACCACAGCGGCAGGGGGCTCCTTCCTGCACTTCTCTCCTCTACTATAGGACGGTCTGTTTCCCCCGGTAACACCACAGCAGCAGGGGGCTCCTTCCTGCACTTCTCTCCTCTACTATAGGACGGTCTGTTTCCCCCTGTAACACCACAGCAGCAGGGGGCTCCTTCCTGCACTTCTCTCCTCTACTATAGGACGGTCTGTTTCCCCCTGTAACACCACAGCAGCAGAAGGCTCCTTCCTGCACTTCTCTCCTCTACTATAGGACGGTCTGTTTCCCCCGGTAACACCACAGCAGCAGGGGGCTCCCTCTTGCACTTCTCTCCTCTACTATAGGAGGGTCTGTTTCCCCCTGTAACACCACAGCAGCAGGGGGCTCCCTCTTGCACTTCTCTCCTCTACTATAGGAGGGTCTGTTTCCCCCTGTAATACCACAGCGGCAGGGGGCTCCCTCCTGCACTTCTCTCCTCTACTATAGGACGGTCTGTTTCCCCCTGTAATACCACAGCGGCAGGGGGCTCCTTCTTGCACTTCTCTCCTCTACTATAGGAGGGTCTGTTTCCCCCTGTAACACCACAGCAGCAGGGGGCTCCTTCCTGCACTTCTCTCCTCTACTATAGGACGGTCTGTTTCCCCCTGTAACACCACAGCAGCAGGGGGCTCCTTCCTGCACTTCTCTCCTCTACTATAGGAGGGCCTGTTTCCCCCGGTAACACCACAGCGGCAGGGGGCTCCTTCCTGCACTTCTCTCCTCTACTATAGGACGGTCTGTTTCCCCCGGTAACACCACAGCAGCAGGGGGCTCCTTCCTGCACTTCTCTCCTCTACTATAGGACGGTCTGTTTCCCCCTGTAACACCACAGCAGCATGGGGCTCCTTCCTGCACTTCTCTCCTCTACTATAGGACGGTCTGTTTCCCCCTGTAACACCACAGCAGCAGAAGGCTCCTTCCTGCACTTCTCTCCTCTACTATAGGACGGTCTGTTTCCCCCGGTAACACCACAGCAGCAGGGGGCTCCCTCTTGCACTTCTCTCCTCTACTATAGGAGGGTCTGTTTCCCCCTGTAACACCACAGCAGCAGGGGGCTCCCTCTTGCACTTCTCTCCTCTACTATAGGAGGGTCTGTTTCCCCCTGTAATACCACAGCGGCAGGGGGCTCCCTCCTGCACTTCTCTCCTCTACTATAGGACGGTCTGTTTCCCCCTGTAATACCACAGCGGCAGGGGGCTCCTTCTTGCACTTCTCTCCTCTACTATAGGAGGGTCTGTTTCCCCCTGTAACACCACAGCAGCAGGGGGCTCCTTCCTGCACTTCTCTCCTCTACTATAGGACGGTCTGTTTCCCCCTGTAACACCACAGCAGCAGGGGGCTCCTTCCTGCACTTCTCTCCTCTACTATAGGACGGTCTGTTTCCCCCGGTAACACCACAGCGGCAGGGGGCTCCTTCCTGCACTTCTCTCCTCTACTATAGGACGGTCTGTTTCCCCCAGTAACACCACAGCGGCAGGGGGCTCCTTCCTGCACTTCTCTCCTCTACTATAGGACGGTCTGTTTCCCCCGGTAACACCACAGCAGCAGGGGGCTCCTTCCTACACCTCTCTCCTCTACTATAGGATGGTCTGTTTCCCCCTGTAACACCACAGCAGCAGGGGGCTCCTTTCTGCACTTCTCTCCTCTACTATAGGACAGTCTGTTTCCCCCGGTAACACCACAGCAGCAGGGGGCTCCTTCCTGCACTTCTCTCCTCTACTATAGGATGGTCTGTTTCCCCCGGTAACACCACAGCGGCAGGGGGCTCCTTCCTGCACTTCTCTCCTCTACTATAGGACGGTCTGTTTCTCCCGGTAACACCACAGCAGCAGGGGGCTCCCTCTTGCACTTCTCTCCTCTACTATAGGAGGGTCTGTTTCCCCCTGTAACACCACAGCAGCAGGGGGCTCCTTCCTGCACTTCTCTCTTCTACTATAGGACGGTCTGTTTCCCCCAGTAACACCACAGCAGCAGGGGGCTCCTTCCTGCACTTCTCTCCTCTACTATAGGACGGTCTGTTTCCCCCTGTAACACCACAGCAGCAGGGGGCTCCTTCCTGCACTTCTCTCCTCTACTATAGGACGGTCTGTTTCTCCCGGTAACACCACAGCAGCAGGGGGCTCCCTCTTGCACTTCTCTCCTCTACTATAGGAGGGTCTGTTTCCCCCTGTAACACCACAGCAGCAGGGGGCTCCTTCCTGCACTTCTCTCTTCTACTATAGGACGGTCTGTTTCCCCCAGTAACACCACAGCGGCAGGGGGCTCCCTCCTGCACTTCTCTCTTCTACTATAGGATGGTCTGTTTCCCCCTGTAACACCACAGCAGCAGGGGGCTCCTTCCTGCACTTCTCTCCTCTACTATAGGACAGTTTCCCCCGGTAACACCACAGCAGCAGGGGGCTCCTTCCTGCACTTCTCTCCTCTACTATAGGACGGTCTGTTTCTCCCGGTAACACCACAGCAGCAGGGGGCTCCCTCTTGCACTTCTCTCCTCTACTATAGGAGGGTCTGTTTCCCCCTGTAACACCACAGCGGCAGGGGGCTCCTTCCTGCACTTCTCTCTTCTATTATAGGATGGTCTTTTTCCCCCTGTAACACCACAGCAGCAGGGGGCTCCTTCCTGCACTTCTCTCCTCTACTATAGGACAGTTTCCCCCGGTAACACCACAGCAGCAGGGGGCTCCTTCCTGCACTTCTCTCCTCTACTATAGGAGGGTCTGTTTCCCCCGGTAACACCACAGCAGCAGGGGGCTCCCTCCTGCACTTCTCTCCTCTACTATAGGACAGTTTCCCCCGGTAACACCACAGCGGCAGGGTGCTCCTTCCTGCACTTCTCTCCTCTACTATAGGACGGTCTGTTTCCCCCGGTAACACCACAGCAGCAGGGGGCTCCTTCCTGCACTTCTCTCCTCTACTATAGGACGGTCTGTTTCCCCCGGTAACACCACAGCAGCAGGGGGCTCCTTCCTGCACTTCTCTCCTCTACTATAGGACGCTCTGTTTCCCCCGGTAACACCACAGCGGCAGGGGGATCCTTCCTGCACTTCTCTCCTCTACTATAGGACGGTCTGTTTACCCCGGTAACACCACAGCGGCAGGGGGCTCCTTCCTGCACTTCTCTCCTCTACTATAGGAGGGTCTGTTTCCCCCGGTAACACCACAGCGGCAGGGGGCTCCCTCCTGCACTTCTCTCTTCTACTATAGGACGGTCTGTTTCCCCCTGTAACACCACAGCAGCAGGGGGCTCCTTCCTGCACTTCTCTCCTCTACTATAGGACGGTCTGTTTCCCCCTGTAACACCACAGCAGCAGGGGGCTCCCTCTTGCACTTCTCTCCTCTACTATAGGAGGGTCTGTTTCCCCCTGTAATACCACAGCGGCAGGGGGCTCCCTCCTGCACTTCTCTCCTCTACTATAGGACGGTCTGTTTCCCCCGGTAACACCACAGCAGCAGGGGGCTCCCTCTTGCACTTCTCTCCTCTACTATAGGAGGGTCTGTTTCCCCCTGTAACACCACAGCAGCAGGGGGCTCCCTCTTGCACTTCTCTCCTCTACTATAGGAGGGTCTGTTTCCCCCTGTAATACCACAGCGGCAGGGGGCTCCCTCCTGCACTTCTCTCCTCTACTATAGGACGGTCTGTTTCCCCCTGTAACACCACAGCGGCAGGGGGCTCCTTCTTGCACTTCTCTCCTCTACTATAGGAGGGTCTGTTTCCCCCTGTAACACCACAGCAGCAGGGGGCTCCTTCCTGCACTTATCTCCTCTACTATAGGACGGTCTGTTTCCCCCGGTAACACCACAGCAGCAGGGGGCTCCCTCTTGCACTTCTCTCCTCTACTATAGGAGGGTCTGTTTCCCCCTGTAATACCACAGCGGCAGGGGGCTCCCTCCTGCACTTCTCTCCTCTACTATAGGACGGTCTGTTTCCCCCTGTAATACCACAGCGGCAGGGGGTTCCTTCTTGCACTTCTCTCCTCTACTATAGGAGGGTCTGTTTCCCCCTGTAACACCACAGCAGCAGGGGGCTCCTTCCTGCACTTCTCTCCTCTACTATAGGATGGTCTGTTTCCCCCTGTAACACCACAGCAGCAGGGGGCTCCTTCCTGCACTTCTCTCCTCTACTATAGGACGGTCTGTTTCCCCCGGTAACACCACAGCGGCAGGGGGCTCCTTCCTGCACTTCTCTCCTCTACTATAGGACGGTCTGTTTCCCCCTGTAATACCACAGCGGCAGGGGGCTCCTTCCTGCACTTCTCTCCTCTACTATAGGACGGTCTGTTTCCCCCAGTAACACCACAGCGGCAGGGGGCTCCTTCCTGCACTTCTCTCCTCTACTATAGGACGGTCTGTTTCCCCCGGTAACACCACAGCAGCAGGGGGCTCCTTCCTGCACTTCTCTCCTCTACTATAGGATGGTCTGTTTCCCCCGGTAACACCACAGCGGCAGGGGGCTCCTTCCTGCACTTCTCTCCTCTACTATAGGACGGTCTGTTTCCCCCGGTAACACCACAGCAGCAGGGGGCTCCTTCCTGCACTTCTCTCCTCTACTATAGGACGGTCTGTTTCCCCCTGTAACACCACAGCAGCAGGGGGCTCCTTCCTGCACTTCTCTCCTCTACTATAGGAGGGCCTGTTTCCCCCGGTAACACCACAGCGGCAGGGGGCTCCTTCCTGCACTTCTCTCCTCTACTATAGGACGGTCTGTTTCCCCCGGTAACACCACAGCAGCAGGGGGCTCCTTTCTGCACTTCTCTTCTCTACTATAGGACGGTCTGTTTCCCCCGGTAACACCACAGCAGCAGGGTGCTCCTTCTTGCACTTCTCTCCTCTACTATAGGACGGTCTGTTTCCCCTGGTAACACCACAGTGGCAGGGGGCTCCTTCCTTCACTTCTCTCCTCTACTATAGGACGGTCTGTTTCCCCCGGTAACACCACAGCGGCAGGGGGATCCTTCCTGCACTTCTCTCCTCTACTATAGGACGGTCTGTTTCCCCCAGTAACACCACAGCGGCATGGGGCTTCTTCCTGCACTTCTCTCCTCTACTATAGGACGGTCTGTTTCCCCCGGTAATACCACAGCGGCAGGGTGCTCCTTCCTGCACTTTTCTCCTCTACTATAGGACGGTCTGTTTCCCCCGGTAACCACAGCGGCAGGGGGCTCCTTCCTGCACTTCTTTCCTCTACTATAGGACGGTTGTTACGGGGGGACCGGCAGATTCGGACCAGGGGTATATATCCCAATCGCCAGTCGGGGCCCACCGTGCTCCAGATGGTAATGGAGCTGCTGGCACCTTGTGGGTTAGGCGGAGACTATAGAGCTGGATGGCTCTGAGATAACTCAAGGAACCGGTCACGTGTGTAGGGACACGTCAGACCGGACGACAATCCAGTTAGCGTTTCGGTGGAGCGGACGCTACTCCGACCACGTGTGTAACAACACGTCAGGCCGGATGGTAACCAGTTAGCGTTGACCGAGAAGACCGCTGCGACAGCGCCCTGTCGGCCACGTGTGTAAGACACGTCAGGCCGAGCGGTCCTCCGATTAGCGTTTCTGGCCACCACTCGACTGGCCACGTGTGTAAAGGACACATCAGACCAGGTAGTCACACCAGTAGCATTTGACTGGGAAGCCGAGGAGGATAATAGGGTTCACACACCCAATCCAGGAACACCCTGTTAACTTCGCAGGGGTTCTGGGGTGCGCTGTCCGTGCGCGTAGAGGGCACAACCGAACAGGTGGTGCAGCAGGTACACTGTCCGTGTGCGTAGAGGGCACTCTCGGACAGGTGACGCAACAGGTATTCTGTCCGTGTGCGTAGGAGGCACAACTGAACAGGTGACGCAGCAGCCGCAGCCCAGTTAACGCCACTGGACTGCTCTAGCACAACAGGAACGGTAGCAAGGAAGCACGGCGCCTGACCCTCATGTGCTGAGCCACGAATCTTGGCGTGACAGGCACCGTTCGCCTAGCCCTACCTACCACTTCCAACAAGGCTTATGCCACCAAGAACTCTAAATGAAGACTGCGCACCTCCATGTTGTCTCCAGCCCCTTTTATAACCTGGTTCCGCCCCAAACCCAGGGTGGAACCACCAAGGTCCAATAGCAGAGTGCCATGTCATCAGTGACGTCACATGCAACCTATCCGGAACCGCCACGTCATTGATGACCTCATGGCAGCCACGCCCCAAACACTTCACCAGTCATCGTCTGACGACCAATGGTGAGGTGCCAGATCATAGGGGCGGGCCTCTGCGAGCCAGTCCGTAGTTGCCATGTCATCAGGACACCTGACACCCTCTGCCCTATCAGGGCCTGCCACCTCACGGACATGCTCAGTGAGGTCCTTACCGGACCTAGCCTCTGATGCACTAAATGCCTGAGCATGCTCAGTAGGCACATCCCAGAACTTAGACACAGCACGAAGTCCAAGTACCTGTGCAAAGAGGCTGTTAGGGTTAATTGTGGGAGCATGCTCAGTAGCCTGAACTGAGGACTTAGTCTCAGAAATGACACAATCAGGCTGAGCATGCTCACTAGGGAAAACACCGGGCTTAGACTCTGGCTGGGGTAAATCGGCGCACGCATGCGCACTAGCCGCCTCTCCACACTTAGACGGGGTAGAAGGAGCAGCCAACTGGACGACCCGAGGCACGGCCAAGAACGGCAGCCGGCGCCTGGGCGCAACAGGAAGCGCAGCAGGCTGCTTGCGGCTATGGCGGCGCCGGTTCGTAACAACGGTCTGTTTCGGTAACACCACAGCGGCAGGGGGCTCCTTCCTGCACTTCTCTCCTCTACTATAGGACGGTCTGTTTCCCCCGGTAACACCACAGCGGCAGTGGGCTCCTTCCTGCACTTCTCTCCTCTACTGTAGAACGGTCTGTTTCCCCCGATAACACCACAGTCGCAGCTGGTAAATTCCTGGCGCCCCACATGTAGCCGCATCCCCTCCACAGGGATGTGAGTCACCACCGGGCGGAGCTCCTTCATCGCTGTCTCTGTGACGACCCGTCCCCCGGGTCTATGTTACCTCACACCTAGACCGGTCCTAGTGGAGGCAGATAGTTCCCGGAAATTCCACTAGAATCAAGGCCACAACTTCCGGTCGCTCCGGACCTATTCCTGACACTGAGGAGCTTCCTGTGTCCCTTGCTCGGGGTCTCCTGAGGTGACTCTGAGGGTCCGGCCACATTATTCGGGCTCCTGTCACTACCTCCCTCAAGTGCTGCTTCTCACTATCTGACCAATCCCAACTGTCACCTCACTGTTGCCGGGCAGATTTAACCTTTAACTCCTTCAGCCCTGTTCTCCATCCCAACTCTAAGCTAATGCACCAGGGAGCAGTGACCCCTAGTGGTGCCTGAGAACAGTGCACCCGAGACCCATAGATAATACACAGGATAACCATGACGTCTCCAGGGGGCTGCCGGGCACCGGACCCCTCCTACAGCCACACCCAGAGTAGTTATTAAGGGGTTGGCCACCTGTAGGGACAATTCTTATTGTTTTTTAAGTGACTTCATTTGGGCTAAATATTAATTTCTATATTGAATCTCAATAAATATTTAGCAGTTTTACTTTTATCAGCTGCAAATTCAACTGTGACGCGGCCTGAGGTCATAAATGAGTGGCGCTCAATATAAAGCTGCTCATATAAGATGAAGACTGCAGCCATTCTCAGATAGATATTACTGTAAGTACACCGGCCTCATCAGGAATTAAGAGTAGGATGAGCGGATCCATTGAAGTGCAGCCAGACTTTACATACACTTCAGTTCTGGACCCGGACTTGACCTGAACCCCAATAGAAGTCACTGATTGGACAGCTCGAGTCTCCGCCCACAGGCAACCAGCCATAAAAAGAGAGGGTGGTCGCAGGGTTTTTCCAATTTTTTTTGTTTGGTGCACACTGCATCCGATCTCACTGTTATTACCAAAAGTGCGGCCCAATCAAACACAGCAAGTGGCTCTCACTCGGCTGAGCACCGAGCGTACCAGACTGAGCACCGAGCGTACCCAAGCACAGTGATGCTCACGCCAGTGGTTTGGATACATATGGTACCCGAACTCCGAATCTGAACTCTCTTTTTTTTTGCAAAGTCTGTGTTTGGTATGAACTAGCTCATCTGAGAGCAGCACAATGTAGGCAAAGAGATCCTGAAACCGGTGATGTATCACTTAGATTACTGGCTGCAGCCGTTCTCACACAATCTGCAGGCTTAGATTTAGTCATGTAGCAGAGTCCAGAAGTCCGTCCCACCCACAGCAGCCTATCTATGGGTATTGTCCATTGACTGTGAGGTGGCAATCAGACAAGAGGGTGCATCTGACAATGCGGCACTAGGGAGCTAGTCACAACAACACTAGGGGTCCTGCTGCTAAAACAAAAAGCAAATAAACAAAAGATCGGACTGTGACAACACAGATATGCCTGAAATTTCTGTCTTAACCCTTACAGCATGCTGGTGTCATTATGACTTTGGGATAGCTGGGAACCAGGACTCCTAAGCTGTCCCTCCAGCTAGTAAACCCTATGCTATCCCTATTGCCACAGATACTCCTAATGGTGGTGAGGCCTGAGTCTCTTTAGAGGTCCTACTCTTGACCAGTCCTGATCTGCTTTCCCCTTCCCCAGTGAGGGACAGGAATGTGTTGACACCTACAGATAAAGACTGAAAAGGGAAAAACCATAACTCTGTCACACAGCATTAACACATACTGGATAAGACAATAAGAGACTTAGGAGGAAAATAAGAGCAGGAAGGAAGTACAAAACCAGAACTGCTCCAAGCAATAGGCACAACCAAAGCACATCTTTCACCAGAGAGTCTGGATATACTATAGCTGGCATGGGCAGAAGGATTCCACCTGCATAAATAGGAGGTGAGTAGATGTGATAGGTCTCACCACAACATGAGAACAAAGGAGCAAGCAGACCAGCAACAACTCTTGCTATCCTGACTATGTATCAGCGCACAGCAGGTCAATCCCCAAATCTGCCTGTGTTGTTCCCAGAGAAACCATCGGGCGGAGTGTCAGAATCTGCAATCTGAACAGAGCCCAATCCTGCCCTGATTGGTGAAGCTTGTGTGACAGCTTCAGTTTATAGCAGAAACCTGATGACAGATCCCTTTAATACTGAATGCAGTTTATATTGTGAATTCTGGTGACAGATCCGCTTTCTGATTGTGAGCTCTCTTGTCTCTGGATGATCGGGGTGACACGGCCACAGGACATCACTAATCTGACGTTCTACTCTTTTTACTTATGTGATGTGAATAATTGTGAATTGCAGTGTAGCAGTATATAATGTGGGCCAATATGGTGGAAAATCTGCCAAACTGTGGGGCTCGGATGATGATAACTGTCCATAGACACAATATCCATTTGTTGATAGTAATTAGGGGCTGGTACCGGATGAACTCCCGGGAATACCCTTCCTCTCGTTACAGTCACATCCGGTTCTGCAGTTCGCGCTCGCTCTGCACACTTTACTCTTTTTTATAGGAATCAGAAAGGATAAGGAGGAATGAAATCCGTTCTGACACTTGAAAAATGATTCCCTTAAGCAACTCTGGTCTGTTCAGAGCTTTCCTGCCAATTGGACCTGCGGGGACTGGAGCCCGATATTGGGGAAGCCGCAGCTCCGGTGAATTGAATTCCACTTGGTGTATACATTATATTGTAACTAGTGCAACCTTTTACAAATTAAAATTACACAAAAGCCAACAAATGACCTTTCCCTTTTCCCCGATGCTTTCTTGAACTTTCCTATATTTTTATGAATTTTTACTTTCTGATTAGATTTTTTTTAAAGGGCATAAAGAGGAAATATCATTTTTCCCATATAGAATACCTGTGAATCTGGGCACCGCAACTGCGTAACAGGATCAACTGGTTTTATCCTTTCATTTTGCCCTAAATGCATTGAATAGACCTAACTTTACTGCCGAGAATTCTGAAGGATGTAGGCGCTGATAGAGGATTTTTACTAAAACACATTTCATTTGGGAGATAAAAAATCATTTAGCTTAATTTGTTGGTGAGTCTTGGTCTCGCTACATGAAACAGCGGGGTCTGGGTCTACACAGGAAATAGCGGGGTTTGGGTCTACAGAGGAAATAGCGGGGTCTGGGTCTACACAGGAAATAGCGGGGTCTGGGTCTACACAGGAAATAGCGGGGTCTGGGTCTACAGAGGAAAAAAGGGGGTCTGGGGCTACACAGCAAATAGGGGGTCTGGGTCTACACAGGAAAAAGCGGGGTTTGGGTCTACAGAGGAAAAAAGGGGGTCTGGGGCTACACAGCAAATAGGGGGTCTGGGTCTACACAGGAAATAGCGGGGTCTGGGTCTACACAGGAAATAGCGGGGTCTGGGTCTACAGAGGAAAAAAGGGGGTCTGGGGCTGCACAGCAAATAGGGGGTTTGGGTCTACAGAGGAAAAAAGGGGGTCTGGGGCTACACAGCAAATAGGGGGTCTGGGGCTACACAGCAAATAGGGGGTCTGGGTCTACACAGGAAATAGGGTGGGTCTGGGTTTACACAAGAAAAGGGAGGTCTGGGTCAACACAGGAAGTAGGAGGGTCTTGATCTCGCTACAAGAAATAGGGCGGGTCTGGGTCTACACATGAAGTAGGGTAGGTCTGGGTCTACACAGGAAAAAGGTGGGGTCTGGCTCAACACAGGAAATAGGGTGGGTCTGGATCTTGCTACAATAATTAGGATGGGTCTGGATCTACACAGGAAATAGGAAGAGTCTTCATCTACACACAAAAAAAGGGGGGTCTGGGTCTACACATGAAATAGGGTGGGTCTGGGTCTACACAGAAAATAGGGTGAATCTGAAAGATTTGTGACATTCCTACAACCAGAGGTTTAGTACTTTTCTTTTGCTTATAATTTTTTTTATTTTATGTGATTATATGTACTTTATTGCTTTGTGTCCTTTCTAATGTCTTTAGTATATTTTTATAAACACTGCCTACTTTTCAGATTGAATATGTAAAATTTAATAGCTCCGTTCCACTTGCTCTATAAACCGCATTCCTGAAGCCTCATGAGGCCACACGTTACCAGTAACTGGTGTCCAATCCACCTGTATAAATGGTTGATGGTGGCAGCTAGTTTCTCTTGGGTTATCATGGCGATGACCTTACCGAGGCATATATATTCCATGCTTTGGAATCGTATATACATTCACTGTGAAAGTGCCCGCTATTCAGCCTAGTAGCAAAAGCAGCCGTCACCTCTTCCATCAATTGGCAGTTAATGATTTATTTGTCCTGATGATTGGAGGCAGTGGAGTGATGTCTGTGGCAATTTGGTGGCAGCGGTGGCATATCTGCGGAATCTCCTCGCTGTTTCCTGACAATGACCTTTGCTGGCTTTCTCTATTAGGGGTCATGGAGCTTTGTTGAGTCCTTCCTTTATGAACCAGAATGGAGAACTGATGTGGACAAAGCATGGAGGGTTATGCTGTGAAGAGAGGCCTGGCCCTCACGGCTTCCAGTCTGAGTGCACCTCGTTGGATGGCAGAGTGCCCACTTTTTGTCTTATATGGAGGGCTCCATCGTTAGGACTGTGACCTATCAATAACTTATTGCATATTCTGCAGTGATGAGACTGGAAATGTTGCTGTAAATCCTGTGCACATTCCCGGGTGTGACCCGTCCGCACTCCTTCAGAGCTAGCCCTTCTGCTTTATATACTATTGTGGCTGCATTTTTTCATCCTTGTAATTGTGCATCCAGCTTTTTGATATAACTATGGACGGTATCGTGTAGCGAGGCACACACAAGAGGGACACACCACTAACGGTAACGTGTAGCGAGGCACACACAAGAGGGACACACCACTAACGGTAACGTGTAGCGAGGCACACACAAGAGGGACACACCACTAACGGTAACGTGTAGCGAGGCACACACAAGAGGGACACACCACTAACGGTAACGTGTAGCGAGGCACACACAAGAGGGACACACCACTAACGGTATCGTGTAGCGAGGCACACACAAGAGGGACACACCACTAACGGTATCGTGTAGGACATAGACTGCATTTGCAATATTCGTTTTTCTACAGGATTTTCGCTTTTCACAAATCATTACCTTTTTATAGTTTGTAGCAGGACTTTAAGCTGATAACAATGTGTGAGAAATGTCCTGCACCTTTACAAAGAGCGCGGCGTGCGCCGCTCCACCAACGAATCGTTTCCAGTTGGCAGTTAACCCAGAAAAACTATTGCTCATTCCCGGAGACCGGACAGCAAGGTGCAGCCTATTAATCTTCCTGATGTAATGGATTGTAAGTCTGGGAGAAATAAAGTGTAAAGTGTGATTGTTACGTGTGTTATGGATCCCTCACTGATGATATGGAGCATACTTATTAACCTTGGCACGCGGGACCTCAAGGGCATCTCCAGGTTTCGGTAATCTACTTACTGTACCTGCTCCACATGCCGACCTTCACTCGAGGGCGTATATAACGGCAATATCCGAAGTGAAGCGGGAAGAATTGTCTGCCCATTACACGGCACCGCCCTTATATTCCTCCAATCAGAATTGCAGATTTAATAATTAATAAATAAAATGTATAAAAGTTAAAATAAATAATATTTGGGCTTTTCCGATGTCAGATTTTCATCTATTTCTTTGTTACACGTTGTGCCCCTTTTATTTTTTTGCTGCGCTATCAACTTGTCAAGATGCATCAAGGTTTAAATGGCCGATTGTATAATAACCTCCATAATTACAATGTATCGCTGTATAATCAGACAGTTTGGGGAAGATTCCTGACAACCCACATATCACTGTATTTCCTGTCACATTGCTATTCAGCTTTCCCAAATATACATATTTACAAATTAATAGTTCACAATATCACCATATTTACTATTCTATAATACTGACATTTTACTGACTCAAGCAGAAACCAGGAATGATGGGAGGTGTAGTCCAGTAACAGGCGCAGTGACGGAGGAATAGATGAGGGAGAACTAAAATGCTGCAGGGCTCGTTACTCCAATCGAGCAGGTCGGACACTCAGGTGCTCCACTCAAGTGACGAGTGTAATGGAAGTCTATGGGGAACTTGAGCATTTTTCCGGCAGACCCTCTAAAGGACAAAGGAGACCAGAAAAATACATTGGGAAGATGCCTGGATGCATCTCAAACTGACAGGCTACTGCTGGGAAATAAAAATATTGAATTATTTTATTAAAAAAAGGTGGGTTCCCATCTAATTTTGATATCCAACATAGCTAAAGCAGACAGCTGGGGAGTGGTATTATCAGGGTGAGAAGGTGCATAATTATTTGGCCCTTCCCAGCCTAAAAATACAGCCCGTAGCCACCACAGAAGTGGTGAATCACATTAGACATGAAGCTCCGACGTAATCGGCGACTGTGAGCAAAAGTAAAGTGCAGTTATTCACAGTCACTGGGTAGTAAAAACCATGTCTATATGCCTACTCTAATCTAAGTACTCCCCCTACATCCACTCTCCCTGAACTGCCGAGCGCTGATCATCGTGGCCCAACGTCTCAAATAAGATTGGATGATGCTAGCGCCTGGCCAACTACAGTAATGCCAGGAACCAACATGACTACAGCAATAACATGACTGATAGTTCCTTCTGATTGGCTGTGCTATACCATGTGATATGGTAGCTGCAAGGCATTATGGGTAAGCTCTCAACACACCACATGAGGCTTCTCTAGTTGATACAATGTTTGGTAATGAGTAAAATGTCAGTGGCCATTTTTTGTTGATTTAACTGAATCGAATTGAAAATTATTAGAATTTGATGCATCAGCAAATGATCTAATCAAATCAATTCACTGATCTCCACTAATAACAAACTCCCCTTGATATCTGCTCTTTCCGGTTCTTTTCTCCTGCTCTTTTCTCTTGCTCTTTCCTGCTCCTTCCTGCCCCTATCCTGCTCTTTTCTCCTACTCTTTCCTGCTCTTTTCTCCTGCCCTTATCCTGCTCTTTTTTCCTGCTCTTTCCCACTCTTTTCTCCTGCTCTTCCTGCTCTTTTGTCCTGCTCTTTTCTCCTGCTCTTCCTGCTCTTTCCTGCTCTTTCCTGCTCTTTTCTCCTGCTCTTTTCTCCTGCACTTCCTACTCTTTCCTGCTCTTTTCTCCTGCCCTTATCCTGCTCTTTTCTCCTGCTCTTTCTGCTTTTTCACACTCTTTTCTCCTGCTCTTCCTGCTCTTTCTGCTCTTTCCCACTCTTTTCTCCTGCTCTTCCTGCTCTTTTCTCCTGCTCTTCCTGCTCTTTCCAACTCTTTTCTCCTGCTCTTCCTGCTTTTTCACACTCTTTTCTCCTGCTCTTCCTGCTCTTTTCTCCTGCTCTTCCTGCTCTTTCCTGCTCTTTCCTGCTCTTTTCTCCTGCTCTTTTCTCCTGCACTTCCTACTCTTTCCTGCTCTTTTCTCCTGCCGTTATCCTGCTCTTTTCTCCTGCTCTTTCTGCTTTTTCACACTCTTTTCTCCTGCTCTTCCTGCTCTTCCTGCTCTTTTCTCCTGCTCTTTCCTTCTCTTTTCTCCTGCTTTATTCTCCTATTTTTCCTGCACTTTTCTTCCGCTCTTTCCTGCTCTAATCAAATCAATTCACTGATCTCCACTCATAACAAACTCCCCTTGATATCTGCTCTTTCCGGTTCTTTTCTCCTGCTCTTTTCTCTTGCTCTTTCCTGCTCCTTCCTGCCCCTATCCTGCTCTTTTCTCCTACTCTTTCCTGCTCTTTCCCACTCTTTTCTCCTGCTCTTCCTGCTCTTTTGTCCTGCTCTTTTCTCCTGCTCTTCCTGCTCTTTCCTGCTCTTTCCTGCTCTTTTCTCCTGCTCTTTTCTCCTGCACTTCCTACTCTTTCCTGCTCTTTTCTCCTGCCCTTATCCTGCTCTTTTCTCCTGCTCTTTCTGCTTTTTCACACTCTTTTCTCCTGCTCTTCCTGCTCTTTCTGCTCTTTCCCACTCTTTTCTCCTGCTCTTCCTGCTCTTTTCTCCTGCTCTTCCTGTTCTTTCCAACTCTTTTCTCCTGCTCTTCCTGCTTTTTCACACTCTTTTCTCCTGCTCTTCATGCTCTTTCTGCTCTTTCCCACTCTTTTCTCCTGCTCTTCCTGCTCTTTTCTCCTGCTCTTCCTGCTCTTTCCAACTCTTTTCTCCTGCTCTTCCTGCTCTTTTGTCCTGCACTTTTCTCCTGCTCTTTCCTGCTCTTTTCTCCTGCCCTTATGCTGCTCTTTTCTCCTGCTCTTTCCCACTCTTTTCTCCTGCTCTTCCTGCTCTTTCCCACTCTTTTCTCCTGCTCTTCCTGCTCTTTTCTCCTGCTCTTTCCTTCTCTTTTCTCCTGCTTTATTCTCCTATTTTTCCTGCATTTTCTTCCGCTCTTTCCTGCTCTTTTCTCCTGCTCTTTCCTGCTCTTTTCTCCCTCTCTTTTCTCCTGCTCTTCCTGCTCTTTTCTCCCACTCTTTCCTGCTCTTTTCTCCTGCTCTTTCCTGCTCTTTTCTCCTGGTCTTTCCTGCTCTTTCCTGGTCTTTTCTCCTGCTCTTCCTGCTCTTTTCTCCCGCCCTTTCCTGCTCTTTTCGCCTGCTCTTTCCTGCTCTTTTCTCCTGCTCCTTTCTCCTGCTCTTTCCTGCTCTTTCCTGGTCTTTTCTCCTGCTCTTTCCTGCTCTTTCCTGCTCCTTTCTCCTGCTCTTTCCTGCTCTTTCCTGGTCTTTTCTCCTGCTCTTTCCTGCTCTTTCCTGCTCCTTTCTCCTGCTCTTTCCTGCTCTTCCTGCTCTTTTCTCCCGCTCTTTCCTGCTCTTTTCTCCTGCTCTTTCCTGCTCTTTTCTCCTGCTCTTCCTGCTCTTTCCCACTCTTTTCTCCTGCTCTTCCTGCTCTTTCCTACTCTTTTCTCCTGCTCTTCCTGCTCTTTCCTACTCTTTTCTCCTGCTTTATTCTCCTATTTTTCCTGCACTTTTCTTCCGCTCTTTCCTGCTCTTTTCTCCTGCTCTTTCCTGCTCTTTTCTCCTGCTCTTTTTTCCTGCTCTTTCCTGCTCTTTTCTCCCTCTCTTTTCTCCTGCTCTTCCTGCTCTTTTCTCCCGCTCTTTCCTGCTCTTTTGTCCTGCTCTTTCCTGCTCCTTTCTCCTGCTCTTTCCTGGTCTTTTCTCCTGCTCTTCCTGCTCTTTTCTCCCGCTCTTTCATGCTCTTTTCTCCTGCTCTTTCCTGCTCTTTTCTCCTGCTCCTTTCTCCTGCTCTTTCCTGGTCTTTTCTCCTGCTCTTTCCTGCTCTTTCCTGCTCCTTTCTCCTGCTCTTTCCTGCTCTTTCCTGCTCTTTTCTCCCTCTCTTTTCTCCTGCTCTTCCTGCTCTTTTCTCCCGCTCTTTCCTGCTCTTTTCTCCTGCTCTTTCCTGCTCTTTTCTCCTGCTCTTTCCTGCTCTTTTCTCCTGCTCTTCCTGCTCTTTTCTCCCGCTCTTTCCTGCTCTTTTCTCCTGCTCTTTTCTCCTGCTCCTTTCTCCTGCTCTTTCCTGCTCTTTTCTCCTGCTCTTCCTGCTCTTTTCTCCCGCTCTTTCATGCTCTTTTCTCCTGCTCTTTCCTGCTCTTTTCTCCTGCTCCTTTCTCCTGCTCTTTCCTGGTCTTTTCTTCTGCTCTTTCCTGCTCTTTCCTGCTCCTTTCTCCTGCTCTTTCCTGCTCCTTTCTCCTGCTCTTTCCTGCTCTTTCCTGCTCCTTTCTCCTGCTCTTTCCTGCTCTTTCCTGGTCTTTTCTCCTGCTCTTTCCTGCTCTTTTCTCCCGCTCTTTCCTGCTCTTTTCTCCTTTTCTTTCCTGCTCTTTTCTCCTTCCCTTTCCTGGTCTTTTCTCCCGCTCTTTCCTGCTCTTTTCTCCTGCTCTTTTCTCCTGCTCTTCCTGCTCTTTTCTCCCGCTCTTTCCTGCTCTTTTCTCCTTTTCTTTCCTGCTCTTTTCTCCTTCTCTTTCCTGGTCTTTTCTCCTGCTCTTTCCTGCTCTTTTCTCCTGCTCTTTCCTGCTCTTTCTTATGACTTTATTCTGACTTTTTTTTGCAATTCCTTCAAGAATAGAAGTAACCCGAGTCATATTTGTCAAAAACAAGTTAAAAAGAGAGAAGCCGTCCACAAAGCGATAACACCGGCGTCTTCCTCGGCCGAGCGCTGTGCATCCTAAAAAGCTTTCCTGTCGATAAATATTTAAAATCCGTCTCCTGAACTGTCTCTCTGAATTTTCCTTAGAAGATTTTAAGGAGAGCACTTGAAAAGTGTCGACAGCAGCATATTAACCGCATTGTTCATTTATTAGCCGAGCTGGAGAGTCACCAAAACTAGTTATCTCCAAACTATACCCCGTGGTTACTTTTTAATGGCAGCGTGGCTCCGCTTTACGTTAAATGCACTTAACAAGCTGTTAATTATTTTAGTCCGTATGTAAATGAAATCAATTTGCACATGCACCGAGCACTTCTCATCAAGGAGAAAAAAAATCACCGGCAAAAAAAAAAAAATCACATTGAGGCCATAATGAAGTCTTCAGCTCCGTGGCTCATAGTTAAAGGAACAGTGCGCAAGTTATGGAAGCAATGATCTTTAAATAGCTAAGCCACCATGAAATGGAAACCAATTAGTTCCCCTTTAATAGAGTCATCATTGCCCATTTAATTGGCCCATCAATAATACCCGTGCACCCCTAAAGCTAAGTTGCTCCTTATTACACCAACTAATTAGAAACAAACTTAAAAGCTAATGTGACGAGTGATGTCTAATTATTCATGAGAGGGAAATTTCTGCAAAATACAAAAGGATTCAGTGGATATTTCCGCTTTTTTCGAGCCGAGTGACCTAAAAACATTGTGTAACTGTCTCCACGCTGTCGGAAGTGACTTTATGATTGGCGGAATGAGCAAAACAGATGGGCCTCAACTGAAATCGCACAAAACTCCCCAAAGACGGCAGAAAATGCTGACAGATCGCGGCGGATATTCTCCCGAGCCGCCGGATCGCAGCCTCCCGCGCACAACCACGAAGAGTGTTTAGAAATATCATAGAAGGAGCCATGAATTAGGAAATCCTCTGTAATTAGAGGACGGCTGCAGCAGGCGATGGCGGGATAGAACTGTGCCCTGTGCGGAGAGCGATAAGTGGGGTACTCCGCGATATCCCCACACGGATCAAACCGAATAATCTGCCCAGAACCTGAGCGAACAATGCGGAGGACTCGTGTAATTAAGCGTCGTCTTCACCTGCAGCCGCTGCCCATTGTGTGCTCCGGGACTACAAGCTAGAAAGTAATATGTCACATGAATGGAATAATAAGCCGGGCGCACACCGTGCAGACGGAGCAGGCTTCTGCCGATGCATGGGCCGCGGAGACACGCGCTTTACACAATGGAGCCAGCAGCGCTAATGATTCACAGAGTTCTCTACTTTATACGGCTCCTGTCTCATTCTTTACTGTTTATATTACTTCTTATACCTTTACTGGAAGCTCACAAAGGGAGAGCTAAATAGTAGAAAGACAGGGTCCACAGCAGCACAGAGCATTTCAGGAGAGGAGAGCGCTGATCATATAAAAGAACACAGACTGAGCGTTATACAGGGTCAGGAGCAGAGTCCACAGCAGCACAGAGCATTTCAGGAGAGGAGAGCGCTGATCATATAGAAGAACACAGACTGAGAGTTATACAGGGTCAGGAGCAGGGTCCACAGCAGCACAGAGTATTTCAGGAGAGGAGTGCACTGATCATATAGAATATCACAGGCTGAGGGTTATACAGGATCAGGAGCGAGGTCCCCAGCAGCACAGAGTATTTCAGGAGAGGAGAGCACTGATCATATAAAAGAATACAGACTGAGAGTTATAACAGGGTCAGGAACTGGGTCCACAGCAGCACAGAGCATTTCAGGAGAGGAGTGCACTGATCATATAGAATATCATAGGCTGAGGGTTATACAGGATCAGGAGCGAGGTCCCCAGCAGCACAGAGCATTTCAGGAGAGGAGTGCACTGATCATATAGAATATCATAGGCTGAGGGTTATACAGGATCAGGAGCGAGGTCCCCAGCAGCACAGAGTATTTCAGGAGAGCTCACATGCTGAGGGTTATACAGGGTCAGGAGCAGGGTCCCAGCAGCACAAAGTATTTCAGGAGAGGCGTGCACTGATCATATAGGAGAACACAGACGGAGAGAGAAATGGAGGCACTCACCGGTACTTGCTGTGCAGAAAATCGTTTATTCACAGGTGGAGGTTACATGCTGCGGCAGCGGGGAGGGGAAAGACAGAACAACGCGTCAGACGACGGCTGTTTCGCGCTCTCTCTCAGTGCTTCGAGGGGTCTAACAACTTGTGGCATCAATCGTTTACCTTAATACTGAGAGTAAATACAATATGCCCATTTGGGAAAGACAGTATGGAGGTTTTAGATGTAAAATTGTCTGTAAAAAATGGTAAAATTGAAGGGGAACTCTATAGGAAACCCACGGCGGTGAATACATTACTACACCATAATAGTGCCCACCCGATGCATGTCCTAAAATCTGTACCCTTTAGTCAATTGTTAAGATTGTATAGAATAACAAGTGATAAGTGGGAGTCAGGGACCTTTAGGCTATGTGTGCACGCTGCGTTGTTTTGACGCTGCGTTTTTGTGCGTTTTTGGCCGCTAAAAACGCACAAAAACGCACCCGTGTCGAAAAAACGCGATTGGGTGCGTTTTTGGCTGCGTTTTGCTGCATTTTTGATCTCTGCGTTTTACTGCGTTTTTCCAATGCATTGCATGGGCGGAAAACGCAGAAAAACGCAGGAAAGAATTGACATGTCCATTTTTTTTTTAAGCTCAAAAACCCAGCTTAAAAAAACAGTTGTGTGCGGACAGCAAAAATGAAAACTCATAGACTTTGCTGGGGAAGCAAAGTCATGCAGTTCTGAGGCCAAAAACGCACCCGAAAAACGCGCAAAAACGCCGCGAAAAACACACTGTGTGCACATAGCCTAAGTGAGTTTTGTGGTGGAAGGAGCAGAGTGATTCTCTGTAGCTCTGATCATAATGACAGCGTATAGGTGCGGCAGTGTCATGAGAAGGTGAGATAGAGCGAAAGAGAGAAAAAGAGAAAGAAGGAGACAGGGAAGGATAGAGGGAGATATAAAGAGAGAAAGAGAGAAAGACAGAAGAGAGAGGGGGTAAAAGAAGGAACGGGAGAGCGGCAGTGTATTGGCCAGCCCTCTGCTGCCCCAATCATCAGGGCAATTATACAAGTGACCGATCATTGAGGCTACTTTCACACTTGCGTTGGACGGCTTCCATAGCATTGCGTTGTGTGACGGATACAACGGATGCGTTGCATATAGTGGCACAACGGATGCTACGGATCGTACAAAACAACGGAAAGCTTTTTTTTTTATTATATTTTTTTTTATTATTTTTTTTTCTTCGTTACAGTTTTACCAGCAGCAGACTATTGTGAACGATCAGCTGATCGCTCTCACATGCCGGCGGCCGGTTGCTCAGCTGATCGCTCTCACATGCCGGCGGCCGGTTGCTCAGCTGATCGCTCTCACATGCCGGCGGCCGGTTGCTCAGCTGATCGCTCTCACATGCCAGCGGCCGGTTGCTCAGCTGATCGCTCTCACATGCCGGCGGCCGGTTGCTCAGCTGATCGCTCTCACATGCCGGCGGCCGGTTGCTCAGCTGATCGCTCTCACATGCCGGCGGCCGGTTGCTCAGCTGATCGCTCTCACATGCTGGCAGCCGGTTGCTCAGCTGATCGCTCTCACATGCCGGCGGCCGGTTGCTCAGCTGATCGCTCTCACATGCCGGCGGCCGGTTGCTCAGCTGATCGCTCTCACATGCCGGCGGCCGGTTGATCAGCTGATCGCTCTCACATGCCGGCGGCCGGTTGATCAGCTGATCGCTCTCACATGCCGGCGGCCGGTTGCTCAGCTGATCGCTCTCACATGCCGGCGGCCGGTTGCTCAGCTGATCGCTCTCACATGCCGGCGGCCGGTTGCTCAGCTGATCGCTCTCACATGCCAGCGGCCGGTTGCTGAGCTGATCGCTCTCACATGCCGGCGGCCGGTTGCTCAGCTGATCGCTCTCACATGCCGGCGGCCGGTTGCTCAGCTGATCGCTCTCACATGCCGGCGGCCGGTTGCTGAGCTGATCGCTCTCACATGCCGGCGGCCGGTTGCTCAGCTGATCGCTCTCACATGCCGGCGGCCGGTTGCTCAGCTGATCGCTCTCACATGCCAGCGGCCGGTTGATCAGCTGATCGCTCTCACATGCCAGCGGCCGGTTGATCAGCTGATCGCTCTCACATGCCAGCGGCCGGTTGCTCAGCTGATCGCTCTCACATGCCGGCGGCCGGTTGATCAGCTGATCGCTCTCACATGCCGGCGGCCGGTTGATCAGCTGATCGCTCTCACATGCCAGCGGCCGGTTGCTCAGCTGATCGCTCTCACATGCCGGCGGCCGGTTGCTCAGCTGATCGCTCTCACATGCTGGCAGCCGGTTGCTCAGCTGATCGCTCTCACATGCCGGCGGCCGGTTGATCAGCTGATCGCTCTCACATGCCGGCGGCCGGTTGCTCAGCTGATCGCTCTCACATGCCGGCGGCCGGTTGCTCAGCTGATCGCTCTCACATGCTGGCGGCCGGTTGCTCAGCTGATCGCTCTCACATGCCGGCGGCTGGTTGCTCAGCTGATCGCTCTCACATGCCGGCGGCCGGTTGCTCAGCTGAACGTTCAGCCACCAAGAGACAAAATAAAGTTTGTGATTTAAAAAAAAAAGAGCATGCGCAGTGAAATCCTACGGATCGCGCTGCTCAAAAAAAGTTGCATGCTGCGTTTCTTCCGCCCGACGCAGCATCAAAATAACGACGCTGCGTCGTCCAGCGGATGCAACGCTGACACTTGCATTACAGTGCATCGTCCATACAAGTCTATGGAGAATAACGCAGTGCGTTAACGGAGGAGGCGGAGCTCAGCAGAGAAGTGATGGTGGAAGGACCTGTGCTGATGTCACTATCATGTGACCATAATGGGCGAAGCTCAGCAGAGACGTGATGGTGAAGGACCTGTGCTGATGTCACTATCATGTGACCATAATGGGCGGAGCTCAGCAGAGAAGTGATGGGGAAGGACCTGTGCTGATGTCACTATCATGTGACCATAATGGGCGGAGCTCAGCAGAGAAGTGATGGGGATGGACCTGTGCTGATGTCACTATCATGTGACCATAATGGGCGGAACTCAGCAGAGAAGTGATGGGGAAGGACCTGTGCTGATGTCACTATCATGTGACCATAATGGGCGGAGCTCAGCAGAGAAGTGATGGGGATGGACCTGTGCTGATGTCACTATCATGTGACCATAATGGGCGGAGCTCAGCAGAGAAGTGATGGGGAAGGACCTGTGCTGATGTCACTATCATGTGACCATAATGGGCGGAGCTCAGCAGAGAAGTGATGGGGAAGGACCTGTGCTGATGTCACTATCATGTGACCATAATGGGCGGAACTCAGCAGAGAAGTGATGGGGAAGGACCTGTGCTGATGTCACTATCATGTGACCATAATGGGCGGAGCTCAGCAGAGAAGTGATGGTGAAGGACCTGTGCTGATGTCACGATCATGTGACCATAATGGGCGGAGCTCAGCAGAGAAGTGATGGGGAAGGACCTTTGCCGATGTAACTATCATGTGACCATAATGGGCGGAGCTCAGCAGAGAAGTGATGGGGATGGACCTGTGCTGATGTCACTATCATGTGACCATAATGGGCGGAGCTCAGCAGAGAAGTGATGGGGATGGACCTGTGCTGATGTCACTATCATGTGACCATAATGGGCGGAGCTCAGCAGAGAAGTGATGGTGAAGGACCTGTGCTGATGTCACTATCATGTGACCATAATGGGCGGAGCTCAGCAGAGAAGTGATGGGGAAGGACCTGTGATGTAATCAATTACAATGCTGGGGGTGTGACTAAGATAAAACAGAATCATGCCTGAACTTGAGTGACTGCCCCTATGACTGATCCCAGGAAAAGCTCCGCCCCTATGACTGATCCCAGGAAAAACTCCGCCCCTATGACTGATCCCAGGAAAAGCTCCTCCCCTATGACTGATACTAAGGTATTTTCTGTATTCACCTTACCATAAAGTCGTTTTTAAGCTAAATAGATGGATTTTTTTAAACATTTTTGCATATTGCATCATTTAACACATTGGGGGCGATTTAATATTAAAAACCTACATGACAGGTTCCCTTTAAGCCTCTCTAAAAGTGATGATGTAAAAAATGGGGACAAAAGGCTAAAACTTTGACTCTGTATTTAAAGGGGTTAGCACTGTGGTAATGAAGGGGTTAAACTATAGACCATTTTCTACTCTTTTTCCACCCGCCTTCTGTGTGCTCTTGAGGACCCCGTCCACCATTATACCTTCCTACTTTACAATATACATTTAAAGGGTAAGTATTCTTTTGGTTATTTCCGTTTTAATTCAGATCAGATTTGGGGGGAGGCTGCAGTTCATGAGACCCCGGTAATCAGTAGAGAGACCTGTTAGAAGTGCGCAGGAGACAGGAGCGCCCGGCGGAGCTCGCGTGCGGAAGAAGCCTCTTTTATGGCGCTGTAAACACGCTGCAGTTGGCCGGTTCGCGCGTTAATACTGCGCTGGTAACTTGTATCCTTTGTATTCTTTGTATTAGATAATTGATTACATAATGATACAATTTAGCATTCATAATGCTCAGTAAGCAGATAAAAACAGAACAGAAACATTTCAGATCTTCGCAAGTCCCAGGATGTCGCCCCGGCAGACAGAAGAAAAACATCCATCTGTCGTAAGCTAGGTGTGAACAGGATCAGCTCCTTATTGTTATATAATTCACAGTAGAAAAGCTGCAAAGTTTAGATTTATTTTCAAAGTGTAAACTGACTATTCAGACATAAGTACAGCGCCTATGGCCCACAGCCCTTACCAGGAAGGCAGAGGTGGATGAGTGGCGCTGCCATGTGATGACTGCTGGAACCAGCGAGCTGAGCTGAATCCTGACAGTGAGTATATTACACACTGGATTGGGCTACAGTGATATTGCAATAATTAAAAAGAATGGCCAATTTTTTTTGATCAAAGGTTGCAGGCTTCTGAATTCTGAGTGTGCATAATGCACAATTTCAAGATTCTCCTGTATCGACAGCCAGAGAGGATGGTCATGTGAGTGCAAGCATGCAATTTACATACTTCAGCCACATACTGACTAGATGTGTCCAACCTCACTCAATTCACATGTATTGAGCAATGCCATACATGTCTAATGGTCACATGAACACATGCTTGCAAATCCCATACTTGCAGTTTCATGACCTTCCAATCTCACTGCCGGCATCAGAGAATCCTTACAGCATACAGTGCACACCTTTGAGAATTCAGAAGTCTGCAGTCACATAGAGTAACTGCAGACTTTCATCACAAACTTGGACAACCCCTTTAATGTTCCTAAGCATAGTACCCCTTAACTTGTCAGATAGCACAATACTTTACTAACATAGCTGTGTATCACATATTTTTAAAAGTTGTGGATTATTATGTGTGCACACAACATCACAACCCTTACTGGTACATGAGTACATCACCAGAAACACCTCCAGTACATGAATACATCTCTAGAACCACCATCAGTACATGAATAAATCACCAAAACCACCTTCAGTGCATGAATACATCACCAAAACCACCATCAGTACATGGATATATCACCAGGACCACCATTAGTACATGAATAAATTACCAAAACCACCATCAGTACACAAATACATCATCAGAACCACCTTCAGTAAATGAATACATCACCAGAATCACCATCAGTACATAAATTTATCACTATGACCACCATTAGTATCAGAATAAATCAACAGAATCACCATCAAATATAGTACACCAATTATAATGTCAGGTGAGACCCATATTCATTTATATTGTATAAACCAACATCTCCCAGTTTGTCCCTAACAATGTTTAGGTGATACTGGGAGTTGTTTATCTGTCATCATCTGACTGCGAACCACACAGGAACCTCAGTACTGATTAGAAATAGTCAGCATCACAATCAAACAATTACATCCAGGTACCTTAGATAGATGACGTTTCTTCTGATTGGAGTCGTTCTCTTTCTTTTCTTCATTTTGTAAAGAAGCTAGGATGACTTGTCACATTCACAGCTCGTCTCTGAAGACTTCCATCTTCTCCGGTCGTCTGCAGCACATCCTAACACGGTGGCCTTAAAATTAAGACTGTTATTATAATTCTCCTTAAAAAGCTGTGTCCTGTGCTGTTCCCCTGACTAAATAATTGCACCTCAATATATTTTCTTCACAATATTTGACCCACTCACTTTCCCTCTACATTTCCCCCTCTCTCATAATGTCTCTTCTCACTTTTCCCCTCACTGCTCACCATACTGTCTTTTCAAACATTCTCCCCATCTCACAATACTGTCTCCTCACACATCTACCCACTTTCTCTCCACACTGTCTCCTCACACATTCCCCCGATCCCTATATTGCTCCCCATACTGTGTTCTCAAATTTTTCCCACTCCCAATACCGTGTCCTACATCCTCTCCTCCTCATTCCCCATAATGTGTCCTCAAATTCCCCCTCACTCCCTATACTGTGTATGCATCCCCCCTCCTCTCTCACCATACTGTCTCCTCAAATTTATTCCCCCATCTTGCTCCCCATACTGTGTCCTCAAGTTACTCACCCCCTAATTAAAATAAATCGTTGGTGTCTTCAGCTCCTTTGCAGCACTTACCACACCGAATTTCTTAGCACCTTTGCAGCACCAGAGAGTGACGTCAGCAGCGTGATCCGATAACCTGGAAGTGCTGGTGGTCAGGGCCTCAATTGTAGCTGTGCCTGAAAGACGTGAGCACAATTGATTGCTGTGAGCCGGTGTGCTACATCTTCTGCAGCTGGCTCAGAGAATGGCCAAGTCCCAATCCAGGGGGCAGCAAAATGCAGTCACCAGGAACTTAGGAAGATATCTTGGGCCACCACATCAGGCATCCTGACAGCGCCCCCTATTGGCTGCACCCATGTTAAATGTCCCCCTGAGGACGTATATGGGGGGGGCACCATAAAAAAATAACAGTGAAAACCCCTTGGAACACTTTGGAGCCGCTTCTCCTTGAATAAAATGTAATTTCCTTTGAAAAAAAAAAAAAAAAAGTGAATAATTTGTAAGTGCTTCTTTGATTCAGAGGAATCAGGGATCTACTCTGAATTAATCATTTATACAATATTTGGGGAATTTGTCAGGTCACAATTGGCCACACCGCCTTATTATAAACCACACACACTTTTTTGGGAGCGTGCCCTAAAAAAGTATAAAAGAACGTATTTCCAGCTCACCGCTCTTTATGCACAGCTTTAGAGGAGTAGACCACTTGATCCTGCACGGACATCCCAGGTATGGAGACCCCAATCAGAAGCAGCAAAAATCCAGCGGATCACAGGCAATAAGTAGATTTATATATCCTCTTTATTTTCATATTAACAATGGACAGACGGAATCCACAGAGATACAAATTCAGCCAACGCGTTTCGACATAACGCAGTGTCGTGGATCATGGATCATCCATGAATAAGAATCTATGGCACTGCGTTATGTCGAAACGCGTTGGATGAATTTGTATCTCTGTGGATTCCGTCTGTCCATTTATAATATGAAAATAAAGAGGATATTTTCATCTACTTATTGCCTGTGATCCGCTGCATTTTTGCTGCTTCTAAAAAAGTAAAAGTCTTTTTTTGCTGCTTATAAGTTGCACAAACTCCTTCTGCTTCAGTTTTCTACAGACAAGTGACAAGTTCCCAGGTTTTCTCCAACTACAACTATTAACCTATTAATGGTTTCATGACCATGCAGAGCGGTGACATCCCCCTGTTATCACTGTGTCATCATTGCATTTTTGGGATGTGCGATTCCTCGTATAGTGTGACATCCCCCTGTTATCACTGTGTCATCATTGCATTTTTGGGATGTGCGATTCATGTCTTCTTCTCTATATAGTGTGACATTCCCTCTATTACAGCCCAAGACTTGTAAAACTGGCTGTAATATCAGCCACTTGAAGAATTTTCTCATTGATTTGACAGCGTTTTTTTCTATTTATTAAATTCCCTGTAAATTGGCTCCAGTCCTGGTTACAATGTTATTTGTCTCGAGCCGTTCTGGAGAATGTCAATACACAGCACTTTAACCAAGTAGATAATGATGACAAAAAAGGCCAAGCAGAACAGAGAGATGCCTGAGCACCTCTATAAGTCACCGGCGTCCACAAACCCCACATGAGAAATGGTATTATTTGACTCACAAATGGAAAACAAATGACATTAATGTATCAGTCCCAGCATTGTCCTCTGATCTATAAGGATTATTATAACGCATGACATTTTATGCCGGGATAATTCAATAACACTTAGGGGGGTTGCAGTTTGGAGAACATTCTGTTTCTCTTATTTCTTGGGAGATGAGACTCATCCGAGTCATCGCGAAGTTACAATCTTTTCTTATCCAAAGGTCAGCCACTGTGCCAGCCTCTTTACCTGCTGCGAGAGTTACCGGCTACAAATCTGCTGCTGGCCACTATCCACTGCTCCCAGCAGAAAACACAAGCATTTTCAGAATATTCTTGATTTTAAAAAAAAAGAAAAATCCCAATATTGTGTCTCCAGCTCTAAAAAAAGCCCCTATTTGTTACTATGGTTACAGACTACAAGCGGACCCTTCTTATGTGAGCTATATGTATTGCACAGTGCCTTGGTATTGGAGCCCAGACAGGAGAGTAGCGCATTACAGGTCAGTGACCATGGAGACACGTGGAGCGACATACACAACGAGCATTGCTACATGTAAATAAATAACATGTCAGATGCGATCACAATGCTGAGGATTCAGACATTAGCTGTGGTTACAATTTGCGTTTCTTGCGAGGACTCGCATCGTAAGGAGCAGATTTTATTCTACACTGAATTCTGCATTTGGAGACAATAGACGGAGTAAGACGGGACTCAGCACCAGTTCCAGGGTAGAAAAATATATATCCAACGAAAAAATATATAAAATATAGAAACTTTATTCAAAAAGTTAAAAGTCCAAAGAAAACATCCTCGATTCCATGAAGATATCATGGCTTGACGCGTTTCGGACAGTTGGAATGCAAGAAAAGTCCTTAATCATAAGGCTTATGATTAAGGACTTTTCTTGCATTCCAACTGTCCAAATCGCGTCAAGCCATGATATCTTCATGGAATCGAGGATGTTTTCTTTGGACTTTTAACTTTTTGAATAAAGTTTCTATATTTTATATATTTTTTCGTTGGATATATATTTTTCTACCCTGGAACTGGTGCTGAGTCCCGTTTTACTCCTTCTTTTTGCCTTACGGACCGGCCTGTATGGTGGACCGCCTGCATCCCATCTGAACTGAGCGAATACATATACGGGTGAGCTGAATTTTTTCTTTTTTCGTTTCTTTTTGGAGACAATGTTTCCATCCATGTAAAGTTTCCAGAACCGCTCACGTGCAGCGGAAAAAAAATCTACATTATTTTATACCATCATGAAAAAAACTGCTGCTGATATAATTAACGTTTGTGTCTGGCGGATCTGCTGCAAATCACAGCTTCAATGCCAAGGTGTGAACAGGGGAAATGAAATCTACCATCTTCTATATAGAAAAGTTCTACTTTATAAAATACTTTTGGTAACAATTTCTCAATATTCCTGAGGTTTCTGGTTGTAAAAATATCCCGATTTACATGAAATGACTGATAATGGATCCTCAGCTTACTCCCACCGCTGCACAGGCCTGGACTGAGACTGATACATTGTAACAAACCATCTCAGATGCTTTTCTCAGCGGGAATCAGATCTGTGTATTGCTTTTCTGCCTCTAAATGTAAATAATGCCAACAAATAAAATATAAAGTGGATCCATTGACTGGTGTATGCTAGATTTCTGGTGTAAAACTGCTACAAATGTTACTACAAATGTTCTCAGATTGAAGTTGTTTTTATGTGTTCAATGTTTAACATTTGTTCAGTAAAGAATATCTGATTAAAAAAAATGAAGTTGCATTCCACAATTCTCATAGTTTACTCCACAAAAGTGGGATGAAGCCAATCGCAATGTACTCAGTTCTCTGATTGGCCCCCACTTCGCTAAAAGAGGCGCCAAATTCTTTAAAAGGAGTATACCCCCCTAATGGTCCTAATACATTTGGCGCATTTTACTCCACTGCATATTTCATCAACATTGAAGAATAAAACACCAATCTTGATAAATTGTGGCCGAATTCTATTTTAAAATGTGACTATCCAATGATTAGTTTTATCCATTTAAGTCCTGGCGCCCCTTTATGAGCAGTATGACTATGCAGATAAGTATCAATCCCCCTGTGTCTTCTATTAGGATTTCAGTGGAAGGTTCTAATCTCAGCAGAAGAGAAGATGAAATGATGTAAATTTGGCAGATTTATTTACAAATATTTATCCCATTTCCTGAAGGTTTCAGTATGTATAGACATATGGTGTCGTTACTAAACAGAAGCCCGGAGCTGCGCGGACACAAGATGGAGAATTCCCTCTGCTAAAATATCTGAAAATAGAAGTATAGAATGATCAGATCCAGCGGACGCCGCTTCACCTGGAGCAGAGGATCCGATTCCAATAGAGATGAACGGATCCGGAAAAATCGAATTCACCGATTCAAGAAGATTTTCCCAGGAAATGGGATTCTTAGTTATTCTACATGAATCTCATATCCCTTATTATGCACTGATGACTCTCCAAACCCTCCAGACCCTCCAGACCTTCCAGACCCTCCAGACCTTCCAAACCCTCCAGACCCTCCAAACCCTCCAGACCCTCCAGACCCCCCAGACCCTCCAAACCCTCCAGACCCTCCAGACCCTCCAGACCTTCCAGACCCTCCAGACCCCCCAAACCCTCCAGACCCTCCAGACCCCCCAGACCCTCCAAACCCTCCAGACCCTCCAAACCCTCCAAACCCTCCAGACCCTCCAAACCCTCCAGACCCTCCAGACCCTCCAGACCCTCCAGACCCTCCAGACCCTCCAAACCCTCCAGACCCTCCAAACCCTCCAGACTCTGCAGACCCTCCAAACCCTCCAGACCCTCCAAACCCTCCAAACCCTCCAGACTCTGCAGACCCTCCAAACCCTCCAGACCCTCCAAACCGTCCAGACCCTCCAAACCCAGAGCATAAAGAACATAACGTGTAAGTAACAGAAAAACAGATATTCCCACCAATCCTCACCGTCACCTGTCTGCTCTGTGCCGCATCTACAGTATAATACGAGATGTATCAGGATCAGTAATGTATTGTATGTACACAGTGACTGCACCAGCAGAATAGTGAGTGCAGCTCTGGAGTAAAATACAGGAGGTAACACAGGATCAGTAATGTAATGTGTGTACACAGTGACTGCACCAGCAGAATAGTGAGTGCAGCTCTGGAGTAAAATACAGGAGGTAACACAGGATCAGTAATGTAATGTGTGTACACAGTGACTGCACCAGCAGAATAGTGAGTGCAGCTCTGGATTATAATACAGGAGGTAACACAGGATCAGTAATGTAATGTGTGTACACAGTGACTGCACCAGCAGAATAGTGAGTGCAGCTCTGGAGTATAATACAGGAGGTAACACAGGATCAGTAATGTATGTACACAGTGACTGCACCAGCAGAATAGTGAGTGCAGCTCTGGAGTATAATACAGGAGGTAACTCAGGATCAGTAATGTAATGTATGTACACAGTGACCGCACTAGCAGAATAGTGAGTGCAGCTCTGGAGTATAATACAGGAGGTAACACAGGATCAGTAATGTAATGTGTGTACACAGTGACTGCACCAGCAGAATAGGGAGTGCAGCTCTGGAGTATAATACAGGATGTAACTTACGATCAGTTTAGGATCAGTAATGTAACCTGTTGAAGCGCCGTGTGTGCGTGGAATGGCTGTTGTCCATCTTTGGGTCCCGCACCTTCCCTCTTGCTTGTCTATCCATGTGACATGAAGAAAATAATAAAGCTGCATTTTACCGGTGAGTGCTGCCATCCCTTCAATTCTCTTTTCCTGTAATGTAACACTTTTGCACAGTGACTTCTGTTGATTCTGTTATTTAAACAAGCAAAATAAATAAACATCTCAGATGGACACTGTCATTCTGTGACTCTGTGATTCTATGATTCTGTGTTCTGTGATTTTGTGATTCTGTGATTGTGTGATTCTGTGATTTTGTGATTCTGTGATTCTATGTTTCTGTAATTCTATGATTTTGTGATTGTGTGACCCTGTGATTCTGTGATTCTGTTACTCTGTGATTATGTGATTTTGTGATTCTGTGACCCTGTGATTCTGTGATTCTGTGATTCTGTGATTCTGTTACTCTGTGATTATGTGATTTTGTAATTCTGTGATTTTGTGATTTGTGATTCTGTGATTTTGTGATTCTGTGATTTTGTGATTTGTGATTCTGTGATTTTGTGATTCTGTGATTTTGTGATTCTGTGACTTTGTAATTTTGTGATTTTGTGATTCTGTGATTCTATGATTCTGTGACTCTGTGATTCTGTGATTTTGTGATTTTGTGACTTTGTGATTCTGTGACTGTGATTCTGTGATTCTGTGATTCTGTGACTGTGATTCTGTGACTTTGTGATTCTGTGATTCTGTGATTCTGTGATTTTGTGATTCTGTGATTTTGTGATTCTGTGATTCTGTGATTCTGTGACTGTGATTCTGTGACTTTGTGATTTTGTGATTCTGTGATTTTGTGATTTTGTGATTCTGTGACTTTGTGATTTTGTGATTCTGTGATTCTGTGATTCTGTGACTTTGTGACTTTGTGATTTTGTGATTCTGTGATTTTGTGATTCTGTGATTTTGTGATTCTGTGATTCTGTGATTTTGTGATTCTGTGATTTTGTGATTCTGTGATTTTGTGATTCTGTGATTCTGTGATTTTGTGATTCTGTGATTCTGTGATTTTGTGATTCTGTGATTCTGTGATTTTGTGATTTTGTGATTCTGTGATTTTGTGATTTTGTGACTTTGTGATTCTGTGATTTTGTGATTCTATGATTCTGTGACTGTGATTCTGTGACTTTGTGACTTTGTGATTTTGTGATTCTGTGATTTTGTGATTCTGTGATTCTGTGATTTTGTGATTTTGTGATTTTGTGATTCTGTGATTTTGTGATTCTGTGATTCTGTGATTCTGTGATTTTGTGATTCTGTGATTCTGTGATTTTGTGATTCTGTGATTCTGTGATTTTGTGATTCTGTGATTCTGTGATTTTGTGATTCTGTGACTCTATAATTCTGTAGTGGTTACAATCTGGAGAGCCCTAGGACCAAGGGTAAAACAGGTAATTTCTTTCTGCGATGAAATAGATGTATAATCACAACTTCTCTCAGTTTTACCTTCTCAGAAAGAAATTCATTTTAACAAGATCTTCATTACTGCAGAGCTAATTAATTATGAATCATCTTAATATTCCATATCGCTGCATGGAGAAATCAGGCTCTATTTTAAGTGTTACATGTGTTGAAGTGTTCTGTGCAGCTTCAAACAAAGTTGTCATCGGGTCCCAGCTCTTATGTAAAGTATCTATATATTTATACATGTAATATGTCTACGCACCATCTATCTGTGTACATAGTAATCCATGCAATATGTGGAGACCAGTGCTTGACCACTATTAGGATTTGCTCCTTAGCCGCCATCCTCACTGTGCAGGGGACATTAAGGGCAGGGGCTCTCATCTCTGCATATGGCAATGAGCCTGGGTTCAAAAAGAAACTCCACTGCGATTGGCCCCAAAGTCTATTGGAGTCGCTTCATCCTTTTCAACATGTAAATTTAGCAAACAAGAAAGTTATCACCATCTTGCCTTGCGGTAAGGGCAGGGCTGGACATGCTGCTGGTGCCACCGGGGCAGCTGCTTAAGGGCTCGGTAGATCGGAGAGATGGTCTATTAGTCCTATGACATCTGCGTCCAACTGGCTATAAGTTGCAGAGTGGACGACAGTATATGGTGGAGGACAGTATATGGTGGAGGACAGTATATGGTGGAGGACAGTATATGGTGGAGGACAGTATATGATGGAGAACAGTATATGGTGGAGAACAGTATATGGTGGAGGACAGTATATGGTGGAGGACAGTATATGGTGGAGGACAGTATATGGTGGAGAACAGTATATGGTGGAGGACAGTATATGGTGAAGGACAGTATATGGTGGAGGACAGTATATGGTGGAGGACAGTATATGGTGGAGGACAGTATATGGTGGAGAACAGTATATGGTGGAGGACAGTATATGGTGGAGAACAGTATATGGTGGAGGACAGTATATGGTGGAGGATAGTATATGGTGGAGGACAGTATATGGTGAAGAACAGTATATGGTGGAGGACAGTATATGGTGGAGGACAGTATATGGTGGAGAACAGTATATGGTGGAGGACAGTATATGGTGGAGAACAGTATATGGTGGAGGACAGTATATGGTGGAGAACAGTATATGGTGGAGGACAGTATATTGGGGAGGACAGTATATGGTGGAGGACAGTATATGGTGGAGGACAGTATATGGTGGATGACAGTATATGGTGGAGGACAGTATATGGTGAAGGACAGTATATGGTGGATGACAGTATATGGTGAAGGACAGTATATGGTGAAGGACAGTATATGGTGGAGGACAGTATATGTGGACGACAGTATATGTGTAGGACAGTATATGATGAATGACAGGATATGGTGGAGGACAGTATATGATGAATGATAGTATATGGTGGTTGACAGTATATGGTGAAGGACAGTATATGGTGGAGGACAGTATATGGTGGAGGACAGTATATGGTGGAGGACAGTATATGGTGGAGGACAGTATGTGGTGTGGTGGATGACAGTATATGGTGGAGGACAGTATATGATGAATGACAGTATATGGTGGAGGACAGTATATGATGAATGATAGTATATGGTGGTTGACAGTATATGGTGAAGGACAGTATATGGTGGAGGACAGTATATAGTGGATGATAGTATTTGGTTGAGGACAGTATGTGGTGTGGTGGATGACAGTATATGGTGGAGGACACTATATGGTGGATGACAATATATGGGGGAGGACAGTGTGTGATGGATGATAGTATATGGTGGATGACAGTATATGGTGAATGATAGTATGTGGTGGTTGACAGTGTATAGTGGATGATAGTATATTATGCAGGACAGTATATGAAGGATGACAGTATATGGTGGATGAAATAATGCTGAGGTGGTGTACCAAGATCCAGGGTGCGCACCTTACTCCATTCCAATCTGCTCTTCGGTGTGGGGCTATTCACTATAGTCACCATCTGGTTACCGGCTCTTCTATGTGGGGCTATTCACTATAGTCATCATCTGGAGACCGGCTCTTCTATGTGGGGCTACTCACTAGTCACCATCTGGAGACCGGCTCGTCTATGTGGGTCTCTTCCCTATAGTCACCATCTGGAGACCGGCTTGTCTATGTGGGGCTATTCACTATAGTCACCATCTGGAGACCAGCTCTTCTATGTGGGTCTATTCACTATAGTCCCCATCTGGTTACCGGCTCTTCTATGTGGGTCTATTCACTATAGTCACCATCTGGAGACCGGCTCTTCTATGTGGGGCTATTCACTATAGTCTCCATCTGGTTACTGGCTCTTCTATCTATGTGGGTCTATTCACTATAGTCCCCATCTGGTTACCGGCTCTTCTATGTGGGTCTATTCACTATAGTCCCCATCTGGTTACCGGCTCTTCTATGTGGGGCTATTCACTATAGTCCCCATCTGGTTACTGGCTCTTCTATCTATGTGGGTCTATTCACTATAGTCCCCATCTGGTTACCGGCTCTTCTATGTGGGTCTATTCACTATAGTCCCCATCTGGTTACCGGCTCTTCTATGTGGGGCTATTCACTATAGTCATCATCTGGAAACCGGCTCTTCTATGTGGGTCTATTCACTATAGTCATCATCTGGAGACTGGCTCTTCTATGTGGGTCTATTCACTATAGTCATCATCTGGAAACCGGCTCTTCTATGTGGGTCTATTCACTATAGTCATCATCTGGAAACCGGCTCTTCTATGTGGGTCTATTCACTATAGTCATCATCTGGAGACTGGCTCTTCTATGTGGGTCTATTCACTATTGTCGCCATCTGGAGATCGGCTCTTCTATGTGGGGCTATTCACTATAGTCACCATCTGGAGATCGGCTCTTCTATGTGGGGCTATTCACTATAGTCACCATCTGGAGATCGGCTCTTCTATGTGGGGCTATTCACTATAGTCACCATCTGGAAATCGGCTCTTCTATGTGGGTCTATTCACTATAGTCACCATCTGGAGACCAGCTCTTCTATGTGGGTCTATTCACTATAGTCATCATCTGGAGACTGGCTCTTCTATGTGGGTCTATTCACTATAGTCCCATCTGGTTACCGGCTCTTCTATGTGGGTCTATTCACTATAGTCACCATCTGGAGATCGGCTCTTCTATGTGGGTCTATTCACTATAGTCCCATCTGGTTACCGGCTCTTCTATGTGGGGCTATGCACTATAGTCTCCATCTGGAGACCGGCTCTTCTATGTGGGTCTATTCACTATAGTCATCATCTGGAGATCGGCTCTTCTATGTCAGGCTATTCACTATAGTCACCATCTGGAGACCGGCTCTTCTATGTGGGGCTATTCACTATAGTCTCCATCTGGAGATCGGCTCTTCTATGTGGGGCTATTCACTATAGTCACCATCTGGAGACCGGCTCTTCTATGTGGGGCTATTCACTATAGTCATCATCTGGAAACCGGCTCTTCTATGTGGGTCTATTCACTATAGTCATCATCTGGAGACTGGCTCTTCTATGTGGGTCTATTCACTATTGTCGCCATCTGGAGATCGGCTCTTCTATGTGGGGCTATTCACTATAGTCACCATCTGGAGATCGGCTCTTCTATGTGGGGCTATTCACTATAGTCACCATCTGGAGATCGGCTCTTCTATGTGGGGCTATTCACTATAGTCACCATCTGGAAATCGGCTCTTCTATGTGGGTCTATTCACTATAGTCACCATCTGGAGACCAGCTCTTCTATGTGGGTCTATTCACTATAGTCATCATCTGGAGACTGGCTCTTCTATGTGGGTCTATTCACTATAGTCCCATCTGGTTACCGGCTCTTCTATGTGGGTCTATTCACTATAGTCACCATCTGGAGATCGGCTCTTCTATGTGGGTCTATTCACTATAGTCCCATCTGGTTACCGGCTCTTCTATGTGGGGCTATGCACTATAGTCTCCATCTGGAGACCGGCTCTTCTATGTGGGTCTATTCACTATAGTCATCATCTGGAGATCGGCTCTTCTATGTCAGGCTATTCACTATAGTCACCATCTGGAGACCGGCTCTTCTATGTGGGGCTATTCACTATAGTCTCCATCTGGAGATCGGCTCTTCTATGTGGGGCTATTCACTATAGTCACCATCTGGAGACCGGCTCTTCTATGTGGGGCTATTCACTATAGTCATCATCTGGAGACCGGCTCTTCTATGTGGGGCTATTCACTATAGTCACCATCTGGAGATCGGCTCTTCTATGTGGGGCTATTCACTATAGTCACCATCTGGAAATCGGCTCTTCTATGTGGGTCTATTCACTATAGTCACCATCTGGAGACCAGCTCTTCTATGTGGGTCTATTCACTATAGTCATCATCTGGAGACTGGCTCTTCTATGTGGGTCTATTCACTATAGTCCCATCTGGTTACCGGCTCTTCTATGTGGGTCTATTCACTATAGTCACCATCTGGAGATCGGCTCTTCTATGTGGGTCTATTCACTATAGTCCCATCTGGTTACCGGCTCTTCTATGTGGGGCTATGCACTATAGTCTCCATCTGGAGACCGGCTCTTCTATGTGGGTCTATTCACTATAGTCATCATCTGGAGATCGGCTCTTCTATGTCAGGCTATTCACTATAGTCACCATCTGGAGACCGGCTCTTCTATGTGGGGCTATTCACTATAGTCTCCATCTGGAGATCGGCTCTTCTATGTGGGGCTATTCACTATAGTCACCATCTGGAGACCGGCTCTTCTATGTGGGGCTATTCACTATAGTCATCATCTGGAGACCGGCTCTTCTATGTGGGTCTATTCACTATAGTCACCATCTGGAGACCGGCTCTTCTATGTGGGGCTATTCACTATAGTCTCCATCTGGAGACCGGCTCTTCTATGTGGGGCTATTCACTATAGTCATCATCTGGAGATCGGCTCTTCTATGTCAGGCTATTCACTATAGTCACCATCTGGAGACCGGCTCTTCTATGTGGGGCTATTCACTATAGTCACCATCTGGAGACCGGCTCTTCTATGTGGGGCTATTCACTATAGTCATCATCTGGAGACCGGCTCTTCTATGTGGGTCTATTCACTATAGTCACCATCTGGAGACCGGCTCTTCTATGTGGGGCTATTCACTATAGTCTCCATCTGGAGACCGGCTCTTCTTCGTATGGATGGGTAAGTACGTGTGACGGAAAATAATCGTTTGTACGACAAGGTCAACAAATTGAACGTGCCGCACATACGATGGGGGCGGGTCACATCGCATACGATATCGTATGCTTAATTGTAAGGTGTAAAGCAGGCTTAATTCACAGAAAATCAACCTATCCCCTATCATAGGATATGGATTTATTATGCTGAGTCCAATTGCTGTAACCCCAGTGATGACAAAATAAGGGCTCTACAACTTTGATAATGGGGCTCTGCAGCCCCTTCCTAAATGGAACAGAGGTGCACATGATCGGCCTCTGCACGATTCATTGTCTGTGAGATTGCTAGAAATATCCAGGCACATTTCTTTGCAGTCCCGTAGACAATGAATAGAGCAGAGGCCGAGCATGCGCACCTCTTTTCTATTCAGGGTGGAGCTTAAGAGCCCCCTTCTTGGTTTTACAAAGCCCCAATCTAGGGATTGCTGGAGGTCCTAGTACTGAGATCCCTAGTCATCAACAAGGTTTGCCCTATTCTATAGACTTTTGTGATTAACCCTGTAAGAATTACTAATTTGAGGGGATGTATCCCTGTAGATTTAGTATCCTTAAACTTGACATTGTCATAGACATGTGACATGTTCAATCACAAGTAGGGATGAGCGAACTCAACTGTAAGGATCAGGGTTCGTACCAAACACCGTGTCTCCGGGTCCCGGCCCAAAGCACAGGCTTCTACCTCTATGTCCGGTTCCTGTTTGGTCACCCGGATAATGAAAAAAGAAAAAAGGAAGCACAATGGTTAAAGCAGGGCACACTTAACATTCTCCGCGCTCTGCTGTCACACTGCTTTTCAGTCAACTCATTACACCTCATGCATATTCACTGCTTTCCCCGCCCACCGTTTGTGACAGCATCTGTGATTGGTTGCAGACAGGATGCCGGCATCTCTGATTGGTTGCCCTCACAGAAGCTGTCTTTGTCCCCTAATGGGGTGTAAATATAAGTAAATAACTAAATAAAAAAATGATGTATGATGTATGGGCTCTGTATATTGATACCAGCGCAGATAAAGTAGGTGGCTGCAGGTTGAAGACCGCAGCAGTGCACGTAATCTTGGCTTTGTATCAAAAAAAGTGGGCCCCCTTGTGGATTTTTTAAATTATTTAAATAAATCATTTTTAAAAAAGCGTGCGCCACTGCCTCCCCCAATTTTGATACTCTGCCAAGATAAAGCCAACAGCTGAGGGTGGTATCCTCGGGCTGGGGAGGCCCATGGTTATTGGGTCCCCCAGGCTAAAAAGAACAGCCTACAGCCATCCAGACTTGCTGCATCCATTAGATGCAACAATTACGGCTCTTTATCAGACTCATTCCAATTGCCCTGGTGCGGTGGAAATCGGGGTAACATAAGAGGTTAATG